>NC_134712.1:158925031-159225634 GCF_049634645.1 Pelodiscus sinensis
ACAAGGAGTCTTCAGTCACAGTGATGTCTCCTAAAGGTTACAATCTATGGAGGATCACTTTACTGCAGGGGGAATCCTGTATGCAAACATATGAACAGGGGACCAACTAGGCCCAAACCACAGTTGTGTGGTGTCACCTGGGCTCAGGACGGAGGGCAGGGGGCGCAGGGACAGTGTGGGCAGGGCTGCCTAACAGCCTCATCATTCTCTCTGTTCTCTGTAGCAGGACCACCCAGGAGCGAGGGACCCTCCAGCTCTGTGGCAGCGGCAGCCCCAACCTCCCAGGCCCCAGTGCAGCAGGCCAGGCAGCGAGACCAGCTCCTGTGGTGGTACATTCAAGCCATCGAAAGAATCCAGGCTTCACTCAACAGGAAAATTGAAGCTGACCTGGAGTGGTGGCAGACCACATGTGCGACGTCATTACTACCCTGACGTCACACATCGATCATGCTGTGCACTATGGCATGGCCTTAGCACATCCTCTTGCCCTCCCTGCCATGCCCATGCCCCCTTCCGTCACCCCTCCAGCCACCCCTTCAGCCGCTGCCATGCCCCCACCTGCTGCACCCTGTTCTGCCCACCTCCCCGTGCTGCCTGCCCCAACCCGGCCTGAAGGCCAGTGAGGCCTCGACACCCGCGGAGACACTGGCAGGAGACGCCCCTCCCAGCAATAGTTCCCCCTCCCAGTGGGCCCCTCCCACTTCCCACCCTTCTTCTCTATTGTACATACAAATAAAAGTTTTCTATTGTTTTAAAAACAAAACGTTTTTTTTATTGGGAAGGGAGGGGAGGGAGGTATAGATGGGAGACAGAAGCGACCCTACTGTGGGGTCTGGGAGAACATGTCCTTCAGGTCCTCCTGGATGCACACCCCATTGTGGTCTGCCTGGCGGATGGTGGCTGTGTGGGGCTGCTCAAATTCCCAGCCCTCAGCTGCCACCCATGCCGGGAGATAGGCCTCCCCCTTCCACTCCACAAGCGACAGGCTGCCGCAACTTCAGGAATGTTCTCCTCACCCATCTCGAGACGGGTGAGCAGGCAACGGAAGTGCGCCTTCAGCTGGCCAAAGGTGAACTCGACCTAGTTGTGGGCCCGGTTCAGGTGGTCATTGAAACATGCCCGGCCGGGGTCCATCCATCCTGTGTAGGGCTGCATCAGCCACGGCATGAGGGGGTAGGCCACCTCCCCCACAATGCAGAGAGGCATGTGGATGTCCCCAAGTGTAAATTCCCGCTGGGGAAAGAAAGTGCCGCCTCCAACCTGCGATGTAGGCTGGAGTTCTGAAGGACGCAGGCGTCATGTCCCTTGCCGGACCACCCAGTGTCTGTGAAGCAGCCACAGTGATCCATGAGGGCTCGGAGCACCACAGAGAAGTACCCCTTCCGGTTAATAAAATGGGCCACTCGATGTTCCGGAGCACAGATGGGGATGTGGGTCGCATCCATGGCTCCCCCACAGTTGGGGAACCCCAGAGCAGCGAAGCCAGCCACCGCTGCATCCATGTCCTGAAGGCAGATGACTCTCTGGAGCAGGATGCCATTGATGGCATGGAAAACTTGCAGAGGGGGGCACAGAAACACAGGGAATGCACCGAATGAGGAAGGGTAGGTGCCCGCCCCCTTGTGATGCCCTCTGATGCCCTCTGTCCCCAAACACACCAGGGCCCCCTCGCCCACATCCCCCCCCCCATACCAGCAGGCCTGTGTGAGGGAGGGATGGCACAAATCCCTAGGTGATTGGGCTTCCCCTACTCCCCCCATCCCTCCAGCCTGGAGTCTTCCCTTCCCCCAGGCAGGGACTGCAGTTCCCCCCAAGGGATTACGTGCATCATGCCAGCACCGACTGTGGACCTGCCCACCCTGAACTGGTGTGCCACCAAGTAGTATCTGTCTGGGGTGGCCAGCTTCCAGAGGGTGATGGCGACCCTCTTGTTGACCAAGATGGGGGCCCGCAGCCAGGTGGTACATCTCCGGAGCACAGGGGTGAGCCAGGTATGCAGCTCCAGGAACATCTGCTTTCTCATTCTGAAGTTCCAGAGCCACTGCTGGTCACCCCATTGCTCCGGGACCAGCCAGTCCCACCGGTCGGTACTGGTGTCCAGTCTCCAATATCGCCTCTCCACCGTCGGGTGAGCATGCCGCAGGGATGCCACCGCATCCATGGAGAGGGAGTCCAGATCAAGCTCAGTGTCGAGCTCCTGCAGGAGTAGCGCAGCAGCTGCAGGCACTCCAAGATGGCACAGCAGTGAGAACGCCAAAGGCACAAAAAGCACTAGGGCAGAAGCTGTGGTGTCCAAAGAGGCTGGGTGGCCGCAGCCAGTAGGTGGTTCTCTGGAGCACAGGGGCAAGCCAGGCACACAGCTCCAGGAACGTCTGCTTTTGCTTGCAAAAGTTCCGGAGCCATTGCTGGTCACTCCATTGCACCAGGACCAGCCAGTCCCACCAGTCGGTGCTGGTGTCCAGTCTCCACAAGGGCCTCTCCATCCTGGGGTGGGGATGGCACAGGGACTCCATGGACTCCCTGGTGAGGGAGTTCAGAGCAACCTGTGCCTCCAGGTCCTGGAGGAGGAGTGCAGCAGCCTAGAGCAGCAGCTGCAGGCATCCAAAATGGCCGGAAGGGGCCAGAGCAGGCACAAGGCCACCCCTGGCTCCATGGCACAAGAAACAAGCTGAGAAAACAAAATCAGCCAAAGGCACTAAAAGGCACAAGGCAGTGGTGTCCAAAAAGGCAGAGGGCAACCACAACTAGAACTGCTATGGCTGTCAGTCCCTACAAGAGGTCCCAAAGCACGCAGCAGGAGAGAAACGGCTGACCAGGGAGATCCCTTTAAGCACGTGTCTCAAAGGAGCTCCAGCCCCCACCCCAGAAAGTCCTGGTGCCCTTTTGCCCTTGGCAAAGTAGTTCCGGGCTGAAGTTTTTACACAAGAGCGTCCCGCCAGCATGGACACTCTCTTATGCAAAAGCGCATGGCTTTTACGATGCGCTGTGACCAGTGTGGATGCTGTCTTGCACAAGTATTTTTGCGCAAGAACTCTTGCATAAAATAGTCCTTGTGCAAGAAGCGTGCAGTGTAGACATAGCCTTATAGTAGAAAACTGCAGCTGGATTTTCCTTTACAAAATAAATCTCTGGTTCTCCATTGTGATTAGTTTGCTCTGACTTTGCTTTGATCCCTGTGACCACATGGGCTTCTGGAAAATCTGAATAGTGCTCATAGCTAGTGTTCCTTGTAAGCTGAGAGATTCATATACCACCCAGTTGATTAGCAGAGCGCCCACAGCCAGCAGCATGAGTTTCTACTGGTGGTGAACATCTGCACATGCCTCGGTGCATAGAAGAACATTTATTCTGAACATGGATGGAAAAAAAATAGGACCCTTCCTGAATAAGAACAACTTGGCGACAGTGATTCATGCTCTTGTTACATCCTGAGTGGATTATTGTAATACACAGTATGTGAAGAGTCTTCAGAAGCTTCAACTGCTCCAGAATATGGCTGCTCGAGTTTTAAATAATACTCATTATATGGAGCACATTATGCTGGTGCTCTGGCAGCTACACTGGCATCCGGTATGTTTCCAGGCACAATTCAAGGTCTTGGTTATGACTGGAAGGGTATTTGAAGGACTGTCTCCTCCTATATGAACCTGCCCGGGGATTGAGGTCAGCTGGGGAGGCTCTGTTCCATGTTCCTTCATGTATGGAGATAAGGTTGATGTCTATGCGGAGCAGGGCCTTCTCAGCCTTTGCTCCCTAGGCTATGGAATTCTCTCCCCTGGGACATTCACCTGGAGCCAATATTGGCATTTTTTCAGTGCCAGGCCAAGGCCACCCTTTTTACCTGTGCTTTTTATTGGTGTTTGGGGGTGTGTGTGTCCCTTCTCTTGAGGTGTTTTAGAAAGTATTATGTCTCCCCCTTTGGGGTCTTGTATTTCACTTTATATACATTTATTTATTGTGCTTTTAAAAAAAGTTTAAGCCACCTTGAAAATTTTAAATAGAGGGGTGGGGTACAAATATTTTAAATAAAAAGAAAAAGAAAAAGAAAAAGAAAAGAAAAAGAAAATTGCCCATAACACTCCAAAATCATGCATCTACAAAAATTAAGTCAGAGCCTTCAAGCTAAGTTCCTTCTTTATCCAATGGTCATAGATTGGAGATGGGACAGAAATATTAACAAAACCAGAATACTAACAGAAATATTAAGCAAAACAAACCAGTGGTCCCCAGGCCTCAGATAATCTTAATTCATCCCTGAACCTAAGTATATTCAGTATTTGTATAAAAGCTATCAAAAGGTACTCTAAGTTATAAATGTTTGTCTCTCCCCTTCAGTTTGTATGGCAAACAATGAGAAGGTTTATGAGGCTGTGGTTTCCCAGGAAGATTCAAACTGAAAAGTCCAGATATTTTTGCACTTTGTATATATGTGATTGAAAAAGTACCTTCCATCCTGCCCAAGAGATCAGGGATTAAAGTGATGACCTCTAGAGCTAAACTCATGAACTGCTGCAGCTTGAGTTAAAGAACCAAGAATCTGTTACTGGTGGCTGAAGCAGTTCATATCCTAGAATCATAGGGTTGGAAGAAACCTCAGGAGGTCATCGAGTCCAACCTGCTGCCCAAAGCAGGACCAGCCCCAACTAAATCAAGAGTGATCTGTAAAATATACTATTCCTGGGCACATATTAACATTTACTTTCATGAGACAAAGTTTTTGATTTGTGTCTTGACCTTTTTCTCTGCATTTTTTAAAGCAATTTGAAGAAATAAAGAATTTTGCTCAAACTAAAAAAAGAAAAAAAAATATCCGGCCTGAAACTACAAAGCATAATAAAATTTCATACAGCAAGAAGTTTTACAAAGTTTTGAGAATGTGAGAACAGGAGGTTATAATTAAAATCCTATTGTAACGGTTTCATTAATATAAATACCATAGGTTTTTTTGTTCATTTCAGTGTTTTGTTCTATGACCCCCACATGATCTAACTTTCTTTTCTAACAGCAGCTACATTTTTCAAAGTGATACATTTTTTCAAGTCACTGACAACTGTAAGCAATTTGCTTTGAACATATATCGAGTCAATTTCTATGCTGAATAATGGTTGTCCTGGAAATTTAAAACTGGAATATTCATCTATTTAAGTTACAATGTCAATAAAAAATAAGCATCCTAAGGTTTATTTTCAGTGTCAAGGGTTTTTCCTTTTCTAAGTACCGCATCATCAAAAACGACAATTTTATAACTCTGAATAAAATGGCATTTAACTGGATCTTGTTCCATTTAAATATTAGTTTGCATGAAAGCATTTTTACATCCAAAATTTTAGTATTCTAGTTTAATTTAGCAAAGCAAGGAGATCTGGAAATTAGCATCCATTTTGTGCACAGTAGTAGCTTTTAATTAGAGACTAATCTTATGCCCCACATTGAAAGAGTCACAAATTTTGGGGGAGTTTAGATCTAAATCCAAACTTTGTGACTTCAGGCCCATAGCTACTTTTAATCAGAGTTTTGCTCCATTACATTCAGTTGGAGGAAATTGAAAGGAAAAATACACTGCTGGCAGCCAGACTTAATAAATGAACTTTAAACAAATTGGAGTAAAGGGCCTTACTGAAGAGACAGCAAATGAAGTAGAAAACAAAACAGACAGAGAAAGAAAAGTGAAAATGAAATTGAGACTAAAGAAAAACAGTAAGAATTGATGACTTTTCAGATTTATGTATTTTTCCCTCAGGAGTCTTAGCAAAATATAATGAATCAGCATTTGTTCACCATTCATTTCTCTGGCAGTAGAAGCAGTGATGTGCAACATTCAGAATGAGGTCTGATTAAGTTTCATGTAAGGGAATTCCTCTGTGAATGTCCTTTGTGTTGCCTTCACACCTGCTGAGCTAGGAGAAACATAACAGCCCCTTTCATTGCTTCAGTTAAAGCCTGTCACAAGGATGACATCATTGCTCTCACAGACATTTTAACTTAGGGTCCTGGAGCCAGACTTTCAGAATGCTTGACAGATAAAAATCTGAACATCTTTAACTGATTGTGTTCACTAACTTGCCAGAGCCGGTTTACACATACAGTAGGTTATCTGGAGTTTTTTTTTTTTTTAGGGAATCATGCCTTTGAGCTAAACAACCTATATTATGTTGGATTTAGACAGAGATGGGTTTCTTGTGAAAAGTGACTTTATGCTAGTCTGGGCCCTGGCTAAACTTCTCAAGTACCTCAGAGGTTTGATTCTTATTGACATGGCTTCTTGGCCTCCTCTCAAATCCTCAAACAAAGAGCCCCACAGATAGCCCTAGTGCAGAGTGAGTTTTCAATTTTTTGACTAAGCAACAACAAAAATCATTAAGTGAGACTTATGCATACAGATTAACAGAACAGCATATTATTCTTGGCGCTCTCAAGACATTTTAGTTAATTGTTGCCACTGAAACTGTAAAATGGGATGAAGACTGTGGAGAGAGAGAGAAAAGAGGGATAAAGACTGGGAGGGACATACTCCTCACATCTTACTTAACCCTGTTTGCCATTCAGGCTAATCTGAAACTTATCTCCTTGCTGGCATTTTTGAGCACAAAGTCTGGTTTAATCTTTGTGTGCTGTGATATTGTGACTTAACGTACAGAAAGCACAATTTCAATCATTTGGTGAAAAGGGATTTTAATTCTTGTATAGTCAATGAGTGAATTGGAAATGAAAGCAGTGGATATATATTTTTTTAAAATTTTGGCAGCTGCAGAGCATTATAAAGGAGGGAACTCTGAGCCATAAGTAAAGTTGAGAAATAACTTTCAGAATTAAAAAATACAGGGTGAAACACTCTCATCCAGGACTCCTTAGTCTGGCACCATCTGTGGTCTGGAAGGGTCAGAGATATTGCTAGACCAGAGAACTCCGGCTGCAGACGATGAGAGCGGCTGGGAGTGGAGCTGGTCTGGTTGGCATCAGCCTGAAGATGCAGTGACCTGGAGGTAGAGAACCCTGGGAGCAACTGCCGCCCAGTTGCTTTTGGGGTTCCCCAGCCCTGCGTGGCGGCAGCTGCTCCTGCGGCTCCCAGTCCCCGTCCCGCACAGGGAACCCCAGGACCAGCTGCTGCCTCACATGGGTCCGGAGGCAGGGAGCAGAACCAGGCAGTAAGGCCAGAGGAGGTCTGGCCTGGTCTGAGGTCCGAGTTCTCGCAGGGCAGCAGCCAGGAGGGGTGCCCTGGGAGAGTTTGGACACCTTACCTCCCCTGCTCCAGCAAATTCTCTTGTTCTGGACCACTCCGGTCCCAAGGGTGCTGGACTAGAAAGGTTCAATCTGTACTTGCTGTTTAGTCAAGTGTCCTATCCTGTTGACCTCATGTGTAACATCTGTATATAGTATTGTGCCTTCACAGTGTCATGATATCACTATTAATTAATGGGAATGGGGGGAGGTTGCATGAGTACAGAGTTTAGAATAGTGTTTAAGTCCTACTCATGGTCCAACTGAAGACAAGTGGGAAGTTGGATGCTGATTTCAGTATTAGAAGGATGAGGTCTGCAGACTTCAGGTTAACACAGGTATAATGTAAAGAAGATTTAGCAGTCACATTTTATGAGGGCTTCCTTCTTGGGTCTGCTTTTGAGGTTTATTATGGATGAATGAATAATTTTTGCAGATAGTTGTGATTCAAAAAGTACCACTACTTCTAAAACTGTCAAAGATGAGGCATCAGAGTCTGAGCAAAAGTGGGACTTAATGATGAAATCAAACTTCTTACATCTTTCAGTTCAATTAAGGTAAATTCCCAAATTGTGCCATATTTCACCATCTTGCTGATATCCCACAATTTTACTTTGGGGTCTTAGCAAGTCTGCTGGACTGGCAGCTGCCTCCATATTTTTCATAATCCAGGGCCGTCCAAAGATCAAAGACTTGCCATGCAAGTCTGGAGTGTCTGTGTCCAGGGAAGGTCATGAGAGCATGTGAGATTTGAAGACGGCAGCTGCCTGGCTAGGACATTAAACCTGCTTTGAGAAACTTTGCTATCAACTACTGCTTGGATGAGACCAAGGTGGTGAGACTAGCTAAAACCTCAGTTGAAGGAAGACACACTTTACAGTTGAACAATGGAGGTATCTGTAAGCAAAGACCAGTGATTTCCAAAATTTTTGCCATGGAGGAACCCCTAAAATAAGTTTTCATATCCTGAGGAACCCCTACCTATGAAAACGTTTGCTTGGCCAAAAAAAGTTGACAGCGTGGAGCGCAATTCAATTACTGCTAAATTATTGTCAAGAAAATGTATTTGTAAAGAGCTGTTATATAGGGGTATGTCTAGACTACATCCCTCTGTCACCAGAGGGATGTAAATTAGACATACCAAAATTGCTAATGAAGGGGGGATTTAAATATCCTGCGCTTCATTAGAATAAAAATGGCCGCCATTTTTTGCCGACACGGAGATTTGCCGGCAAAAAGCGGCAGTCTAGACGGGGATTGGTTGACAAGGAAAGCCTTTTCCAACTGATCCCTTATGCCTCGTGCAACAAGGTTTACAGGACTGGTCAGAAAAGGCTTTCCTTGTCGACCGATCCCCGTCGAGATTGCCACTTTTTGCTGGCAAATCTCCGCGTCGGCAAAAAATGGCGGCCATTTTTATTCTCATGAAGCATGGGATATTTAAATCCCCACTTCATTAGCAATTTCGATATGTCTAATTTACATCCCTCTGATGACAGAGGGATGTAGTCTAGGCATACTCTATATATGTCAGCTTACATTGTAAGAAAAAAAATTGGAGCATTTTTCCTGTCTTTTTTGGTATTATCTAATCTTTTTTTTTTAATATCAAATCAAAATAAAGATTACTTAAACATCAAAATAAAGTTCACATCCAAAGTCAATATAAAGTTTACTTTCAGTGTGCCACTTAGGCTTGTTTCTTTTTGCACAAATGTTGAATTCTTGGCCGAATTTTTGACAAACACACTCGCAGTTCTTCCTCAACAGATAGCAGATGATTTCTTTCTTTGCTTTTAATGTTTGTAAGACATGAGAGAGCTTGATCGCAGAGGTAAGAAGTTGAAAACTGGAGTAAGATGTTCACTACTTTTGCTGAGATCACAGGATACTCTCTTCTTATTGAAATCCAAAACACATCAAGTGGCACTTGATTGAATTTTATCTTCAAAGTTTGATCGCACTGTAGTTCAGTCAGTTCTCCTTCTTCTTTCAGTCTGAGTAAATTTTGTGAGAATTCAACAAAAGGGTTCCTAAACCAGTCATACATTTCTGGAAGAAAGAAGGAAAGTATTGGTCAAGCTTTTCTGTCAGTGATTCCAAATGACTAGTAATTAGTGGGATGACGTCTTTATAATCTGTCTGACTGAAACAGAAGTAGGAATGGAAACATTTCAATATTTCCACTTGAAAGATGTCTTTTCCAAACCTTGAGTTAATTCTTGAATGCAAGAAGTTTGTCTGTGGAAGTTAGAATGTTTTCTTTTGGGCCCTGCATGGTGGTGTTCAAGGTGTTTAAGTGCTGATAAATACCTGCTAAGTAGGCTAGTTTTAGCAGCCATTTTGTATCTTCAAGAAAGTCAGAAAAACTGGCTTTGTTATCTTTGAAGAAAGCAGTAGTTCCTGTCACAGCTCAAGTACCCTTGTTAAAACTTTCCCTCTTGAAAGCCATCTAACATTGGTGTGTAGAAGGAGAGTCACATGGACTTTTTGCATATTTTCACACAGTTTTGCAAACATGCGTGACTTAAGAGGGTGCTGCTTTATAAAATTGGCCATGTTCACAGCTACATCACATACTAGAAAAGACTAGAAACATGGAGAATTCTGGGAAGCAAAAGGGCAGGCACAATACAACTAAATATAACCTTAGATATGAACTGACCAAAACAAAACAAAGAGACAGTTGGTAGTGTACGAGGATTACTCCAGTATTGCCAATTGCCGGACAAACATTCCAGCGATATTTTGAGGGATATTTAGAATTGTTTCCAGTATTTCAAAATTTGTATTTATTTATTCCTCGATTTCTTGCAGAACCCCTGACGATGGTCTGCAGAACCCCAGGATTCCCCGGAACCCTAGTTAGGAAACACTGGCATAGACCCACAGAACCAGTGAGGAAAGAGAGTGTACTGTAAGAAGAGAAGCACTTTTGAAGTAAAACTAGGCCTATTGCTAAAATATAGCAACTGTTCCAGTTAGATTAAGGGTACACATGGAAGAGGAGGGGAGGTGTGCATGAGGGATGATTGTTGGGAACGGGCTTGAAATAAAACTCAGAGCCAGAGATACCCTCTGCCCCCAAAACTTTATAAAATTTTGGCTCTAGATCTGAACATTGAAATTTAGCTCTGTTTCTATTGTCAGACTTCAGTGTATGGGAAAGTTTGGGTGTAACTCCGGCCTACACAGCAGATGGGGCCTTTTTAAGTCAGTATAAATATTTCCACTCTTTACCACTTGTATAATGTGCTGCATTGTGCCTTGTCATTGTGCCGCCCAAGAGAAAACATGAATAAAGGAGGTAGGGATTACCCTCTGTGGCTATAAAATACTGTAGGGTTAGCAATAGATTAAATCTGTTGGTATATGGCAGCAGTCAGACAGAATACAGTATTTAGTGTCCAATGTAATTTCATAAATGGAGACAGCTATCATTGCAAGCAAAACCTAATCAGATTGCAAGGCTTTGTCTTACTGCCTAAGCACTCCTCTGGATGGTATAGCTCTGTGTTCTATTGAAATTAATGGACCAGTCTGCCATATCACATTTACATGAATAAAAGAACACGTTTGAATTGAATGCATTAGTGGGAAGCATTAATGGCAATTAGCATTTTAATATGAATGCTATAACATAAGACCATTGATTGCTCAACTGATAACTGCAGCATTCAAATCCAAGAGACATTCTGCACCTGTTGATCTGAAGACAATGGAAGTCCTTAGTAATTCAGCCTTGATGACAAAACAGAAGAACTACAGTGTGTGCAAACTGCTCTGAATTGAGGGCAATGTCTGCTCAGCAGCAACACAAGTCCTTGATTTTGGTGGTAAAGTTCTAGCTTGAGTTGTGAGAGTAATGTTAATCTGAAACATGTTTTTTTAGTTTATTATGTTATAGATTGAGGAGTAATTCAAAAAAACCTCATGACACAGCACATCATTGTGAAGTTCATGCTAATAAACTTTTAGTATAAATGCTATAAAAGGATTATTGGCTTAGTGTAATTAGGTTCAGGATAACTTGGCTAACAGACTTTTTGGGCATCACATTTTTCCTTGTGTTCTTGCCAGCACCCCACCTATCAAGCATTTATATATATTTCACACACATACACACAACTCGATCCCTTTAATAAAACAAATATGCATTTCCAAAATACACCATATTACTCAACCTATTACTCATTCTCATAGTATTGTCTTTGACTCTGTTTCTTGTTTCCATATTTTGTTGAATTTAAAAGGGGCCTGCCATGTGCTGACTTCTGAATATTAAAGTTTTGAGTGTTTTGCAAAAGACTATAAAAAGAACTTCAGGAAAAGAGCTACACTGAAAAATCTCTTTTCTAGCAGTCTTGTGAAAAGGAAAATATTTTACAATTTCATCTCATATCTATCCTTGTTTTCCAGCAAAAGGTGACTCTTTCAGGTGGAAAATGTCTTTTACTGCAAAACTGGTTGTGAAACTGACCATTTTCTGGCTTAATGAACTATGTTGGGAGATTTGAGATTTCTTCCAAGGCAGAATTTTGCCAGTTTTTTACCATGAAAAATATGGAGATGATAATGAAAAATTCACAAAGACATCAAGGGAAATAATTTAGGCCAGAAACACTAATAGAACACTAAGTCAACATTTGTATAATTTCCAATCTCAGTTGAAACAGAAAAATACAGGAACATGTGACTGTGATTTTCAACAAAAAAAACACCAACAACAATTGCCCCAGAACAATTAAATTACAGGGGGTATAAATGGACTTGCAAGGTAATTCTCTCTAGTTCTATAGCCTATCAAAGGAAACTGCTTAAATATATTTAATGTTTCAATATTAATAAAAACGTAATCTGTCACCATCATGTGGCATTCATATACATCTATCTTTGAAGCAGGTGGGGTTTTTTTAGAAATATTTCAATAAATAGAATATGTATTTTTCTAAATTAGAGGTCATGAATATCTGAATAAATATTTTTGGCATTGTCTTTCTGACCTTTCCAGGGTTACATTTCACTGCCTTGCCATTGTATGACTTATTCCGATTACATTGTGTTAACCATTATTAATAATTTCCAGTAACACCTACAGGCTACGTCTAGACTGGCCCCTTCTTCGGAAGAGGCATGCTAATTTCTAACTTTGGAATAGGGAAATCCGTGGGGGATTTAAATAACCCCCGCGGGATTTAAATAAACATGGCCGCCGCTTTTTTTCCGGCTTGGGGAAAAGCCGGAAAAGAGCGTCCAGACTGGCGCGATCCTCCGGAATAAAGCCCCTTTCCAGAGGATCTCTTATTTCTACTTCAGGGCTTTATTCCGGAGGATCGCGCCAGTCTGGACGCTCTTTTCCGGCTTTTCCCCAAGCCGGAAAAAAAGCGGCAGCCATGTTTATTTAAATCCCGCAGGGGATATTTAAATCCCCAGCGGATTTCCCTATTCCAAAGTTAGAAATTAGCATGCCTCTTCCGAAGAAGGGGCCAGTCTAGACGTAGCCTCTGTGTGTTAGATGATTTACACACAAAAAAGAAAGCCCAATCTCTTGCTCACAATCTAAAGGCACATAAGTAAGCAGGAAGCTATTGCATGAAATTAAGGAGAGTAACACATATATAATAAGCACAATGAAAAGTTCATTTTGGTTCTAGAAATATGTACAGTTCTTGTACTGTTTTCCCTCTTACACCTGGGACACATCGCTGTAACTTATCATACTGTTAAAACCAGAATGAACACTTTTAACAGCAGCCTAATAGTTAAATAGTCAACTATTTGATGGAGGAATGGTGGGTGCAGGAGTCAGGACAGGGCCTTGTGGAAGTGTGGAAGGGACAGTGCAGAAGGCTGGGGGTGGGAAGATGAGGAGATGGGACCCCCCTGTCCTGAGCATCTGTCACAACTTTTCTTTCCCCCCACCCATGCCCTCCCCAGCTATTAGGGATGTTTTCTCTAAGCCCCAAGGGTCTTTTCTTTTCCCCCAGTCCCTCCCAGCTGCCAGGGGCCTTTTTTCTCATCTCCTCTTCAGTGCTGTGGCCAAGGGCCAAGAGTGGGGAAAGAGTTTTGGCCGGGATACTACTCACTCGGTGTGCTGGCAAGCAAGATGGTGGGGCGCCAACTTTGCTGGACACTCCCTTGGTGGTACGACTGCCCCCCAATAGACAATCTGCAGGATAGCTCTCCCCTGCAGGCTCACTGCCCCCCAGTGACCAATCTCAGCATCGTGCTCTCTGAACACTAGCCCCTCCTTTTCATGTTATGGAAAACAGTCACTTTTCCAGGGCTTTTTGTCTTCCTGACACAACCAAACCCTGACCTTGCTTCAAATAAGGAGAAGGGGAAGCTGCATACCAACTTTGCTGGCCCTACCACTTACCATTTTGGAGAAGTTCTTGAACAAATGGACTCACAGACAGACAGAAAGATGTACTCTAAGGCTACGTCTAGACAATGGCGCTGTTTCAGGATACTATAAATTTCCCAAAATATTTTTTTTGTCTTTAAACGTGCCTGTTATTTCAAAATACATTACAAATATTATATTTTATTGTAATATAATATTTTTATATATATAATATTGAAATAATGTGCGTGCTATTTCAGAACCACTGTAAGCCTCATTCTGTGAGGGTTAAGGGACTTGTCAGAATAGAGTTTTATTTTGAAATTTGACACTGTGTAGACAGCACTAAATTTTGAAATAAGCTATTTTGAATTTTCCCTGAAATTCCCAGGTAATGGTGCAGTGTAGACCCTGGTAGGTAGGTAGGTTAATGGATGGATGGTTGGAGCAAAAATAAATGAGGCATGTAAAATAAACACAAGGTACTCCTCAAGTACATCAGTGTCATTTAATAAGTTCCTTATTGGCAAGGTGATAGGTCTTAGGAGTGACTGAAATGTTGACAAGGTCAAATCTTGTGAATAAGATTTGCCCACATAAGAAAAAAGGCACAGATATAAATGGATGGGGAATGGAAGTTTACAGTTGAGAATGGCAGCATGTGTATCATGAATATTTTGATGTGTTTTTAGGCCCTGATTCTGAACACATTTAAGCACATGCTTCATGGGAGAATGTCCATGTAAGAATAGTGAAAAATGTTGATGCTTGAAGGTTCATAGTCTTACTTTCTGTTGCATTTAGGGAGCACCAGCTATATTCCTGAGCCCTTTTCTTTCTCTAGGACACATTATCTTAGTGGTAAAGAATAGAGTAACTTATTATTGACCAAACAAAAATTAGTCCAAGAAGTGAAGGCCATATGATAAGGTCTTCAGGTTATTTCTAAATGATAATTAATAATGTTGAATTTAAGCTTTTGATTTTAAACTTTTTCAGATTTACTATGGTAAAATCCATTGATTTGTTCAATTTATATTTTGTTTAATTTAATGAAAATGCAACCGTATGATCAAAATATTATGTAAAGAATGTGTATACACCAAAATGAAGTCCTAGCCTATCCTTGCATTTTACTTTGTGTGCTTGCACACCCCAGGTTTTTGTCTTTTTTCCTTCCTTTTCTTGCCTTCCTTCCAAATGGCACACAGGATGCCTTTAGTTAAGTACTGCCCTTGTCCCCAAGGGAGGAACTGAAGTTGCCTTCAGGGAATCTGGTGACCCCTATGCTATCAAGAAATGAAGTGGGAATTGATAAATGACAATGAAATCCATCTTTAAGGGCAGCTTATGCTCTCAGTCCCACTTAGGATGGAAGGAGATGGCAGGCATAAACTTTGGATTATGAAGAACCATGGTAAAAAGTGGTTCCTTAATGCCAAAAGAAATTATTCAAAATGTAGCCTTGCTCCAAAGTTTATTGAGTTTTAACTGTCTGGGAAACTGGAAGAACATATTCTGTTGTTAAAATAATAATAAAGAAAGTGACTTACCGAAGGATGCTAAATTTTTTAAAGGGATAGTTTTAAAATAAATGCTAACTGAATGACTATGCTGCTCTATCAGGAAATGCTTGATCTGTTTGGGTGTGGTTTTTTTACATTGCTTCATATTATTTGTATAGAAATTTTAGAATATATCATGCATGTGTATCTGCTGTGTCCCACCTATCTATGTATTGTGACAAAGCTCCTATGAAAACTTGGTGGGTCCTGCGCTTCCTGGCGGATTTGCTTGCCTCAGAGCCTTACAGCAGCCCATAATTTTAGGCACCATGCCCAAGACTCTAATTTGCTGTTTGTTGAGCTCTTTGCATCACTGACCAGTGTATGGTAAAATGGAGAATAAATACCACAGCCCCAAGTGGAAATGGGGAGATGAGAGTTGAGGGGAACTTGGGCCCACCCTCTACTCTGGGTTCTAGCTCAGCACTCTGTGATAGTAGTGGTTCATGTGAATCCCTGGCAACTGCTATAATACAGCTCCAAGACTCCTGGGCTACTTCCCCACACTTTCCTTCTCTGTGGTTCATCCTCCTAGTTGTGATCTCCTTTCCTCTTCTCCCGGCAGCGCTCTCTTCCTTCTTTCCAGCTGCACACACCTTACCACTGCAGGAAAGCTTCTTTTATATCCAGTCTGAACTGTTTTTTTTAATTACCCCTGGGTGTCCTAATTGGCTTAGATCCTGCAGGCCTGGTCAGTTAGCCCCAGGTGTTCCACTGCCCCTGATTGCTTCCACTGGTTCTAAACCAGCCCTTCCCTGTTACTCTGGGAGCAGGGATCTCCTCAGTCTGAGGCTTATAGATCTCTCCTCCACTACTTTTTCGTAGCCTTTTGTTCTGACCCTGTCACAGTATGTTCAACTTTTGATAATGACAAGATGGCACGTACAGTTTATGCAGCTCTCTTTCTTATACTGGGAAACTATTTCTCTGAAATGTGTAGAAGTGCATCATCTTTCTTTCATTGTCCCAATTCACTGCATGTCGGCTGAGCTTTCAGCACATTCCATTATTTGGCTTCACTCTTGACGTATCTGCTTAGTTCTTAATGTACTATTTTTTTGCTCATTTTCTGACAGCATGATATTCATAGCCGGCCTTCATTCGTCATTGTTTGCCACGTGTCTGGTTGCCATATGTCATCTTTCTTCATTCATTTTTGTTCACAGCATATCCTTCTAGAATTGTTTCTTTGTCCGCCTTCAGTCTGCGTGTTCACTCAGCATTCATTGATGCTTCCTCCATTCATTTTCATTACTTGCACACTGGCTCAGCATTCATAATTTTCTTTTCTACAGCCTGTTCCCTTTGCATCTATTCAGCGTTAGCTGCCTTTTCTTCATTCATCACCACTGACTTACTTTTGATTGACATCTGCTGGTGGTACACTACAGAGTAATAACATATTGTGATTTTAAAAATGTCTTAGTATTGCACAGAGTTCGGCCATATCAGTGGAAAGTTTTAAGTATCTGTAAATAAGAGGGCATCTATTTATCCCTATATAAGACCTATGTATTATGTAGACTCGGATATTATTAAATATTATTTATTATTTGTATATTAATATCTGGAGGCTCCAAGCAGGGCGATAGCCCATGGTGTTAGAATCTGTTCAAACAAACCTGGTTCCTGCCACTGTTAAATTTATGTGAAAGATAGCCTTTGCATTCAAAGCTGCACATTTGTTCACAGGATCTCTCAGGAACAGTATGTTGTTCTTATTGTCAGCATCATCAACTGATGAGAGGGAGGAAAACCAAAAACAATTAAGTTTTTTTAAAAAATACTACTGAAACTTTTTTAAACTAAAGCATTGCAAAACATTTTTATACTGAAAGCCAAAACCAGGTAAGAATCACTTTGCTTTGGTTTGTGTTACAAACTCATAATTTGCCTTGGCAGAACTTCTTAAGTGTGTGATCCTTCCCAGGAAACTTGCATAAGTTTTGAGCAAGGCTTTACTGATTTATGATTTTGTGTCATCATTGTGCAGCAATGTGTGGTTTCAACATGAAACCAGCTGTGTTAGTCTGTGTGAGGTATGAAGAGGATTTTTGACCTCTTGTTACCTGCCAAGTAAGTAGACCTTGGAAGATTAATGATATCACACCTGGAAGTGGTTTCTCAATAGGCATTTATTTACATCTCTCAAGCTGATGGCACATTCTTGAAAATTCCATAGGTTTTTAGCTGAGAAACCAGATCTTCCTTCTTATGATGATTTGAGTAATATTGCAATCTCTCATGCTTCTGACTGGTGAGCAGTATTGAAACTGACTGATTGCAGCTGATTCTGGTAAGAGAACCTCTCTCCTATAGCAGCCATTTTGATTTTGAAAGTGTGGCTCATGCTGAATTCTTCTTTGCCACTTCTTAAAACATCATAATCTACTGTGGATAGCACAGAATTCATGACACAGGTGGAACTTGGTGCATGTTCCTGAGAACATTTTTTGAGTTCTGAAGTTCATTCAAAGCACATCTCATCTGAGTTTGTAAATGCATTCCGTTGCACATCAGAAGAGGAAGAACATTGTAATGAGCTCCTGGGAAGCAAAAGTTGGGATGCAAATGAGTATGAATGGTCTGGAACCACTGCTTAGTTGCAATTACCCTACTGGAGCTCTGTGAGGAATTAATCTTTAAATTCTCCCCCATAAGCATGCCATTTGTTTGGCCTTTCTGATTAGGTCAGGCTAGGCACAATATCTGTACTTCTCTCCAAAGGGCTAGAGTTACAATTGCAGCATAAAGAGATGGAGCCATTCCTGTAATGTTTAGACTCAGATTTCAGACACCCAAAGTTTCTATTTTTTTTTCCAGATTTAGTGTTGTAGTTTGGGGTCATCATTAATGCTGTGTTTTTTCTCTCTCACATACGCATGCACGTGTATATATATATATATATATATATATACGTGCATGCGTATGTGAGAGAGAAAAAACACAGCATATATATATATATATATATAGTCATGCAACTTCCTTTTTCACAAGGCAAATAATTTTATGGGAAAAAGAAAAATCAGACAAATACAAAAGAAGGTCCAGTTGAGTTTATTTTTTTGTCTTTTTGGAAACATATATGGAAAATACCTATCCCTGCCTGTGTCTTGTGCTTTTGCATTCTCAAGACTGATAGTGATTAAGATTGGTTTTTTTTAAGTGATTCTCTCTCTCTCTCTTAAAAACATTTTATTGTTAATGTAGCAGAAACTAGAGTGGAATGAACCACTAAGTACCAGCTTAGAACGGGCCATTGCATAAATACAAAAATATTTTTCCTAGAGGAGTCTTGAATTTTTTCCATGAATAGTTCCATACTGTCCATCAGTTCTGATTGACTCTGAGCCAGGAGATTAGTTGGCCAGACCCATTTTTGCTTTGCTTCCAATGGTATCAATGTAAAAAGGAAAATACAATTTACCAATGAATAAAAAGCTTCCTTTACTATTGTAACTCTTCTGCCTGTAGCAGTCAGCAGCCGGAAGGGCTGGGTTCAGTATCTTGGAGAGATCTTTCAAAAAGGTAACCAAACTAGCTCGAGCCCCCATCTGCTGGATGCCATTAGAGGCAATTCTTCCCTTCTCACAAGTTCTGAGTCGGAGATAGAAACAGTCTGTTTAATCACAGTAATTTAGCATCAACCTACAGAAACACACATAAAGACCACCCATAACATAAACAAGGAAAACCTGCAAGCAAGGTACCATTCCCAGAGCCTCTTTGAGACAGACCCATAGTCTCCTATAGACAACCACCTAACCTCAAGATGATTCTTACCAACCACCACAGGACATACCACACTAATACCAACCCTGGTACCTTCTCTTGCAACAAACCCCGTTGCCAGCTTTGTCCACATATTCATTCTGCTGATACCATTATTGGACCTAACCAAGTGAGTTATAAGATCAAGAACACATATTCCTGCGCATCCAGAAATATAATCTATGCTATCATGTGCCGAAAGTGTCCGTCTGCTATGTACATTGGACAAACATCTCAGACACTTCGCCAAAGGATTAATGCCCACAAAACAGATATCAGACAAGATCACAAAGAGAAAACAGTTTCTTGCCATTTTAACCAGAAAGGACACTCTCTCAATGACTTAACCACCTGCATTCTGCTACAAAGACCTTTTACATCTGCACTTGAAAGGGAATCCTCCGAACTGTCATTCATGTTAAAATTCGACACTTGCCAACAAGGATTTAACAAACATTTGAACTATCTCACCCATTACCAAGACAGTTTCCCCAATTATCACCTCTAATACCATTAACTCACAAACATCCCACTCTCCCTACCTCTAATATCATCAATTCACAGACACTTACCTTCCTTCCTCCCTCCCCCCCCCCGCATCCCCCTCCTGTTCTGCAATGTGATTTGTCCTTTTCATATTTGTTCATTTTTTTTAAATTGTATCCTTTGGTATATATGGTTGTGACTACTTTCTTCCACTATTTGATCTGAGGAAGTGGGTCTGGCCCACGAAAGCTCATCATCTAATAAACCATCTTGTTAGTCTTTAAAGTGCTACATTGTCCTGCATTTTGCTTCAACTACCCCAGACTAACACGGCTACATTTCTATCACTATTAATCATTCTTGTTTCTCTTCTCTGGATCCTCTCCAATTTCTCCACATCTTTCTTGAAATGTGGTGCCCAGAACTGGACACAATACTCCAACTGAGGCCTAACCAGCGCAGAGTAGAGTGGAAGAATGACTTCTCGTGTCTTGCTCATAACACACCTGTTAATGCATCCCAGAATCATGTTTGCTTTTTTTGCAAGAGCATCACACTGTTGACTCATATTTAGCTTGTGGTCCACTATAACCCCTAGATCCCTTTCTGCCGTCCTCCTTCTTAGACAGTAGCTTCCTATTCTGTATGTGTGAAACTGTTCCTTCCTAAGTGGAGCACTTGACATTTGTCTTTATCAAACTTCATCCGGTTTACCTCAGACCATTTATCCAATTTGTCCAGAAATAAGATAATATGACCCTGAGGAAATTTTCACATATGGCTCTTACAAACTGCATGTATCAGTCCCTTTTAACAGCAGCTTTTCTACACCAACCTGGTCTTGCCTGAATGTGCTTATTTTAGCTGCTTATACAGGATAGAAGGCCTGTAGGTTTCTTGTGTTACAGCCAAATACTATGGATAACTATGAATGACTATGATGAATAAAACAAAGCCCCTGAAAATGTGAGTCAGTGACAGCAGGATATAACAACAAATTAGTATAAATCAGCCCAAGAAAAACATGTTATCTGGCCTAGCAATCTAGCAATTTAACCTTATGGGACTACTCCTCCAGTACTCTACTCCTTTTCCCATATGCTGAAGGGATGGTGAATGCAGATGAGATTGGAACTTCTCCTGATTTTTGCCAATGGGGAGTTATCTATGCAGTGGAAATTCTCCTCTTGATGTCATCAAGTAACCTTTTTTACATCAAACAATCCAGTCCAGTGAGTCTACACAAGCATTACAGCTGATCAAGTAAATAAGTCTACTGGTTTATAAGTACTAGTCCTTCAGCTCAATTTGATCTCATTAGAAAACTTTATTATCTACTAACTTGCAGTGTTTCAAAATAATCTGCTGGTGTGGCTAAATGTGTGTATTAAGTAGCAAGTAAGCATATTAGACCCTTATGACAATTTGGCAATTCACATAATTAATATTGCCTGTGAACAATGAAGAAGCTGCCAAACATTTGTTCGTGAAATATTTTCAAATAGATGATAGATTTGCAAATTACAGGACTGAGTTGCAAATATTTTTCAAAACAAAGATTCCTTGAATCAGTAAATACCATTCAGTAAACTCTACTAAGAATCTTAAGGGGGTAGCTGAGTTAGTCTGTAAATGGAAACACTTAAAAAAAATGAATAATCTTGCAGCACCTTAGAGATTAACAAATACCCACAAAAGCTCATGATAACATCTACATGTTTTGTTAGTCTCTAAGGTGCTGCAAGACTATTCATTGTTTACGTTTTTCTACTAAGACTGTATTGCAGATATTGCTTCAGGTGAGTTGAGAAACTTAGGCAAAGAATAGGACTAGGGTTTCTGCTTAAGGCAGGCCTGGGCAAAATACTGCCCATGGACTGGATCCAGCCTGCCAAGTCACCAGATCTGGTCCGGGGAGGCAGTGGGGAGCCCCAGGCAAGCTCCCGTGCTTGCCCCGCAAGCCGTGCAGAAACACCGCTTTTAGGCTTCCTTTCTGCTTCACAACTGGAGGGGAATGGGGAAGTTTCAGGAGCTACCCCCAGCATAATCCCATTGGCCGGTTTCTGATCAGAAACTGGCCAATGGGAGCTGCTTGTTTGAATAACAAGAAGCCAAGAAGAACCACTCTCCCTCTTCTCGGCTCAGTTATTCACTAAAGCACATTGCCAGGCAAGCAGGCAGGCTGGCTGGCTGGGAAACATTTTAAGCTCTGAAAGCCTTAGCTCTGCACACAGACAGGCTGGTTTGGCTGCTGACTGGTAAGTCTCCTGGCCACAGCCTACATCTGGCACCCCAGTCTCTCTCTGCCCCAACCTCTGTCCCCTACCACTCAACATACCCAAGCCCTTGACCCTCCCTCTTGCACCCATACCCCCTCCCAGATCTGGCACCCCAGTCTCCTGTCCCAGATCACAATCCTCTCCCACCCTAGGTCACATCCCAAACCCCTGCACTCCAGTCCCCTACCCTAGGTCACAACCACCTCTTTCACCCAAACTCCCTCCCAGACTCCATTCTCCCTCCTGCATCCCAATCCCTTACCCCAAGCTCTCCTTTGCATCCAACCTCCATCCCAGACCCTGCATCTCCTCTGTTAATATCATGGAAGACTACAAACCTTGACCACTTTCCAAAATCTCGGAATGTCTCCCTGTTAAAAATTATTACCCACCCCTGGCATAGGGTGAGTAAGAATTCATCAGAAACTGTAAGCAAATGTATGAAGATTTATGTTTGAGCCACTACAGCTCTTTCCCTTAACTGCTAGCTGTTGTCTCAAGCCTTGACCTGGTCAGCAGTTACGTAGTGTATGGGCACCGTAACTTTTTTCCTTACAAAGAAAGAAGTCAATGAAAGATAATAATAATGAGCTTTTTGGGCAGAGAGCTGTTTGGACAAGCATGTTAAGCAGATTAGTTCACATGCACAGCAGTTTTGCTCCTTAGTAAAATTAATTTACAGGTCTACAACTGGCTTTATTCAGTTGTCTGAAGTGGTTTGATTTCTAGACTGAGGATTATGGATTAGGGTGTGCAGACTTAAGGCTCAGAAATAGCCTGTGTGGGTTTTTTACTTTATTTTTAATTGACACAAAGACGGTTACAAATGTATCATTTTGGGAGGTCTGTGTTGCTTAAAATTTGTAAGAAAGAGTAATATTTTTTTCTTAATAAGTTGTCAATTTGATAGAACAATTGTGAAGTGTGTTGAAAAGCAGAACATTTTTTTTTTTTTAAAAAACTGAAGTGGGAAGACTTGTTTAATTTGATCTTTTTTTTACTGTTATATATATATAGATGGAAAAGTTTTTACGTTCAAATACTGTTGTTTCTTCTGGAGCTCCAGACAAGCTCTGCTTGTTTCCCATCATATTGATAAACAGATTCTTAGGCAAAACAACAGATGACAATTGTCAAGTAGAGCTTATGCAGGAAATGTTTTCTCTTGCTCCCTCCACCGGATCCTGCAACTATTTTGTAAGTTAATTTCCCTTCAGTTCAACTGGGACATAAAGTCAAAATCTCAAAAATCTTAATGAACTGAAAATGTTTCTTTTCCTTTTTTGGGTTAATCAAAAGAAATGTATTAGATAATTTATAAATATTTCAGTTGGCTTTTTACCTTTACACTTTTTTTCGGTCTAATTAGCTAAAATGTCTAAAAAAAGAAATGTTTGTCTTTTTAATTGGAAAAAAAGAGTTTTTCATTTAGAAAATTTTGAAATGAAACATCTTAACAATTTTGTATATATTTCCTTTACATTTTTTCTTACAAGTCGGGACATTCTTTGAACCTGATCCTGATTCACAAATAATCTTTGTTTTAACAAATCTGGTTTTTTTTAATAATTAACTGAAAAATTCCCAGCCAGTTTTACTATCAAGTATTTGGATAAATTCTACATGATATGGGTGGAAAGTGTGCACTGATATGCATATGAATGAAACAAAGCCATTTATGTTGTTATTAAGAATGTGGGGTCCAATTCTGAGGCTATGTCTAAATTACATTTCTCTTCCTTTTCCGAAAGAGGAATGTAAATGAGTCTGATCAAAAATGCAAATGAAGCTGAGATTTACAAATCTCACTTCATTTGCATAACCACATGAAAGCACTTTTTTGAAAAAGGGGTTTTCGAAAAAGAAACTGCAGTCTAGACGGGGTTCTTTCGAAAAAACAAACAAACCCCTTTTTCGAAAGAACCTGTACTCCTCATTTTTTCAGGAGAGGCACCAATTCTTTTAACTCCCATTGACTGTAATTGGCTTGATTTGACCCCTTTTATTTTTTGCGTTTGTGCTGTTGCAGACTGCTCCAGTGCAGTTATTGTAATGTAAAGGAAGGGAGAGAAATTACCAGAGTGTGTAAAGAAGTTAAATTATTTTTTTAAATGACATTAGAAGTTGTTATACTCAACTTCTTTTTAGTACCATTAGGACTGCATGCTGGAACAGCTTCAAAATTAATCTAAAGCCAAGCCATGTGTATGAGGTACAAATTATATAGCCTGTCTCTAGATGATTACTGTCAAATAAAGAATAATCTATTTTCAATGTTCCATTCATCATGTAGATCCCTGTTTATGGGAGTGTTCAGTCAGTGTGTGTCACTTGGTATCTTTTCAATGTTTGTTTCACCAGGTCTAGTGAAAAACTCTTTTGTTAAAATATTTTTTAAACCATTTTTTTCTTGTTCAGTAAAGTTAGCTATGTAGTGGAAGCAGTAGGATCCTAGCAGTCTCATGAATTCCAATGGTTGTCAACCTTTTGAACAGTGGGTCTGATTTTTACAGATGGGGAAGTCGAGCTCTGAGCTATTGTGATTAACCACAGGGCATACCGGGCATCTGAGAGAACTCTGATTAGAATTTAGATCTCTTTTGTCCAAGTCTGGAGTGGTAACCATGAAACCGCCTTTCCATTCATTTTTGTGAATAATATACCATTAATATACCTCAAATACAACATACTATAGTTACTATATAAGACCCAATAAGAATTTCGATCAAATGAAAATTCCGAGTCAAGTATTTTTCACAAATGTTTTCCTTGATCTAACTAATTTATTCTATAGATGCACAAAATATAATAATGTACAAAAGTGCCAAGATTCTTGAGTCTGTGACTCCTACCATAAGGATGACAGGACACATTTTGAAAAGTGAAGAGATGAAGTGAAAGTAACAGACTTTTGTACACACAATGTATATGATGCTAGTTAGATTTTCAGTTGGCTACTTTTGCTTAAGATCCTGCTTCTGCACGTAGATATATACATGCAGATACACGTTTGTGTCATTTTGGCTCTGCTCAGGCAAGAGGTTTCTGCCTTCATCCTTATTCCTATAATGACGTACCTAGGTACCTAATTTGGCGCACAAGTAGTCCCCCTGAAATCAATTAAACTGCTCATGTGCGTGGAGTACATACATAAATATTTGCAGGAATAGGCACTGTTTGTGCAGTTAGTTGAAGGTTTCTTGTGATTTTTTTCCCAACTAGAAAGTGAAGAATATATTTTTTTAAATCTTCTTGTTATGAAATAAAACAAAAACCATATACTGTACTATGTCATTCTCTTTATGTGCATATTATTTCTAAAATAATAAGTGTGCAAATCTGTAAATGAAAAACAAGAATATGAGAATTTTGGCCTCTATTTGAGAAGGGGTAGATATGGGTGATTACATTAGAATCTCAATTTTGAATGTATTATACAATACATTTTTAGCCCTTGTAGTTGTAAAAGAACACTTGAAAATGTGATCT
The DNA here is from genome assembly GCF_049634645.1 of Pelodiscus sinensis. Taxonomy (NCBI): domain Eukaryota; kingdom Metazoa; phylum Chordata; order Testudines; family Trionychidae; genus Pelodiscus; species Pelodiscus sinensis. Next base: position 158,950,186 of record NC_134712.1, read on the forward strand.
GACAGATGTGGTAATGCCTGCCTTCATATTAAGCCTGGACTTGGACTCAGATTGGAGTCCAAGTCCCACTTCCATCCACAGACACATCTGTCTGACTCAGGTGGGCAAACACTCATTATTCAGGTCCCAGGACCTTGGTAGTGAAAGGGTTCAGAGTCCTAGTCACCTAAGATATGGGTCCAAACCAGGCCTGCCAATGTGTGTGTGGGGGGGGGGGGGGGGGCGGCAATGGGGCCAGTTTTCCCAGAGCCCAGCAATTCAAAAGGGCTGGGGCTCCCATCAGCCACATCCTGCTCCTTTGCTCAGGCCATGGCCAAGTATAGAACCAAAAGGAGGAAGAGTTGTAAGGCAGCCCAGGTCCATGCCAGGCATGTGTCTGGGCTTTCTCTCATTCCTTGTTGTACAATTGTAACAGAAGCTACAGAGCCTTGGGCTAAGCCAGCCTTAGCTACGTGATGAACTGTACTTTAAGGGACTCAAGCTCTCCATGGTTAAAAGGTAGCAAAAATCTCCTGCAGATAAGGGATTTAGAGAGTAATTGTATCCAAGAGGAAAGGGCTTGGCCCATATGAAATGGATGAAGACTGTAGAAGTGTGTGTTTTGGTTTGAATGACGTTGTGATGCACTAGAGGGAGACTGACACGGAACAAAGGTTAGGGAGGCCTAAATGAACCTGACAACTAAATAAATCAGATTCTTCAGTAACTTAGTGAACTGTGAGTTCTTAACAGGCCACTGAAGAGACAAGATGGTCTCAGATACAGGATGCCATAGATTGACCTCTGCCTCTCAAGCACCTTCTCATGGACAATAAGGACACATCTACACAGCAGGGCAAAAGTAGAATTAAGATGGCTTAATGCGGCTTATGGCGCTGTCTACACAGCAGGAAGTTGAAGGAAGAACACTCTTCCTTCGACTTCCCTTACTCCTCATGAAATGAGGGTTATAGGAGTCAGAGTAAAAAGTCCTCCACCTCAACATTATTTAGAAATAATGGCTTGCTGTGTAGAAGAGCACTTTGTTATTTTGAAATAATGTCAGTTATTCCAAATAATGCTGCTTTGTAGACATATCCTAATTGACCATACTGAAGAACCAGTGAAAGTTCTTACTGTCTTTGGAGCAAGATGTTTGCACTCCCCTACAATGAAAGCTCAGTGTTCCCAGAGCAACTCTTACGAGTTGTTAGGAGGATGCTTTGACCAATACATTAGGGCATGCTCCCTCGCATATGTAAATTGGGGTTAGAAATTAGAAGATAAGATCTTCAGTTTTAAATGCCAGAAATATATAATTTTATTTTAAAACTGACACGATGATTTTCCCATTTAATAGAAAAATTTAATATTGGTCCTATTTTAAATTTCCATGTTAAAGCCAAAGTATTAAGTAAAAATAGGTCCCAATAACAGAAGAACATAATAACGGCCGTACTGGGTCAGACCAAAGGTCCATCTAGCCCAGTAGCCTGTCTGCCGACAGTAGCCAGCACCAGGTGCCCCAGAGAGAGTGGACCAAAGACAATGATCAAGCGATTTGTCTCCTGCCGTCCTTCTCCATCCTCTGACAAACAGAGGCCAGGGACACCATTTCTATCCCCTGGCTTATAGCCTTTTATGGACCTAACCTCCATGAAATTATCTAGCTTCTCTTTAAACTCTATTATAGTCCTAGCCTTCACAGCCTCCTCTGGCAAGGAGTTCCACAGGTTGACTACACGCTATGTGAAGAAGAACTTTCTTTTATTAGTAAAATATGAACAAAATTGCCTTCATTATAAGAATATGCATAAAGTTGTAATTTAACTTTAAGACTGTTGACTATTTTGTGTCCACTTTAGCCACCTACCCACAAACATACATACTTACCACACAAAAATTGTCTTTTTATTTTACTCTATTTAAAAGTTTTCTACTTTTTACTGGTTTTGCATTTCTATTTGCCAAAACTGAATGTATACTTTCTCTTGAAATAGAAAAATTAAAGATAAATTTTCCCAATAGTACTTGTACAGTCTTTTAGATCCAACCAAGCAATTGCAAAATGCCCATTGCCTTATCCAAGCTCAGTAATTTTTAATTGACCACATTATATTCCCATATTTAAAAAAAGGTATCAACCATATTGAGAATAAAAATAGTTATATTTAGAGTATAGATAAAAAAGAAACTTAAATTGTACTAAATAAAAACTTCTTCACATTTCCTCATTGTGACATATTTTAATGCCTGGGTAAATTTTGTATGAAATGTGGAGGAAAGGGTAAATTTGTTCACATAATTTACCTTGACTTACTGGGCATGAGCTGCATTTTTCATTTCAAGACAAAAAAGCTGAATTGTGCTACGGATTTGTGCATTTTAATCATATGTCAATCATGGCAGCTGATTCTGCTTCAATTGGAGTTATTGGTGAAACTTCTGCTGTCTTCCATGGGAGCAAGATTTGATCACAGGTCATGGAAAACAAATGATTTTCAGTGGAGTTGCACTGGATTTATGCCCCAGTGAATTAGAGAGGAATTTGGGATGGTAACTTGAACATAACCAGTAGCATAATTTATTATTATTATTCAGTATTTAAATGAAAAGTTACATAGACTTTTGCCAAATATTTCCAAAATATGCGGATATGGTCTAGTCTCTATTTTGTTCTTTCCTGTAATGTACTTTTTGGCATCATTTGAAGGAGACAAGTTCACTTCAGGACAGGTTTAGAATGGGAGCTGTTTGACACTCTTTTTTTCCTCAGATAATATTTTTGCTATGGTTCTTTGTTTCTTTATGTATTTATAGTTCATCTAGCCTGTCGCTGTGAAGTCGTGTGTGTGTTTTCAAATGTAAGAAATCCATTGGTCTTGTAATGTGACATTCAAGTCCCATGCTACCAGGAGCAGATATAGGGCAGGGCGAACGGGGCGGCCGCCCCGAGCCCCGCGCTTCAGAAAGCCCCGCACATGCACCGTGGCGCCGCTGTGCATGCGCATGGCGTCACTGCGCATGCGCCGTGGCAAAAGGGGGGCCCCGCGGAATTATGCTGCCTGGGGCCCTGCAAAACGGTCATCTGCCCCTGCATGCTACTTTCCATCTCCTGAAATGTCAATGGAAGAGTTGAATCTAATTCAAAAATCCTGAGTCCTTCAACACGGAAGTTGGTTGAAAATGTAATTATAGAGGAGTTAACAAGGCCGTATTCACACTGAGGGATTTGCACTGATTTCAGCCCTCTTGTGTCCATGATTTCTGCAGTTTAATGATGCATTGAGTTAAATATTTGTGTAGTTATATTAAAATGTTGTTGCCTTGATGCTATAGCTTTGGATATGTCCAGACTACTAGGGGGTGACAATGGCATGAATGGTCATACCTAAACAAACATTATTCTAGCTAGCTCAGGCCCCAAACCTGTGGCAGTGAACTTCAGTCACAACTTGAGACGGCTCCATACACATATTCTTAGTAGGATTCCAAAAGGTTATACATGCCTAATACATAGTGAGACTATCCATAGGAGTTTTAATTTTTTAAAGAGACATTAACTTATGTTTCAGGATACTTCCTTCATGGTCAAATTATGCTAAATTTTCCATTGTAGCTCAGTCATGGTCTTCTGTAGCATCTGATTTTAATCACTGATACAGACAGAGACTAGATGGATTGTAATTGGCCTAGTTCTGATATGTTGTGACAATACTTGTGTTCCAGTAACAAAAACAAAACAAAACAAAACAAAGTCCACAAAAACTCATAACCCACCCCGAAATCAGCAAACAAACAAAAACCAACCCTGTAGGTAACCACACTTAAACCATAATAAATTTAATCTCCTGATAATGTGCCTGGCCATTTTCTCCAGGACACACCAAACGTAACACTGGATTCAAACCCCTTCAAACACTGGAAAAATTCACATCCAGACAACGTATCTCAGATCTGTGTCCAATTCCAATCTTCCAAATATTTACATTTGCACTGATTATAGATACATGATTTGTAAGATGCATTTTTTGTTGTAAATGCAAAATGCAAATGAAAAGAAAGAGAAAGGAAAACCCTTTCAAGAGTCTGACATTTAGCATTTGGTTAGTAGCAGTATTGGCTATAACACTGAAATATTTTGGAAGAAGCAAAAGGCATGATGTGTTTACACGGATTGATTATCCAGAATATCCAAGCTCTTCTTTTATTTTATAGAGATTATTATGGGAAATAACTGTTTTATTGTTTATAAAACAGCTGTTTTAAGTAAATACTACTTCCAAGAGTATATGTCTGTTTGTCTGTCTGATAACACTTGTGACCTATTCCCTACTATTGCAGCTGCAGATGACAGAATTCTGTGCATCTGGAAAGAGTACAGAAAGTCCATGCAAGAATGCACCAAGAAACCCATGTATTTTTGAGCCCAAACCCCCATAACAAGAAAAATAAGTGTATTATAGTCACGTGTTTCCTTTTCTCTTTTGCTCTTTGGCTTCAAATTTAGATTGTACATTTGACATTTTTTTTTCATTTGTCTTTTTTGGAAAGGATAGAGTCCGCATCTGTTAAGAGGAAAGGACTTCTTTGGTTGGAGATAGTCTGTGGAAACAGATTTTTCACCTCACTTGTGTTTTCCCCTAAGAGAGTATTTTCAAAAGGACCCAATCTTGTTTCTAGCTGAAGTCAATTAGAGATTTATCATTGACCTCAATGGTAGTAGAACTGAGTCACTCACAGCAAACCTTTAATAGAGATTGTACACTAATTAGGACTTATATTATTATCACGTAGTTCTCTTTCATCAGTTTGGTGTATCCTGGGTTCTCCAATAATGCCGTGATACAGTTTTCATTCACATGATTTAACCTCATATCTGGCATTTTTGAACATTTCTCTCTAATACTGTTGAAATATCTAGGTGTCCATAAAATGTATTGCAACAGAACAAAGAAATTAAAACTCTCCACCATACATATTTAGCTGTTTTCTGCACTCAGCTAATGCAACGTGTTTTATTATAACCCTCAGAAGGAGGATGAACGTGTTTGGGAGCAGGTCATGTGAACAGACAACTCACAAAATATCACAACTGTACTGGGCAACCTCTCATACAGGCATACCACCTGTGCATTCGTGCACACTTTTTTTTTTTCCAAGCTAAATCTGCTCCATGGGATTGTTTGTGAATTATAATTAATGAAAACAAAAGTTTTCAGTATAATTCATTACTGATCCATGTAATGAGACGACATCACATTTGACATTACAGCATTGTTCGCTGACTTACGCATCAAAATGTTAATGCAATCTGTGAGCACTAACTGTTGTTCAGAACAAACCAGCCAGAAACAGAATCTTAGTTTGTCCTAATTAGTGGAACTTAAAAATTTATCCCCTTCCCCTCTACACATCACATAGGCAGATGAGATTGAATGACAGTTAATTAAACAGGGAATCCAACACTGTCTCTAAACTAACGAACTCACATGGATTTTCAACTCACCAAAATGTTGCTAAGTCCTGGATCACACTGTTGAAATTCTGTGGGGCCTAAAATGTAAAAGTTGCATTTTCCATCTCCACTTCTTGCAAAGAACACAGTAGGGTATGGACCCAAAATGTCACAGTAACTATAAAGTGTCGGATGGAATCCTAGCTCCACTGAAATAAAAGGAAAAATTCCCATTGAGTTCAGTGTAGCCAGGATTTCATTTCATCCTTGGTTACTGCTTAGCATCAATGATGACACAGCAAAATTTAGAAATGTACAGAATTATTCAACTGAAGGGCTTTTAAAAGAATACTCTTTCAGATCACGACAAGATACAAACAGCAGGGACCAGTTATGTTTATATTGGTAGATAAATATATACATTTATTTATTATTATTAATAATATTAATTATTATTGTATTATTGCTTATCTCCTAAATAAGGCATGTATCGGAGGCGGGGGGAATCCTAAAGCTAATGCTAAAATTATTTAATACACATAGTAGATAACACACTCTTTGATTACTGGTTGACTAATGGGATGGGAAAGGAGTTACATAACTTTTCCCTGATAGGTGGTATATCCAATGTCAGCCGTGGCCTAGATCCCAGGCATATACCTGGTTATTGCCTTTTGGAGAAATGTATTTGTCTAGTGTTATACAGATGTCTATAAAGCAATAACTGCCATCAGGTTTGGCTGATTTGCTGTAGTCCTGGAGGAGAGATTAAGGGCTGAATGGATGTAGAACATAATTGTTCTCTTGCCTGAATCCTTCAAAATTAGATAGTAAATGTATTAGGCAGGGTGCGTGAAATTTTGAATGGAAGCACCACTTCTGGTCAATCAGAGTTTTAAAGGACTTGGACCCCACAATTGACTCCTCTATGGTTTTGTGTTCGTTGGAAGTGGAGAGGAGTTTAAGGCAAGAAAAAGAGTCAAATGAATATCTGAACTGAGTAATTTTAAATGTTTTACTAATAGGAAAGAGGAGAATTTGGTGCATTATATTTTGCCTCACAGAGAGTCTTTGTACTCAGCATACTCCATGAATAGGACCTTTGTTTAGTGGTCTTTGGAGAAATGAAATACCTTGATGAAATTTTTCCTACATCCTCCTATGTACCCTTCATAATAACTTGTTGCATGGAAGTAATTAGTTTCAAGTAATTCTGTATATTGTTTGATGACTAACATAATAAAAAAATATAGTCCAAATACAAAATTACCTTTAACAACATGCTTCTAATTCCCTACAAGCTAATACTTGCGTTTTCCCCCAGAAGCGCTAAACAAATGATAATTTTAAGGTTTTTGCACACACTGTTCTGATATTAGCACTATATTTAGTTGTACTTTCTGTTATTTTATTGAAACAGCAGACAAATTCTAGAATTATACACCTCCATATTGTCAATTTCTCCAGTATTTGAATGTTGGTAGTCTTGGTTCAAAGATTTATTGGAGCTCTATATAAAACATTAAAATATTGTCATCATGGGAGACTTGATTGGTGCTGATTGATCCTTTCTGTTAGATAACCTGAAAAATGTCTTGGAAAATACCAATTTTGTTACATGTGATTTTCAAAGCCAGTTGTAGTTTCTCCTTCATATTACACTCATTACTAGAAGAATATATCGCTTATCCTTATATTGGATTTGGTTCTTCAGAGGATCATTCATAAAAGAAATCCAAATGGTAAAGGAATAACTTCAGGGTACTTGTTTTTTGTTTTGTTTTGTTTTTTTTTGCATTTTTTTTCTTTTCAGAAGATTACTTACTTTGTGAGTCATGAGAAGGATTTTACAAAATGAAGCACATTGTGAGCATCCCCATTTAAAAAAGAAGTACAGTAAAACTCCATTAGTCCGGCATCCAATGCTCCGGCACTCGGGGCAGTCGGACAGTTGGAGCTGCTCTGCGCCTGGTTTCCCCATTCAGCCGCTGCTGAAACTGACCAGCAGCTGAATCGGGGAAACCGGGGGCAGAGCAGCTGGGGTTCTGCTGGGTTGGTCCCGTAGTGCTGCCCCTAGGGGGCATCCCTCCCACCCCACCCGAGACCGCTCATAGCCCCCCCTTCTGATAGTCTGGCATATCTGATAATCCGGCACCCCCTGGGTTCTAAAGATGCCAGATTATCAGAAGTTTACTGTACTAGATTTGTTTTGCCATGTATAATACAGTTTAAAGCGTGTAGGTGTGGGTGGGTGTTTGTGTGTGGTGGCAGGAGTGGCCTGAGCCCAGGTGGACAGCACAATTGGCGCCACCCTCCCCCCCCGCACAGCCGGCAATGGTCATGATGTCATCATGGAGCACCCCAACACCCCGTGACATCATCAACGGGCGCCCGGGCCAGTGGCACTCTAGGCAACTGCCTAGTTTGCCTAGGCTCACGGGCTGCCCCTGGTGGTGGGAAATATAAAACATTTATTTAATAGTTGTTAGGGAACAAACAAGCAAGAACAAGTGAGAGTGGGAAAGATTAAATGTTTTTCAGTGTTAGTGAAAGATAGTCAGTTGTTATCTCATGGACAGGCCTTTAACTGCTAGGGTCACCTCTAGGACTATTTTAAAAAAATTGCATCACATTAGTTATCCTACACTCATTTGGTACAGAAACTGATTTAAATGATGGGCTACAAAACAGAATTAGTATTTCTGTAGTTTCACATTTGAGTTTCTTCAGAATTCTTGGTTGGGATTGGATACCATTTGATCCTGGTGATTTATTACTGTATAATTTATCTATTTGCACCAAAACCTCCCTCTAATAACTCCTCCAGTCTGAGAGTTCCTCAGATTTATCTCCTACAAAGAATAGATCGGGTTTGGAAATCTTTCACATCTTCATCCATGACAACTGATGCAAATAATTCATTTAATTTCTCTGAAATGACCTTACCATCCTTGAGTGTTCTTTTAGCATCTCAATCATCTAGTGGCCCAACAGATTGTTTAACATGCTTCCTGATTCTGATATACTTATTTTTTATTACTTTAAATCTTTGGGTAGCTGTTCTTCAGGTTTTTTTTGGCCCTTCTAATTTTATTTTTATACTTCACTTGCCAGAGTTTATGCTCCTTTCTAATTTCCTCACTGGGTTGTAACTTACAGTTTTAAACAGTGCTTTTTTGTCTTTGCCTCATTCTATTACTTTGTAATTTAGCCATGGGAGCACTTTTTTGAGTCAGTCTGTCTATCTGACTGTCTGTCTGTCTCTTTAAATTTGGGACGTACATTTAAGTTGGTCACTATTATCAAATGGTCCAGCTATATTCACCTCTTGGACCAGATTCTGAAATTTACTTAGTTCTTAACCAAGAATTGCCTCTTCTTTTGTGGATTCCAGGGTATCTGTTCCAAGAAGCAGTCATTTAAGGTGTCAAGAAACTTGACCTCTGCATCCCATCCTGAGATGACATGTCAATATGAGGATTATTGAAATCCCCCATTATTACTATGATTTTTTTTATTTGTATAGCCTCTCTACTCTGCCTGAACATTTCACAGTCACTGTCTGTGTCCTGGTCAAGTTGTTGGTAGTATATCACTACTGTTATATTCTTCTTATTAGAGGATGGAATTACTATCTATCTATGAGCTATCTAAGATTTTTATTTCATTTGATTCCATACTTCCTTTGCACTTCACCACCAGCTTGACCTGTTCCATCCTTCTGAGATATTTTTGTATGCTGTATCCCATTGATTATCCTCATTCCATCAGTTTTCTGTGATACCCGTTATATCAGTTATAGTCAAAAGGGTAGATTTGAAGGTGGACAAGATGGCAAACACTGACTAATTTTTTTCTGTGCATAAGTATCTACCTTGAATTAAATTCTTGCCCTAATGAAGTCAATGAGAGTTTTGCCACTGACCTGAGTAAGGCCAGGATTTTACTCCCAGTGAGGAAGGATCTTGAAAGATCTCTTAATCAAGTCCTTGTCACTTCACCCATACTCCATTCATGGGCTCCAGGTTGGTATAACTTTTACTGATGCCAAGAATGGGTCCAAGCACAGTTGTCCCATCCATAGGATGGACTGGAGCAACTGCCTGGGGCCCTGTGCTTTGAGGGCTCTATACCTCAGGGAGACAGAGTTCAGGATGGTCTGGGGCATTAGTTGGGGGCCTGGCATCATCATCAGCAAGTGACCTGGCCTCAGCCCACCACACAACCAGTTCTGCTGCACCATCCCATCCCCTCCTTCAAAGCTCCATCTCTTCTGGTCCTATTTCTGGCTTCCACTCCTCCCCGAATGTCATTGGAGCTGGTACATGGAGCGGAGAGGAGTGGGCTAGGGCTGGGTTGCTGGCTGCTGCGAGTGCCAGGCTCCCTGCTAGCCTCCCAGGCTTTCCTGGATCCTGCCTCTCCTGGAATATTCCTGAATATTGGTGGAGCACAGGCACCAATGGCCCGTATAACTCGCCACTTCGCACTGATCTAACTCTACTCCAAAATTAATGGTGAAGTTCCCATTAATTTCAGTGGGATCAGAATTAGGCTCAAACTGGGAACATGTCTTGAATCAATAAAATATTACCAGTTGATCAACTAGATCTCTGAACCAACACGAGATACAAAACTGCTCAATATTCAGATGTTTCCAGTTTAGGCCTAATTCTGATCCCACTGAAATGCACTTGAACATGGTGCCCATGTTGCACCAATGTTTAGGTTTATATTTTCAGACAACAGAGATGTGTTTTCCAAAGCAGCAGATCATCTAGAGTCTCTGATATAAAAAAAGGAATATTGGTTCCTGGATTAAGTGTATGGGGCAATCTGTAAATAAAAAGACAATGAATAAGTTAAAACCTGTTCTTTTAAGTGCCATGATAATGCAAATACTGTTAGGCGTGGTAGGAAAATGTGTACTTTGATTTAAGCAGACAAGTACCATGAATATTCAAGGATGATCATAGCAGAAACATTTTATATGGAGGGGGTAGGCCAGAGTAATAAATATTCCTTCTTTTTTGTAACCGAGACTTTAGGGCTATGTCTAGATTATGACAGAGGGATGTAAATTAGGCACTTAGAAAATGCAAATGAAGCTGGGATTTGAATTTCCCGTGCTTCATTTGCATAATCACGTTATGGTGCTCTTTCGAAAAAGCACCATTTCAAAAGTAAAACCATGGTCCAGACGTGGTTCTTTTGAAAAGGGAAGGCTAGATGCCTAGATGATCTGTTGCTTTGGAATACAAATCTCTGTTGTCTTGTTAAAACTGCAGATAGTGCTTGTCGGAGTGTTTTAATGTTGAGGACAGACTCTGTGTAGGCAACCTGTTCTGCAGTATTTCAAAATCTGTCTCACTATATATCATTATCTTGTTTACTTTTTAATAGTTGTTGTCATCTTTTCCTGTCACTGGTGTTCTCTGGCCTAGAATTCGCATAACATTGTGTTTCTTCTCAAAATGTCTTCTCTGCAGATGTTGACCTAATATTGGAAGACTTCACAAGGTATCTGCTATATACATACTTTTCCTTGGAACAAATCCAACAGACTTCCAAAATTTCATTAATTTTATTCTGAATCCTCAGCAATAGTTTATCTACATTTTTCTTCCAACTAATGCTAAAATATAAGAAAACACTAGAAAAGCAATGGGTCTGTCATTTATGACCTGGAGTTCCATAAGGTGGAATCATGTTACATGTTCAAGTGGCAAGGTCCTCTCTTATTCCCCTGTCTGAGAGTGTATGCACAGTATACCTAATGATTCTGCAACCTTGAATGTATACTTCACATCTCTTATGTGCTCTTTGATAATTCTGCTGTAGATTTTTAAGACCAGAAGGGAACATTAGATAGGTTTGCCAGCTTTGTAAAATTTAAAACTGGACACTCCAGCAGGAGTGCTTCAACATCTCCTACCTTGCCTCTTCCTCCCTCCCACAAGCCCTGGCCTTCTTCACTTCACCCATTTTTTACTTCTCTTCTCACTCCCCCTGTGCCTCTTCCCCCACCCCCAGTTTTGGGAAAGACTCACCTACAGAGCCGGGCTAGGAGCTGCAAGTGAGTGGCTCTAGGTTAATAGGGACTGTGCAGATGATGATACAGCACTTCCCTGCCTCCTATGGCCTGGTGACTTCTGGTATCCGATGAGTGATTATAGTAGTTGATAATTCAGCTGAAGACCAGACACCTAGCCACCCTATCATTAGGTCATCTGGTTTGTCCTCCTATATAACATAGGTCATAGAATGTCACCCAGTTAGCCCTGTATTGATCTCTATAGCTTCCTTGATAAAAGCATATTTCTAGGAAAATGTCCAGTCTTGATCTGAAGACCTCAAAAATGGAAGTATCCACTATTTTCCTTGGTAGTTTGTGCCAATGATTAATCACCCTTATTGTTAAGCTTTGTTGCATTTTTACTGAATATGGATGTATACTGACCACAATCACCTCACATAAAAGCTACACTTTTTTGGGGTGTGAAAGTTGTTTCTAACCAATAAACTTCTTGGAAGGGATATGACACAATTTCATAGGCACTTCTCACATGTAACGTAAAAAGACTTTTGAGACTGGCGCTTTACTCTTTTTATCCATTCTTCTAATTCAGTATTGCAGTGTTGCAAAAGTAGAAAGAAGGGGAGAGGGGAGGAACTCAAAGCCATTAAATTAATCTGTTCTTCATGATTTGGCATATTGTGGGTAAAATATTGCAACAGAGACTCTTTACAAAGGTTCCGCCATCTCTCTTGTCTGCCAATTTCTAGAAAGTCAGAGTACATTTAAAGCCTCTAATAGGCCCCTGCTGGGTGGAACAGTGTGTGGAAGACAGAATCATAAACAGTGTAAATATGATTTAGAGAATGTTTCCAGTGTTCCTCATTCCTCCTCAGAAGAATCTCAGTCTAATCTGAGTTTAGGGTCTTCTGTGACAACAGCAGTATTCTATTCCATAGTTCTTCTGCCGTGATAAGTCTTAGTCAACAGTCACCTCATGACTTTTAATTAGGTTGAAGTTGAATACAGTCCCCCTCCCCCCCCCGCCCGTTGAAAGACTGATGAAAAGAAGCTGAATGCATAATCCTTACTGTTCAGCACTCCTTCCTAACCATATTTTCTCAAGCCCTTTTAATGGCTAATCACCCTTTGAGAAAGTGTGTATTTTACTTATCCCTCATTGCTTTCTGTCTCAGTGATGTCATTTTGCTTTACCTAAGCTTCCAGCTTTGTTGAATACTATTATTACTATACATATGGTGAAGGCCAGCAGTGCTTGTAATGTTTACTTTGTAATGTCATGAATAAGACCTAATTGTTCATGTGCTTTGAATAGGTTTTCTGAATAGAGGTACTTATTAACCTAACAACTTTAAAAATAGCTGTCTGGAGGCAATGGCAGAAACAACAGCAACAGCAAAAACCGCCACCCCAACAAAACACCAGACAAGAGCTGAAGAACATTTGCTGGTCACGTAGTTTATAATTTATTTCCTTTTTTTTTTTTTTGGTTGGGAGAGGCTACAAAATCACCTATTTTATTGTGCCTGCTGTTCCATCCTTGCCTTTCAATAGGCCTTTTGTCTACATGGCAAATTAAACCAGACTTGTCTGCACACAGGTACACATGCATACAAGGAGAAAAAGACCATTGTCAAGAGCACGTGCTAATCTGCATGTAGGGTAAGAATAACATAAGGTACTGGTGGCCCCTACCTTTATTTGTGAAATAATCTCTGTCTCGCTCTCTCTCATAGAACAAAACAAAATACCTAAATGAAAAAGCCCCCCCCCTCCCAACGTATAATACCAAATGCAGAGATTATGTTTTGATGGAAATTTGATGGAGGTTGCTGGTATTGTTGCTTCTGAATAAATATGTATATGAAGAGATGTCCCTTTTTTTCATCTGAGTGTAACACCCCAGAGAAATAATTTTCTCAGGTCCCTTCAGTATTCTACTTAGCAAGAGCCTACATTTAAAGCAGACGTGCTTTTCTAGTAATCGCTGCTAAAGCTAAAGCTTATTATGTCCATAAATTGAGGAGATTTCAGAAATGTTTTAGGTAAACTCTCAATGATTTATACATAGGGAATTCTTTTTCTTCAGGACACTTTCCCTCCTATACCTCAAGATATTTTCTGAGGTAACTTCCATTAGCACAGAAGAGTTTCTGAACAAATGGCTATTGCAGCTAGCAGGAAAATAAAGAGTGTGTATGGGTGTGCAGTGGCGGGTGTGGGGAAGGAGATGGCATAATTATCTGGGAGAGTTTCAAAGCTCCCTATGATAGGTTTTAAGTGGATCAAGTTCATTGGGCATAGGTATAAGAGGATGCAAGAGTCTTTAAGTTAGATTAGTTGCCATTTTTGAAGGTTGAAAATCTTTTGAATTAAAATTAAAAAACATGCAAAGAGGCAATGTTCCATTAAGCTTGCATCATTGCACATGCTGTGCATTTCTTATACAGGCAGTCCCCGGGTTACGTACAAGATAGGGACTGTAGGTTTGTTCTTAAGTTGAATCTGTATGTAAGTCGGAACTGGCGTCAGCCGCTGCTGAAACTGATCAGTTTCAACAGCGGCTGAATCTGGACGCCAGTTCTGACTTACATATGGATTCAACTTAAGAAACCCAGGTGTCCCCAAGTCAGCTGCAGCTGAAACTGATCAGCGGCTGATTCCAGGAAGCCTGGGGCAGAGCAACTCTGCCTCGGGCTTCCTGTAGTCAGCCCCTGGTCAGTTTCAGCAGCGGCTGACTTGGGGACGCCTTGGGCAGAGCAGCTGGCGTGCTGCTGGGTTGCTCCAGTAGCGCCGCTCCTCGGCACTACTGGAGCAACCCAGCAGCACCCCAGCTGCTCTGCCCCAGGCGTCCTGATTCAGCCACTGCTGAAACTGACCAGCAGCGGCTGAATCAGGACGCCTGAGGCAGAGCAGCTGGGGTGCTGCCGGGTTGGTACAGTAGTGCCGAGGAGCGGCGCTGCGGAACCAACCCGGCAGCGCCCCAGCTGCTCTACCCCAGGCGCAGGCAAGAAAAGCCTGGTCTGCTGGGGAGGGGGGCACTAGCTGCAGCCCCCCCCCCCAGCAGACCAGGGAGACGCGGGTGGCGGGACCGCCCGCGTCCTCCACGGATTTGCTCCGTCTCCCTGGTCTACTGACCAGGGAGACAGGGAGCAAAGCCTTGGATCACGCCCGCAGCGGGACAGCCCGGGCGCGCCTGGGTTGTCCCGCTGCGGGCGTGCTCCAAGGCTTTGCTCCCCGTCTCTCTGGTCTGCAGGGAGACCGGGAGCAAAGCCATGGAGCACGCCCACAGCGGGACAGCCCGGGCACTCCTGGGATGTCCCGCTGCGGGCGTGCTCCAAGGCTTTGCTCCCCGTCTCTCTGGTCTGCAGCGCATCTGGGCGTCCCGCCGCTCCAGTCCTCCGGGGCGAGAAAAGCCCCGTTTGTAACTGAGGATCCAACATAAGTCGGATCTGCGTAACTCGGGGACTGCCTGTATCTGACTCAGCAATGGTTGCCAGTATAGACATGGCAATAGTCTTAAGACTTAGAAGAGCCGTATGCTAGCCTCCTTGTTACATTGGTCAAGTTGTCCACTTGTAAATCCAGGGAGTGGAGTGAGAATAAAGAGGGTCTCTTGGACACAGGAACATGTTTTTTGGTGCTTATTGAGAATGCTCCTGTACAGATTGAATTGATTGGATTTTTGTTGTTGATGGTTGGGTGCTTTTGTTTGGAAGGTATTGTGTAGGAGAGGGGTAATTGTAGCAGTAGTTTTGCTCGTTTTTCAAATAAAAATTGTGAAGTGTATAATCCTCAGTGCTAACTTCAAACAAGTGCTCACAGCCCAGTGCTGCTCTTAATTATATGAAGATATGTGTTCATATTCTACATTATTATCTGTCGTTCTTGAGTCAAAGTGAGAAGAATGCTGACCCTTTTGTTAACTGGAGAATTTGGCTGAGTTAAGGTTTTGCATTGTTTTTCTTTCAGCTCTTTATATTCAGGTGTTCTACCACAACATGCTTTCACTATGATGTAATTGTTAAGTTTAGAATTGCCTCACTGCCAGACAAAACTGATTGAATTACCTTTATCAAAATACATCAAACAATGCGTGTTTGGCAGACAAAACATGACGTGCAATCATTTTGTCCCCAACAACGTGCACTTCTGACTTAAGATATTTTTTTCCTCTTTACTCTGTTTTCATGGTTGAAACAGTCTTTACTCTCTTGTCAAGCCCAGGGTTTGTGTGTGAAGGGTATGAAAGCATCACCCCGTGGTCTCCCAAGTAAGCATGGCCCTGCTGGCCAGGGGAAGGCAAGAGTAGAGTGCTGTCTGCGCCTCCCTCCCCCATGCTCTGGCCGGCTGGGGGAAGGCTGGAGCTGATTTCCCTGTTTACTTGGGGTATCATAGGGGGTGCATTCACACCCTTGTGGTCCACATTTACAAAAACAGCACCCCCCACAGAAATTCTTGCATATGGGCCAGGTCTTACACCATCAGAGTCCAATTTGTCTGACCCAGATGACAGTACCACAGATCTGCATTGCTTGGTCACCACAAACTCAGTTTGAAGCCACACTAACTTGTCACTACCTTATGTGTATTATTTCCAAGATAATTCCAACTAGCAGTGCTGCTGCTTTCAATAGTCCCTGAACATTGGCTCACCTATCAGATCCAATGATTTCAGACAGTGGTGATACTTATTTGGATTAAAAGAATGAATACAGGCCCCAGTCTGGGCTCCAGTGCTAAGCACTGTCCAGACAGTTAAGCAAAAGGCACAACCCCTCCTCCTTGGAGTTTACAATTGGGTGCAGTGTGTTACTTGGTACATCCTCCAGTCAAATAGGCACAGCAAAAGTCCTCTGGCTGTAGAATTTCTGTGTCATAGGTGATCTGAATAGATAGCTATGAACTTGAATTAAATGTTTTTAAAGATCTATTTTAACATCGCAGCCCACCAAGATTGTTAAACAAACAAACAAAACCCAAAGACTAACAAGCCATTAAAACTACTCAACCTGAGATGCATAAAACAAAATATGTTAAATAAGGTACAAACCAAAGTAGCCAGGGAAAAGGTTTTCCTGATGTCAAAAGTCTTTCTTTTCTGGGGCAACTGGTATTGGTCACTGTATTGGTATTGGCTGGAGGGACTCTTGGTCTGACCCAAAATGGCCGTTCTTATGTTCTTGAAATAGTACTGAGATCTTTCAAATTGTGTGTACATGGTATGGTTTTGTGAGGCAGAAACTAGAAAGAAAGAGAAGACTAGCCTGTAACCCAGTTATTGTCTGAGATGTAGGAGATTAATTCAGAGCAGGGGCTAGAATCTGGGTTTCCAACATGACAGAGAAGTGGCCTAACCACCAAATTATTGCCCATTCTCAGGTTTTTGTCTGCTTGTCCCGTTCCCTGGTTTTGATAAAAAATTCCATCCTGGACCTGAGAAACTTTTCTCTGCACAAGTTTAGTCAAAACCAATATGTTCCTTTAAAAAGATTTGGTTTCAACAAATCAACTTTTTCCACTGAAAAATAAAACATGTTGTCAGAAAATTCCCAACCAGCTCGCATTACATGTTTACTGACAGCTGAAAATAAGTGGTTGCCTCACAGCTTCCATTTGCCAGTAATCACGGGACAAATCAAAGTAATATTTCCTTCCCAGGAACCGTATCTTTTTCCTTTCAATTTTTTTTCTCCTGGGAAACACAAATAAATTACTGTAACTCTACTATAGCACTATTGATGAAATACATTTGGTGCATTAATATTAAGCCACATGTGACTATCTAGTATGTATCAAGCAAAACCTCTGAGAGAGCTTTTATTTAAAAAAAAAAAAGACAAATATTCAGAATCGTATGCCTAATCATAAAAGAGGTGGTCCATAATACTGGCGTTTAAGGCTGATTAGTTTAGGAGTGCTTTTCAGTGATATCATAGGCCACATCTACACTATGAGATAAGGCTGAATCTATTATGGTTGATGTCTGGTCACCTGATTTTGCAAAGTCAAAGGTTCATGTCTTCACTTCGGAAAATAATTCAATGTTCTCTGAAGTAACATTACTCCATTAGGGATCCTGCCGTCAACTAAGAGAGCTATCCCACAGTGCCCGCACTGCTTTGCGTTTTGAGTTATGTTTTTGGAACCAAAAATGAGCAGCAGGTGGTTATGGGTTCATTTCATCAGCATCCCATAATGCACTCATCTTGCTCCTCCCCCCTTGCTTGAGATCAATGGGAAACAATCTTTTCATGCCTTTTCTGTCCCTGGTTGCCCACACAGATGGAATAGCAACTTGAACATGCATCCTGTTTTGCATCAAACCATTGTGATGCTGATGTCTGCCTTGGTGCACCATTTGGCATAGTATTTTGAGAGCTTATGCGTGTCCCTCTGCCAGGAAGAGGACAAGGACAAATTTCAGGATCCCATGGATTCACTGATCATGCAAACCCTTGTGCTGGTGCAAACACAGCCACCAGTCAAACCTGTGGACACAGTGGCATGCCAGTTCTGGTGCCATGAGACAAACACAGACTGGTGGGACTGCACTGCGATGCAGTTATGGGACGATCAGCAGTGGCTGCAAAACTTCTGAATGCACAAGGCCACTTTCTTGGAACTTTGCAAATGGCTTTCCCCTGCCCTGAAGTGCAAGAATATCAGAATAAGACCTGTTCTGAGTGTGAAGAAGCATGTAGCAATAGCCCCGTTGAAGTTTGCAATACCAGACAGCAGCTGGTCAGTTGGGAATCAGTTTGGAGCAAGGAAATCTATAGTGGGAGCTGTCTTTGTACAAGTATCCAAGGCAATGAATACCATTCTGCTATGGAGGGTTGCGACTTTGAGAAACATGGATACCATAATGGAGGGCTTTGCCGTGATGGGTTTCCTTAACTGCGGTGGAGCGATAGACAGAACACACACCTCATCTTGGACCCCGAACACCTTGCCATGGAGTACATAAACTGTAAGGGGTACTTCTCCATGGTGCTGCAAGTGCATCACAAGAGCCATTTCACCAACATCAATGTGGGATGTTTGGTAAAAGCTCATGATGCACGCATCTTTAGGAACTCCTGCCTCTTCAGAAAGATGCATACAGGAACCTTTTTCCCAGATCAGAAAATCAGAATTGGAGAGGTGGAAATGCCAATGGTGATCTTTAGCAACCCAGTCTACCCCTTGCTCCCATGGCTCATGAAGCTGTACATGGGCAGCCTGGACCCCAGTAAGGAGTGGTTCAACTACAGACTGAGCAAATGCAGAATGGTGGTTGAATGTGCTTTTGGACAGTTAAAGAGAAGGTTTAGGAGTCTCCTGAATAGGTTGGACCTCAACGAATGCAACATTCCCTTTGTGGTGTCAGCCTATTGCATACTCCTGTAGCCCAATGGGGAGCACCCCGGGGAATAAGGGGTGTCCCCCTCGGGGTCAGTGGGTGGCTACTCCAACCCACTACTCTTTGTCCCAGGTTAGTTCAACAGGGAAGCTATTTCTCTAGCAGTCTAGAACCCCCAGCCCTTGTGCAGGGCAAAGACTGCAACAGGCCACCAGGTAATAAGCCAGCCCAGTCGCAAGGCAGGCTGCCTCACTTAAACAGTCAATAGTTCGGCCCTAACGCAGAGCAAGTTCTGCAATAAATAAACAATTAGGTAGCCAGCCCAAATGCAGGGAAGGCTGCCACAGTTAAACAGTGAGGAATTAAACAGCTAGAGGGCAGAGCAAGGGCTTCACACAGAGCAAGCCAACCAGTTCACAACCAGTAAGCACAGGTAAGTAGTCCATCTCCTTGTTCAGGAGGAGTTCAGGCACCTTGCCTGTGGCTGCCAACTGCAGGAGGGGGGACTGCCACCCAATCAAGGGGTAGCAGGGTAGACATGGGCCCTCCCTACACCACTGCGCCCCAGCCCAGGGCCCTAATAGCAGCTGGTAGTCAGTTGCTAGGTCAGCAGGGATCCAGTTCCAAAACTCACTGACCTGTTATTTTGGGTCAGCGGGATGCGGTGTGGACCCCCTTTTGGGTCAGTGGGGGTCCACACCGCATCCCGCTGACCCTCAGTCAGACCAAGGTCGGCTGTCCCTGGACTGGCTCCAATTCTCCCCTCTGCACCCTGGTTCTGAGGCAGGTCCTCCAGGCCGCATGGGTTGGGACCCTCCAGTCACATAAGCAGTCCTGCTTGGTAGTCCTCCAGCAGAGGGCCCAGCGGTCCTGGCCAGATGTCCACTTCCTCCAGTTCCAGCTTCAGCTCTGGCTCCTTAGTGGGTGGGGCGGGGGAGGCTTCTGGCTCCCTGGCTTCCTTGGGCCTCACTGGTCCTTCAGGAAACCCTTTTATATTCCTGTGCCCACCCCCTGTCTCCTTCCCAGGTGCCATTTATGTTAGGTTCTGCCCACCATGGCTCAGGAAGGGCCATTTCCCCGTTGGGGTCAGTGGGCAGCCACTCCAACCCACTACAGCTCCATAATCATTGTGAAAGCAAGGGGAAAAGTTATCTGGCAGGGTGGGGGGAGCAGAGCCAGAGAGCCTAGCCAGAGATTTTGAGCAGCCAGACACCAGGGCAAGAAGAGAGCATAGTGTGGGGCAGTGCAAATCGGAAAGGCTTTAAAAGAAAAATGTATGAATGGCCAGTTTTGAGACTCATGTACATTTCTCTCCACAAGGTGCCTCTGAATTCACTGTGTTTGCTTGTAATCCCCCACTCAACCCCTGCAGTAGAAGCAATAAAGAGACTGTTGTTCAGAGATCATGCTTTTTTATTTAGGGATCATGCATTTTTATTTAGAGAAGACAGCAGGGAAATAAAAGAAGTCCCTAGTGGGAACCTGAAGGAGGCAGGGGGGTTCAGAAATGTAAGAAGGGCAGCCTTTTGTCTCCCAAGGTCCTGGAGATTAAGGCTGTCCCTGAGTTTCTCCCTTCCCCATGTCCTGGGACTCCCTGGGTGGAGGCTATGGAACTGGGGAAGGAGGGAAAGTTATTTTGCATAGGGTGAATGGGATTCTGGAGAATGTGTATTTTTCTCCAGGCACGCAACCAGATGCTCCATTGCTGTCATCAGGAAGGCAAATATACTGTCCTGCTGCCTTGCCTGCCCCTCCCTGCACACTCTCCTCTTCTGCCTTTCCCCAACCCTCTCCTGGCATTCAGCCCCTATCTCCTCCAGGAGCATATTCATCCAGTCCATTTGTTCTGTGAACATATCTTCCTTGACCATTTTCATCTGTGCCAGGCAGACAGCTGGTGGGTCCAGGGGAGTAAACAAGGAAATTTTTTATTTAAAGCCACCACTGTACAGCAGGTACACAGCAGAGTTCTCAAGGGAACCTCTGTACTCATGCAGAGGCAGCCATGGTATGGAGCCTGCAGGCTAAGAGAGGGGGATGGTGTCTGGTCATACTGGCAGGGCCAGGGTGGTGTCCAGCACACACAGCTTCCTGATAGAATACTACTTTTCCAGCCCACAGGAGCCTACATGTGGGACAAGGGAGGATGGGGTCCAGTGAGTCAGGACAGTGTCCACCATATGCGGCTTCCCAGGGAAAGTGCTGCTTTTCCAGAGGCTGAAGCCATGAGGCATCAGCTAATAGTTTCCCCTCCTCCTTCATCCAGGTTGCCATGTGAGATATCAGTTTCTCTGAATCACACATAGAATAATAGGGAGTAGTTGCTGACTGAATGTGGCCAGAAACCTGGGCCTATGTTGCAATGCTTTGTGAATCAATGCTGCCAGACCACTTACTTGTGGCTTGGCATGGGAAGGTGTCCTACTGCAGAGAGCGGAATGAAGCAGGCCTCCCCAGAAATCTTATGAGAAAGATCAAAGACTTCCTGAGAGCTTCATGGAGATATGCAGGGAGGGTTTCTGCTCCATCTCCAGGCACGTTAACAAGTTGTTTCGGGGTCTTCCCTGCACCCCCTCCCCCCCGCACTGTGTAGGCACAGAGCATGCCACACATCATACCCCATTGCCCTAACCCACTTGTAGTAAGAAAAAAATTGTGAACTCACCAAAAGTGTCCTTCCCTGGATCAGTGCTCGTCTGGGAGACATCCTGGGAGGAAGGCACTGGCTCCAACGTGATAAAAAGTTCTTGGTTCTAGCCGATTGCCGGTAAGCCATTCTCCTTCTCCTCCCCCTCTGCCCGCTGTCCTCCATGCTGATGCCAGGCGTGTTTTGGATGGACTCCACAATCAGGCTTGGGAAGCTGGTTGGGTCCCCCCGGCACTAAAATAGCATGCAGCTGATTGTAGAACCAGCGTATTTGCAGTGATGCAACGGACCATCTGTTTGCCTCCTTTGTCTTGTGCAAGAGTGGAATTTCAGGCATGGGGGAGGGGGGAAGGGGCGGAGGCAGCAGCCATGTGCTCCGGGACGTGACTAGCTTTTCATCCCATTCCCTGGTTGCTAAGGGAGTGAGGAGAAAGTACTTGCTTTCCTTGTATGCCTCTCACACTTGGTTAGTGAGCTCCCTTCGCCACTCCCTTAGTGTCCGTGGAATGGGACAAAAAGCAAGCCATGTCTCGGGGTGGACGGCTGCTGCCCACCGCCCCCTCCCACTCTTCCAAATTTCCACCTTGGTCTAATGCTACAACTGCCTGAGCTCCTTTATTCTGACTCTGGACAGCTGGGCTTCCCTGGAGTTAAGCCCTGGCCACCAGGCAGTTTGTGATCTTTGTCTAAGTGTCTGTGTTTCATGTGCTGGTTCGGAGTTCAGAAAGAATGGGTTCCTCTCCCCATGCCTCGATGAGGTCCAAGATCTTCCCGACGCTTCATGCTGGTGGTCTTCTGTGTTGGGAACTAGAACTCATGGGACTTGAAGCATTGGAAGTCATGGCCATATGTGCTGCCCAGGTTTGTTGCCCACTCTGAGATGTGCTTGCAATACTGACCACACAGGAAATGAAATTCAAATTTTCCCTGGGCTTTTCCTGTTCACCTGGAGAGCAGTAAAGGTGCAAGTTCTGGCCAGAGCAGTCAGAGTGCGGCACTGGAGGATGCTTCCCAGAGTCCAAGAGCATCAACTTTTGCCAGTTCTGTGACTATACTACCATAAACTCGACCAGACAAGGTTGGAAATTATGTTGTTCCCTGTGAAATCAGGAGTACTGACGTCAACATCAGCAGCTCTTAAGGTCAACGAGATAGGCTTGGTAGTGTGGACGTGTTTAGAAAATTGCTCTTATGTGGCTAAATTCAGTGTAAACACCTAGACTACGTCTAGATTGCAAGCCTCTTTCAAAAAAGCCTCTTCAAAAAAGAGCATCTAGATTACAACCAGTACATTCGAAAAAGCAAGCCGCTTTTTCGAAAGAGAGCACTCAGGCAGTCTGGATGCTCTCTTTCAAAAAAAGCACAGTTTGCAATACATAGCACCTTTTTTTAAAGAGCACTTTCAAAAAAAGGCGTTCTTCCTCATAAAAGGAGATTTTCTGTGATCAAAAAAACTGTCGCATTCTTTCGATTTACTTTCTAATGACCCAGGTAAAGTTTTTTCAAAAAAAGGCCACTTTTTTTGAAAAAAGCCAGCAGTCTAGACACACCCCTAGTGTAGACCCGGTCATAGAAGCGTATATTTAGTGATAACGGAAGAGTGAGTCTAGCAGTGATTAGGTGGCTTTATTGAGCTCACATTGCTCTACTCCCAGCAATACAGTGGATCGTGTTCAGGATTACTTTAACTTCACTCATTACAAAATGATAATATTTGCAATATTAGCAGCATTGTAATATTTATATTTTATTAAGTTATTGCTAAATTTAAAAAATATGTTTACAAATAATAAAAACTTCCTGGCAATTAAGATATTCTTCCTTTGTTAGGTGTCCAAATACTGATATGCATTTTGTTTGTTTTAGAATGAAATTTGTGCATAACGTAAGAGTTTGCCTTAGGACAACATAGAGCCTGCTACGGGGTCCCAGTTTCTGATGTGCATTAAGGCAAAAGTTATGGTGGTAAAAGTGACTGTGACTGTTTCCAGTTGTTGTTCTAGAGAATTAGGGTACCAAAGCTGTCCCCAAAGTGGCACATATTGATTGTGATCTTTGTGGGGGTGCTCGTTAAACATTGATCTGTACCCCCAAAATGTGGTTGCGGCATAGGATTTCTGTGAAGGATTTCTGAGGTGATGTGTTGGAACCTCAGAGGGAACGATTTCAGCACACTTCCCAGAAGTCACAAGGGTATGATTGTAAGCTATTAAGACTGAATGCATCTAATTGCCAAACCATGCAGCAAACATCATTGCTTTGAATCACTGTTGCTGTACATATTTTCCTCCACATTGAGGTAAGGGGCAATATGTGGAGAAAGTTCAGGCCAGATAGTGCAGTCTCTAACCAGGTGAATTTCCCATGCGTTGCAGCAAGAGATATGCCTTAATAAAAGTTAGGGATCTAACTATTACAATGGTGGCAATTTTCTATACTTGGTACAGAAACAAATTAACTGAAGAAGACTTCAGAAAATGTTCTGGACATGCAATATGACAATTTATGGAAGCCTTTATTCACATTGGTAGTTGAAGAAAACACAAATGATTCATATGAGTAAAATCCACAGTACTAAGCCTATATGCTGAAATTATCTCTCTCCCAGTAGCTTACAGGATACAAACCACTGAAAATAAGATGCTGCTTACAAGTATTAAAGATCTATGTTTTTATAAATGTGAGATTACAATGGTTGAATTCAGGAATGCTTGGATTTTACTTTCTTTTGAGACTGATGTTTATATTTTGTTTGTTTGACATACAAAAAAAAATATGATAGAAGATACCTAAAAAATTAGAAGAATTTGAAATAGAGGAATTGAAACATTTAAACTTATGTTCTGCGCCCACCTAGTTAGTTTGAGTTGCTTTAGTGAAAGATGCAAAATCCTCCAATAATGCATCAGCTCAATTGTATACTGCAATGCATGAAGAGGGAAATTTCCTTCCTTAGTCCTGGAGGTGTCTTGTTTAACCCCTGAAGCATGATATTAAATCACCGAATGTTAACTTGCATAATTAGAAATGTTATCCCAGGTCATGTAATTATATCGTTCTTTTAAAAATTAAGCTATACTCCTGCAGTAGAGAATTCCACAGAGAAACTATATTAAGAATTAAAAAGAAAGTATATCTTTTTGGTTATTATACAGTCTCTGCCACTTAACTTTATTAAAGGGTTCCCTTATTTTTGCATTGTAAGGGGAGCCTGGGCTGTAAACCAGGGGCATAGCTATGGGTGGATCTGACTGGGCGGTGGCCCACCCACTTAGTATCAAGGCACACCCAAATCAGGACTAGAATCCACAGGTTGGGACTCCTGGCCCTGACTGGGTGTCCATCAACCTGGCTGCATCACTCTTCTGCCAGTGCCATGTGCTGCTGCCCCAGTCTCTGGCCCCAGCACTAGCCCCACAGAGGGAGTAGGTCTGGGCAGGGTGGAGCCTGCCAAAAGCTATTGCCTGGCAAGAGCTACTCCCCAGAGCTGCCATGTATGAGAGTGAACTGTGTGACACAGGCATGCTGCTACTTGTGTGGATGTAAACCTTCTCACACTAGACAATGGAAGCCGTTGCATAGAAAAAGTATGCCTAGAGGTAATTATTTGCTTAGGTTGCTCACTCAGGTATTTATCAAGTCAAAAGTTCTGCAGAATGGAGGAGAGTTAAAGATGATGTGACTGACTGATTAATTGATTCAAAATTATATTATAAAAGTTCAGTGAATTTACACCTACACAAGTAGCAGCACTTTTAACCCCTCGAAGGCTTTCAGTGCGGGGAGGGGAGAACCCCATCACAGACGTATGTGTTTAAGGTTGTTTTGTAGCAGTTAACACTTTGCATTTCTACAGCCAATTCAGTAAATTGCTGTCAGGAAGGGAAGCCAGTGGTTTCTGACGAGACGACAGCTGAGAACTTCAGAATATATAAAGCTTGTATGTTATATGACTCTTGGGAAGCTAGTATCCCTTTATTTTTCCTCATTACCTTGGATCTCTAGCTGGTCTCTGTGATAAGAAAGGATGATATATCACACACTTTATCCTGTTTCCTCCTCCTCTTCTACCTTATTTAGTTCCATCTATACAGGGTCAGCTCTTCAAGTCCTTCTCCATTTGAATCTCTCTTGAAGCAGTTCCTCATAAATTCTGCAGCCAGTCAAATCCTTTAGCATATCCATCCATCTAGTTTTGGGTCTTCCAACCTTTCTCTTACCTTCTACTTCTAAGCTTGAGATTCTGTTTTCCATATATTCTTTCAGAGTCTTCTTTTCATTTGATCAAATCACCTAAGCCTGGTTTCTATCAGCTTTCCTGTGATTGGTACTGACTTGATACATCACTCAATTTGTTGATTTGAACATGGGTCCTCACTGTAATGTCAAACACGCATCTTAACATTTTCATATATATTGTATTCAAGAGACACTTTTGTCTCTTCCTTGGTCCCCAACATTTGGAGTCATACAAAAGTGGAGGTCTACTTATAGACCTCCTTACTATCCAGCTACAGATACTATCCTTATTATCTTATAGATCTTACTTTTCAATTGGTAGGCATGCTCCGATAGTAGATAATAGTACGTAGTTCTGTCCATTAAGTCCATACCTTCCTGTTCTGGAATTCTCCTTTGTCCTATTTTGTCAAACCTAGGTTTTTGAAATTTGGTACTTTTGATAGTGGCTGGCCTCCCAGATGTATGGTCTCATTGTCTTCCTGCAAGGTATCACCCAATCGATAAGACAATATGCTCTGTTTTATTTCTGCCGATTTGCATGCTGTTTCTTTCGATTACAAATCTTCATCTCTCTCATGATCTTCTTCCACTTCCTCTTTACATGCCCCCATGAGCATTGCTTTATCTATGTTACTAGTGTGCTCCAGGACATTTGTTAGTGTATTGGGCACAACATGAACAAAAAGGGGCTTAGTGCTGAGCCTTGATGTATCCTAACTCTTACTTGAAACTGTTCGGTTTCTTCATATGGTCTTCTGACTGTGATGATACCATCCCCATATGTCTCCTGGATGGGTCTGATGCAGTCTTTAGGTATCTGTCTCATTCTCATATGGCACAGATGACTTCTCTTGGAACAAGGTCCTAAGTATTCTCAGGATCAATGAATACTATGTATACGGTTCTCTGCTTTTTGAAAATATATAGCAAAAATAGCTTCCATTGATTACTTGCTTGACATAAACCCAAACTAATTGTCACTGACCTTTCTTCTCTTTGTGATGGTTCCCTCCCCACATTCTTTATGAAATTGATGTATGGATACAAATGCAACTTGAAGATGCATTGGACAAAATACCTCATGTAACCTGTAAGTTTTAATGTCTCAAGCTGCTGGATTTGTATATTTTATTTTTGTGTATATGTTACTCTTGTATATAAAGTTAGAAATATGGATTATGGAATGGTTTAAAATGTGCAAATGAAAGCCATGAAGGGTGTTTCCAATGCTGGGACACCTTAACGACTGAGACTATGTCTACACTGCAAAAAAAGAGATCTTCTGCAAAAAATTATTGTGCAAGAGTGTGTCCACACTACAAAAACACATCGGAAAAGTGATACGTTTTTGCGCAAGAGAGCATTCAGACTGCATGGACGTTCTCTCACAAGAAAGCTCTAATTGCCATTAACAGAATGGCCACCAGGACACCTGTGCTTTTTCTGATAGGCTGTTTTTGCACAAAAAAACCATTTCCCATCCACACACACCTTTTTGCGAAAGAACTCTTGCACAAAAAGGAGTTATTCCTCGTAGAAAGAGGAATACCTATACCGCAAAAACCCCTCTGTTCTGTCAATTCGCTGTAAATTTTCTTGCACAAAAACGTGTTTGAGGTATGGATGCCCTGCAAGTTTTTGTGCAAAAACTCTGCAGTGTTGACATAGCCTGAGTGATCAACTTAGCAACTTGAGAATAGCCTTCTTTGTCCTTCAAGTCTGAGCAGTGGTTGGTCTTAGGAAGACACGTGACCACCTCAACTGGTAGAGGGTGACCAGGTAATTTTACATGGAAGGTGGGAATGAGAACAAAAGTGGAAAGTAGAATATATAAAACAAAGAGAAGCTATCTGTCCCTTTGTTTTGAGCTGGGATGACACACCGAGGAGAATAGCCGGAGACCCCAGGAAGGAAAAAAAAAAAAGATTTTCCCTGGTTTGAAAGTTTGCCTGAAATAAGAACAATTTTAGGGTAAGTTTACAATAAGCTTTGGTGTGTTAGAACTGCTATGTGTTTTATTTTTAAATTTGTAATTTACTTTGCAAATTACTTGTATTTACTATCAAGCCCAGTGTAAATAATTATCATTTGGGGGAGCAAACAGTGCACACATCTTCATTTCATTGTTAAGGGGGGCTTACCTGAATGTGCTTTCAAAGTGTGTAACTCTCACACAGTGTGTAACTCTGATTCTGGGTTCTGTGCTGCGCTGCCCCTTTGAAATGCTGCCATGGTGTTTCAAAGCAGCAGTGCCACATAGAGCCCATACCCCAGGCTCCGTGTGGTGCTGCCACTTTGAAGTACCCTCTCTTTCTTCCTCTTTGCTTCCTCTATCTGATAGAGGCAGTGGTGAAGGAAAAGGAAAAAAAAACAACCAAGTTTTAAGCTTTGGCAACTAATGTTTCTGAAGCATAAAAAATGATAGCAAAGAGGTGGCAACAACTAAGGTTAAGCCGGTGGAGGGCTTATATATCTGTCTTGAAACAAAGGAGGGAGAAAAAATATAAAGATCGAACAAAACCGGTGTAATTAGAAAACAAAAGGGAGATCAAAGTCTTTACAGATGAAAGTGGATATATGTTAATCAATGAGAGCCAGGTTAAGAAACAGCAAAGAAATTAATTTGAATGGTTTATGATGAAAGATAACCCAAGAGAATCACACCAAATCACAATCTTGTATCACCAGTCCTAGAAAAAGTAACCGCAAAAGCACTGAACAACGTGAAAAATATCACAGCTGTTGTCCTTGATGGCATTCTAGCAGAAGTATGGAAGTGCCTATGGCAAACAGGAGTTTTAACTATTTAACTGTTTCAGGTGGACTGAGAAAATGCCTGATGCCTGGAGAGAGAATGCATTAACACTGATATTTAAGAGGGAGACACACAAGACTATGGTAACTTTTGTGGCACTAAACTCAAGAGCCACATGATGTAGATCTTGGAGAAAGTTATTGAAACAAACGTAAAGAGTGTGACAGGCTGTGTTACAGAAGATATTCTCATTGGGACTTTTGTTTCACCAAGCAGGCTCTTTGCATTCCTTAATTTGGCTTTTAGTGCATTCACATTTTCTATTAATCTCTTCTTAAGAGATCTTTTTTAATACACCTTCTTTCTAGCTTTTGCCACTGTGTACTGTCTTGGTGCATTTGGTGTTTATTTTAGCTTAGTAACTTACTTTGATATGTCTGTTTTCACTTGCAATCACTTACATCCTGCTTTTTATACTTTTGTTTATTATCAAGCCCAGTGTAAATAATCATTACCTGGAGTAGGAGCAGCCACTGTGCACATATCTTTCATTGATCAAGAAGGAGAACTTATAAGCTTTCTCTATTTAAAATTTAATACAGAGTAAGATGGATTTATTTGGGGTTGGTTTCCTGGTTGCTACCAACAGCCTTATAGATGAGCTCTCCCAGAACTGAGCTGATTAAGTGTTTGTGTTGCTCTGCTTGGGGATGGTTACCCCAACTCTGCGCCTTGGCTGCGGGAGACCAGAGCTTCTTACACAGCAGGACAGGGATGGGGGGAGACCCAGAGGGCTGGAAGATGAGTTCAGTGGCTGGATCAGCACACCAGATCCATAATAGTATGTATGTTATAATCATTAAACTCTCTCTCTCTCTCTTTTGCAAAAATGACTATATAAAAATGTCTTCTGAGATAGGAAACCAGCTTCTTGAATGTATGGAACTCCTGTTGCTTATTTTAGTAGCAAAAATACACTTTTTGCACCTATTAGCTATACTGAGCTAATGCAGAGAAAAGTGAGTGACTCCATTCCTTTTCTTCTCACATGTCAGTAATATAATTATTAACAAAGTTCCCATTGTAGGACCAAATTTTGCCATCAGGTAAATCAGAGGAAAATCTAGCTTCCAATATCCATGTTACTAGATGTGATCTCAAAGTGGACTTGGCAGAAAGGACATTGTCTTTCTTTAAAATAAAGCATTGAATCTAGTGTTATTGTGATGTAATAAACTTGTGTCATCACTATGACAGGTTCTGCCATCTCAGGGTGCCACTTGGGATTGGGGTTGCTCACCTGATCCGGAGAACCATAAATGATGTTCCCTATGCACTGCACTACGGCAGCAGCTCCTCAAGCCCCCTTCCAGCACACAGGCTAGGGGACACCCCTCTGCAATTTCCTAGAGATGCTAAAATCACTAAAAAATTGCCAGGCACTTTAGTGTAACCCTGTCTGGAGTGTAAATCCAGAACTACATAGTGTTGCATTTCACAGAGAACTATACTGTGTTAGCTCATTGAAAGTTGCCCCTCCCTCAGTGTGGAAGAAGATATGCACAGCTTTTTGTCCCCCATCCCATTATGATTTTAGAGAAAACAAAAACAAGTTTATTAACTCCAAAAATAGATTATAAGAGATTAGAAGGGATAGCAAGCAGATCAAAGCAGATTGCTGAGTAAATTAAACACATAAACTAAGCTTAAGGCACTAAAGACACTGTTACAACTATCAAATTATCATCCTAAATATTGTCTAAGGCTGTTTGCAGAGATTCTAAAAAGCCAACTGTACTGACCTGCAGCTTAAAAATTCAGATATTTCCCAAGGCTAGACACCCTTTTAATCTGGGCTTGGCTATTATTCCCCACCCTCAGCTCAGCTGTTTCAAAGTGTCTCATTGGGCAAGGAGGCAGAGGAGAACCATGATGATTTCACTCCAGCCAGTGGAAAAGTACTTAGTTTATTTTATCATATGACTTGATCACATGACCCTGCAGCCATAACTCAAAGTCTATTTGTAATGTCCCCAAGAAGAATTCTTTGTTTTCTGTGGTGCCTTTTTTTCTCAGTGAGTCATCCGAATTGATTTCATTCTATCTGCTGGGTATTCCTCAGGTATAAACAGATTTATAGTTGATATATAATCAATATTTTAACTTCAGACACAGAAATGATACATGCATACAACTGGGAAAATAATTTTCAGCAAATCATAACCTTTCCAGTGATATGTGACATGACCTATCTCACACAAAATAAATCTTAGTTATGCCATAATCATATTATAAGTAAATCTCTATGGAAAATATTGGGCATATTACAGTTTCAGGGTGATATCTTAACACATGCCTGTAGCTAACAGAAGTAATCCACATATGTGTCTACTTTACAAAGTAATACTTTGTAAGGCTACTATTTGGTTGCCATTGTCCTTCCCTTATATATCAACTATTTTTTACCATGATATCTTTATTTTACCAGAAACGATGTGGCCCTAAGTTCTTTTAGATAATTTGACTTATTCTCAGTTAACCTCCCTTCCCACAAAAAGACCCCCCCAAACTCCTCAAGCTATTCTTTCACCCAGCTTTAAGTATTTGCAATTTCAGTGTTTACACTTTCAATTAGCTCTCCTAATTCTCTTTCATATTAAGTGGATAGTAGAATTGCAACATCATTTTAAAGGTAAAATTCTAGCTCCATTAGAATCAATGAGGGTATGTCTACACTACAAAGTTAATTCGAACTAACAACCGTTAGTTCGAATTAACTTTGATAGGCGCTACACTAGCAAACCGCTAGTTCGAACTTAATTTGGAGTGCTTAATTCGAAATAGCGGAGCGCTTAATTCGAACTAGGTAAACCTCATTCCACGAGGACTAACTGCTAGTTCGAATTAACTAGTTTGAATTAAGGGCTGTGTAGCTTCTTAATTTGAACTAGTGGGAGGCTAGCCCTCCCCAGCTTTCCCTGGTGGCCACTCTGGGCACCACCAGGGAAACTCTTCTGCCTCCCTCCTGGCCCTGGAGCCCTTAAAGGGGCACGGTCTGGCTACAGTGCCCGTGCCAGGTGCAAGCCTGCCAGCTCCCAGCCAGTAGACCCTGCACCTGGCCCGGCTCGAGCCAGCCACCCGCTGCCACCCAGCCCTCCGCCTCTTTCCAGGACCAGGCTGGCGGCTCCTGGGAGCCTGCCCTGGTCCGCAAGAGGCGGATGCCCGCCTGGTCTAGTGTGGACATCGTGGACCTCATCCATGACCTCCGCACTAGGCACAGGAAAGTGGCCGTCTAGAGCAGGATAGCTGCCAGCCTGGCCACCCAGGAGCAGGTTTGCATGAAAATCAAGCTGGTCCACTGAGACCCCCGACC
This sequence comes from Pelodiscus sinensis, assembly GCF_049634645.1. NCBI lineage: Eukaryota > Metazoa > Chordata > Testudines > Trionychidae > Pelodiscus > Pelodiscus sinensis. The sequence continues at coordinate 158,982,019 of NC_134712.1, forward strand.
CTGAGCCCTGAGCTTAGAAGGGCCGTACTGGGTCAGACCAAAGGTCCATCTAGCCCAGTAGCCTGTCTGCTGACAGCGGCCAACACTAGGTACCCTGGAGGGGATGGACCGAAGACAATGACCAAGCCATTTGTTTCATGCCATCCATCTCCAGCCTTACACAAACAGAGGCCAGGGACACCATTTCTACCCCCTGGCTAATACCACTCCATGGACCCAACCTCCATGAATTTATCTCACTTCTCTTTAAACTCTCCAGCTCTGCCCCAGGGTCCACAACAAAAGCCTGGTCTCCTGGGGGGGCACACTAGCTGCGCCCCCCCCAGCAGACCAGGATCACGGGGAGCAAAGCCGCAGTGGCAGCGGGGTGCCGCGCCTCTGAGGCTTTGCTTTGGCAAAGCCTCAGAGGCGCGGGACCCTGCCGTGGCTGCAGCTTTGCTCCCGGTGTCCCTGGTCTGCTGGAGACGGTCCCCAGCAGACCAGGGACACCGGGAGCAAAGCCGCAGTGGCGGCGGGGTCCCGCGCCTCTGAGGTTTTGCCAAAACAAAGCCTCAGAGGTGCGGCACCCTGCTGCCGCTGCGGCTTTGCTCCCCGTGTCCATGGTCTGCTGGGGGGGGGGCGCAGCTAGTGTGCCCCCCCCAGGAGACCAGGCTTTTGTTGTGGACCCTGGGGCAGAGCAGTTGGGGCGCTGCTGGTTGGTCCCACAGCGCCACTCTGGGCACTGAAACTTACATACAGATTCAACTTAAGAACCCCAAGCGTCCCCAAGTCAGCTGCTGCTGAAACTGATCAGCGGCTGATTCCAGGAAGCCCGGGGCAGAGCAACTCTGCCTCGGGCTTCCTGTAGTCAGCGCTGGTCAGTTTCAGCAGCGGCTGAATCAGGACGCCTGGGGCAGAGCAGCTGGGGTGCTGCTGGGTTGCCCCAGTAGCGCCGAGGAGCGGCGCTACTGGAGCAACCCAGCAGCACCCCAACTGCTCTGCTCCAGGCGTCCCCAAGTCAGCCGCTGCTGAAACTGACCAGTGCTGACTACAGGAAGCCCAAGGCAGAGTTGCTCTGCCCCGGGCTTCCTGGAATCAGCCGCTGATCAGTTTCAGCAGCAGCTGACTTGGGGACGCTTGGGGTTCTTAAGTTGAATCTGTATGTAAGTCAGAACTGGCGGTCAGTTTCAGCAGTGGCTGAATCTGGACGCTAGTTCCGACTTACATACAGATTCAACTTAAGAACAAACCTACAGTCCCTATCTTGTACGTAAACCGGGGACTGCCTGTATTATGGGAACTAATGGAGAACTTTTCTTTATGCACCCTCTCCACTCCACTCATGCTTTTATAGACCTCTCTCATATGGGACCTGTTCCAAACCTTGATCATTTTAGTTGCCCTCCCCTCTCCCACCCTCTCTCTTCCCCTCTCCCACCTCCTTTTCCCAGTCTCCCCGAGTTTTGTTCAATAAAGAGAGTTTCTATTTTTGAACATACGTGTCCTTTATTTTGTACATCAGGAAGGGGGGCTAGGGAGAGGTAAATGGAAGGAGGTGAGGGAGGAATGGGGGACGAGCCCCCGATAGGGAGGACTGGGGTGGCTCTGCGGGCTCCTCGGGGTGGAAGCTCTCCTGCAGCCCCCTGATTGACCCCCCCCAAATGGCTGCCTGTGGCAAGTGCAGCCGGTCTGATGGCCGAGTGCTGTGATGTGCCGAGTGTGGGCACTCAGGGCACTCCAAGCCAGGACTGCTCTGCAAGCGGGGAACCCCTGAGAACTGTCTGTCCGGGGTGGGGGTCGGGTCCCTTTAAGCACAGACCTCAGCAAAATGCTAATTTGAACTAGTTTTTAGGTTTTTAGGTCTAGATGCACTAATTCAAATTAGCTTAGTTTGAATTAACTAATTCGAATTAAGTTAGTTCGAATTAGTGCTGTAGTGTAGACATACCCTGAGAGTTTAACCGTTGACTTTGATAGGCTAAGGATTCCAAGTGTCTTCATCAGTTAATAAAGTTGCAAATCCCACGAGGAGTTGTTGTTTTCATCATCATGAAAGTAATACAAAATACATGCAAAAATTGTTTTTATTTTAGAAATATCCACAGTTCTGAGGGGTCAGTCTCCCATGTTAAACCTTCAAAGTGTGACATGTAAATAAAATTCCACAGAATGTCTTAAAGAAATTAAACCCCTTCCCCAGTTTGCAGTATTAGTTCAGCACATCATTCAAAAACCAGATTTTGTTCAGGACGTCCACCACTTCGTTTAATTTAGTTCTGGTTTCTGTTATTTTTCAGTGTTTCCATAAATTCATGTGAAAATAATGCAGGCAGCATCCATTTTTTAGAAGCCTGTTGAGAGTTGTTAACAAAGGATGCAGGCATTTGAAAGTTTACATATGTAATTTCCTAAATAAGAGAATATTATAAATCATGTTGAAAATTCTCCTGTGAAAATAATACATCTTTTGTACACAGAGGCTACGTCTGCACTGGCATGATTTTCCGGAAATGCTTTTAACGGAAAAGTTTTCCGATAAAAGCATTTTTGGAAAAGCGCATCTAGATTTGCAGGACACTTTTCTGGAAAAGCACTTTTTCCGGAAAAGCATCTGTGGCCAATCTACATGCGCTTTTCCACAAAAAAGCCCCGATCATCATTTTCGCGATCGGGGCTTTTTTGCGGAAAACACTACTGTGCTGGCCCTTTTCCGGAACAGTTTTCCGGAAAAAGACTTTTGCCCGAACGGTAGCAGTATAGTTTTTCCGGAAAAGCACTGATGATTTTACATTAGATCGTCAGTTCTTTTCCGGAAATTCAAGTGGGCAGTGTAGACAGCTGGCAAGTTTTTCCGGAATAACAGCGGCTGATTTTCCGGAATAACTTGCCAGTGTAGACACAGCCAGAGAGTAGAAATGTAATTGGCTGTTTCTCAGCTGAGTGCATCTTTTGGGACTACAACTTTGAGGAAATGTTATATGTAAATCATTAATGTGTATAGTAGAATTTCCACCTTTCCAAGGTGGAATATTAGACACACCCATCTGTTAGTCAAATGTAAGAAGGGACCATTATTTCTGTGTGACCAGATGGCGTGGTTATCTTCACTAGAAAACTTTCTAATTAAGTATATATCTTCCTAATGTTCAGCCATTGGGGCTACGTCTACAGTGCAGGCTTCTTGCGCAAGAAGCTTTTTGCGGAAGATATCTTCTGCAAAAACTTCTTGTGCAAAGTGCGTCCACACTGCAAAAGCGCATCGGAAAAGTGATGTGCTTTTGCGCAAGAGAGCATCCAGACTGTATGGATGCTCTCTCACAAGAAAGCTCTGATTGTCATTAACAGACTGGCCACCAGGGCACCTGTGCTTCTTTCGAAAGGCTGTTTTTGCGCAAAAAACCTGTTTCCCATCCCCACACACCTTTTTGAGCAAGAGCTCTTGTGCAAAAAAGGAGTTATTCCTTGTAGAAAGAGGAATACCTATAACTCAAAAACCCCTCTCTTCTGTCAGTTCACTGTAAATTTTCTTGCACAAAAACACGCTTGAGGTGTGGATGCTCCACGAGTTTTTGCAAAAATGGCTGTTTTAGTGCAGAAACTCTGCAGTGTAGACATAGCCTCGGTGCCCTTCCTCTATCCTGTTTTACACAGAACACAAATATGAGTTGTGCCTGCTGCTCAGAAAGTGGTATGTGGCTGTAGGTCCACACGTGTGCACATGCTATGCACACATCACTTTTGTCTCCCAATTTTTGCATTCACTATTCTTCATTTCTATAGGTGATTGCCATCTAGTCATGTTTTTAGTGCCAAATGTATGAACCGCTATGTAACCATTTAAAATGCAACTACCTTTGCAAGGCTAAGTACTAATAGGGCCCTTATCCTGCTACTTTCTAGCTATTTTTCCCTGTGCTTAGAGCTGTCCTACTAATAATAAGTTGATCTTTGCTGAAGAGATTTGTTAGTGCTGCAAAGCCAGAACCTGTGCTGGTTTGGTGGTAAATTATACTATTAAATTACAGTTCTTTATTATCCCTTACCTCTTTTATATGAAGTATGGAATAAGCATGTGCCCACAAAATTTGGCCAGCTTCTCTCCTGAGAATTTCTAGTTGGGTGTTGTATTGGTTTTGTAATGCAGCCAAATATTAAATTGTTTCGGCTCCATTATAAAATGTAAGAAGGTTTCCTGGCAACAGCCACTTTCTAAAATAAAATTTAAAAAAATAATAAAAAAAACCAAGGTGGGGGCAAGTATATATAGATCAGCCTTTTTAAAAACCCTTTAACCTTTACCACAAAAAAGTAAAACATTCATACAGAGCGAGCCCCCCCTCCCCCCGCCCCCAAAACCCACCTTTCTGCAGTTGAAATATACATTTGGTTGAAATATAGGCCCTAATTTGTAGCTCTTAAATTTTTGGGCACCAAACATGAGACACCTTAAATTGATTGGATTTTCAGAATATCCTGAACACTTAACCTCTGGAAAATCAGGTGTTTCAAATTGTGTACCCCAAATCACTGGTCAGTTTTGAAAATCATTGGGAAATGTTTTTATGGATAATTATGATGCTTATGTCCTTTATTTTATTTCAAGGAAATATCACATAATTCAAATTGGCTTAGTTAAGTAAAAGAGAGAATCAATGAGCAGAGAAACGTGTGAGTACTTTTAAAAAGCTCTTGCCATGCTCTCAATAGTCACATTGTGAGTCAGGCTGGTTACTCCTGATGTATTATTTCTGTCATTGAAAGAGCATTGAATGTGTAACCTATACTGGTTATCTGATCTACAGTGACCATATTGCACACTGAGTAATTATTTACTTGAATTGTGAAATAGTGATGTAGTGGTTTTTTTTATAAGGCAGTATTTAGGACAATGAAATATGAGTACTAGATTCTAGTGTGTTAGCATCACCATTATGATCCATATAGTTATATGCTCTGTTATGAAGATCAGTAGTGAAACTGCTATAAAGACATTTGAGAGCTTTAAAGTCAATGAGCTATTCTGAGTTAACAGAATATGGGATTAGCTATTTCGTGAACATTGAGCATGTATTTCTAAAGGTTAGGGTGCGTGATCGCAAGATGCAGGTTGGGTCTCTGATAAGTATGGTTGAGATTTTCAAAACAGACTAAGGATGTAATTGATTCCTGTTCATTTTCAACTAAAAAGCAATATGCACAAATTTACTTTTACAGTGTGTAAGATTCTGAAGGAAGCTCACTAATCGTACCAATATGCCAGTGTGAAAGAGGAACATAAGTGCCTCTGAGATGAGCAAAGTTATTTTCCTTTCTCTTATGATGAGATGTACAATGTAAAGGCAGGGCCACTGGGAGGAAGGGGGCAAATGGGGCAGCCTCCTCAAGGCCCAGCAATTTAAAAGAGCCCAAGGCTCTGGCTGCCACTGCTGCTACCTTGCACAGTCTGGGTATGTCTAGAGTACAGTGTTATTTCGAAACAGCTTATTTTGAAATAGTTAATTCAAAATAGCTTATTTCGAAATAACACATCTACACACAAAATGCATTTTGAAATAGCGTTTTGCTATTTCGAAATAGAACGTCCACGCTGAATGGACGCTGAATTGCATTGAAGGTTGGCTGGAACCATGTCCAGCAGGGCATCAGGTCAGGAGTTAATTTGTGTGGCTGCTGCCTGAGGCTATCTGAGGGGTGTGCTTAAAGGGACCCCCACCCCGGGCAGCTGGTTCTCAGTTTCCCTGCTTGCTTGCCTACCTCTATGAGGGACAGCAAAGCATTTGTGTCTCTGTGTACCCTGGTTGCCCTCACTCGGGACACCACAGCACTCTGCAACATGGAGCCAGAACTGCCCCTGGGGACTCTGGTGCTTCTCGTGAACATGTTGCTGCAAGCCTGGCTGCACTTTCTGCAGGCTGCCATCTCTGGTCTGCCCCACTGGGGGCTTGTGCCTCCCTCACATCCTTCCACTTACCCCCCTGATCCCCACATAATCATTCCTCCCTCATGGCCTTCCACTTACCCCCCCCCCCGACCCCTTTCCTGAGGTCAAATAAAATACATGTATTTTCATAAACACAAACTCTCTTTATTTAACAAAACAGGGCGGGGATGGGGGATGAAACTCTGCTGAGACTGGAGAAAGGAGGCAGAAAAGTGGAGGAGAGAGGATGGGAGGGGGAGGGGGAAACCTGGAAGGGGGAAGAAGGGGGAGGGGAGGCTCAGGGTTGGGAGTCTCACCAGACCAACTTGCTTTTCATGCGAACCTGCTCCTGGGTTCGCATGTGGCCTTTGGTAGCTAGGCTGGCAGCAATCCTGCCATACATGGCTGTGTTCCTCCATCTAGTGCGGAGATCATGGACGTTGGGGGCATCCCCCCCAAACCTGAGTAAGGTCCACCTTGAACTCTACCCTGGACAAGGAAGGTGCCGGCCTTCTCCGGGCCCTTGCAGGCTCCTAGGAACTGGCACACTGCTCCTGGGGAGCGGTAGAGGGCTGGCTACCAGTGGCTTGCTGGCTCATGTTTTTGGGCCACTGGGGGTGTGTCTAGACTACATGCCTCCTTCGACGGAGGCATGTAGATTAGCCAGATCGGAAGAGGGAAATGAAGCCGCGATTAAAATAATCGCGGCTTCATTTAAATTTAAATGGCTGCCCCGATCTGCCGATCAGCTGTTTGTCAGCAGATCGGGGCAGTCTGGACGCGATGCGCCGACAAAGAAGCCTTTCTTCATCGGCACAGGTAAGCCTCGTGAAACCAGGTTTACCTGTGCCGATCAAGAAAGGCTTCTTTGTCGACGCATCGCGTCCAGACTGCCCCGATCTGCCGACAAACAGCTGATCGGCAGATCGGGGCAGCCATTTAAATTTAAATGAAGCCGCGATTATTTTAATCGCGGCTTCATTTCCCTCTTCCGATCTGGCTAATCTACATGCCTCCGTCGAAGGAGGCATGTAGTCTAGACACACCCTGGGTCGGGGCACTGACTGCTGGCTCTGGGCCAGCAGGCTTGAAGCTGGCACAGGCACTGTGGCCAGAGTCTACCCCTTTAAGGGCTCCAAGGAGGGGAGGAGGGTGAGGAGTGTTCTTGGTTGAGGCTGGAGTGGCCATCAGGGAAAGGCTGGAGGCCCCCTATTTCAAAATAAATGTCTACAAAATAAATGTCGAATTAGCTATTTCGAATTTGGTGTTATTCCTCGTAGAATAAGATTAACAAATTTGAAATAAGTGCTGCACTATTTTGAATTTATTTCAAAATAGCGGTTTGGCTGTATAGATGCTAGTAAAGATAATTTGAAATAAGGGCTGTTATTTTGAATTAACTTTGATGTATAGACATACCCTCTGAGTGGTGGTGAGGGCTGGCTCGGAGACGCCAGCCCTTAGCCCTGCTACTTCCACTGGAGGTCCCACTCCTTCTGGGGGCCTGGAGCCGAGTCCCCCCCCCCCCACACACACACATTGCTCATATCCCAGAAAAATATGTTCCCAGCCCTGAACCAAGGGAAGCAGGAGGCAAAAGAAAAGCAGAGACCAAGGGAAACAGCATTATTCCAAAAGGAATCATCAAGGGGATATAGCTGGATATAAAGGGCTAGGTACAAGAGATGCAGCATTTTTTCAGTGTTGTCCACCTAATAAGCAGATTTTGCTTTTTCTAATTTGTAGGGCATGGGAGCAAAGCATGTAGGGAAAGTAATTCTTGTCACATCTTTAACAGAAAATATAATCTGTTTTTTAGACTACTGATGCTATATGCAAGTAACTCAGCCACTATTTTAGCATTCAGAGTGATTTGAAGGAACAATTCATGTCATATAGGTGGGTACATGGAAAATGTACACCAGGGTTCTCAAACTCCCAGCCAACAGGCACCTATGGGCTAGAGCATATTTGAAATCCATCCCAGAAGACCTGGCAGCAGGGGATCATCTCCTAAATACAAAAAATATTTGTCTGCATGTGTTACACCTAGGGTTACCAGGTGTCTGGTTTTAAACCAGATAGTCCAGTATTTGAGCTTTCTGTCTGGGAAACATATTGAGAAAATACCGGACATATAAATGTCCGGTATTTTCTAATTAAGTTTTTATTATTATCATGAGTATCAGTGCATAGTTCCGTACTGCCTGGCTGGTAGACACGCTCACACTGCATGAGCATGTTTACAAGCTAGGCAGTATGCAACTACACAGTAGAGAGGAGAGGGGCCAGGACAGGATGGAATCCCTGGGGCCAGACTCACCCATGTGCCCCACTGGGACCGTGTGCAGGATGGGCAGCACCCCAGGATCTGTACCCCGCATCCCACTGGCTGGTTCCCGCCATTCCACTCCCCACCAGCCAGCCCCACTCTCCGGTGGCCGGTTCCCTGCTGGCTAGCCCCGCTCTCTGGTGGCCGGTTCCCTGCTGGCCAGCCCCGCTCTCCGATGGCCGGTTCCCTGCCAGCCAGCCCAGCTCCCCTCAAACCCCTCTCAGCCAGCCCTCCTTTCCGCTGGCCAGTCCCCCCCATCCCCATCTCCCCCAGCCAGCTCTGCTCTGCTCCCAGCCAGTCCCCCTCCCACCCCAATCTGAGATCAAGTGTTTCCGGTATATTTTTTTAAACCATCTGGTAAACCTTGTTACATCTCATGAAGTGTACTACATTGATAGCTGTATAGACACAAGTCCTTTAGTTGCTCACAATATAGAATAGATTTGGGAAGCAAAAAATGCTTTTTCATGCTACCTTTTAAAGTCTCTCCACTCTACTCTTTCATGAGACTTGCCAGGAATGTCTGTAAAGAGTTTTGAGTGATAGAAATGTAGCCGTGTTAGTCTGAGGTAGCTGAAGCAAAATGCAGGACAATGTAGCACTTTAAAGACTAACAAGATGGTTTATTAGATGATGAGCTTTCGTGGGCCAGACCCACTTACTCAGATCAAAAAGCTCATCATCTAATAAACCATCTTGTTAGTCTTTAAAGTGCTATATTGTCCTGCATTTTGTAAAGAGTTTGGTCTTCGTGCCTGTTTCAGTCCTTCTGTGACTGTCAATGTGAACACCAACTATGATGTGGTAACTTAGGCATTGTGAATGGATTGAAATTGCAAACTCATTTCACATAGGCCAGAAAACAGTCACCAGAAGGCAATAATTTGTGGTCGCTCTTGATGTAGTTTGATTTGAGCTGGTGACCTAGAAGTGAAAGGCACCCGTGTAATATTACTGATCTTCTAAGCAATCTGTTTCTCTGATTTTCAAGGATTTTAAAAGTTTTGAGGCTGCAAATGAGACTGCTGATCATACAAGTGGAGCCATTTTTTTATTAAAACCACTTCCTGTCTTCTCTAATTACTGGATGTCTTGTTTTGTTCTTGTTTTTAAAAATCTTCATATCCTGCCCTTTTCATAATGGAAACACAATAGAATAGATATATAGGCCTCTTTTTGTTTCTGTGGCTTTCCAGCCCCAATTATAACATTTTTTTCATGACATAATTCCCATATAAATTCTTTTCACTGGTGTCTGTGACAAATACAGCTGCAAGCTTTCCACTAGTTCTTTAACTTTAGTGATAACATGCCTCTATAAATTAACCAATTAGTCTGGGTTTGTGGTCATATATGTCATCACTTAGAGGTCTGTAGCGGTTAGCGACTATGCCTAGAGTTACTAGGGTTAAACAGTGGAAAGATTTGTTGCAGGGTAGGATGAATTAAGAGTATTCATACAAATACTTCACTTCTGCACAAAAAGGTTTTCTACTGTATGTCTGTTCAAATTAAATGGAGTCCTCTTGATTTTGTTCATATTTATACTCTCATTTATAACTCTTTCTGACACCCTAATATAAATAACCTTTGATGGCATTAAATTCTACTGCTTGCTTTACTTCCAAGAATATGTCATTCCTCATAGCATTCAACAACACTAATGGGATTTTAGTGAAAACACTCTGGTATTATTCCAAAAACCTCTCCTCTGCCTTTTAGAGGTGTGTACTGAGTGGGAACAACACAGAAACGTGTCCGTTTCAGAGCAGTGTTTCCACAGCTGTGTCATGATTTGGGCCACTTTGTCAGAGAGATCTTTTCATGGTTCATCATTTTATTCGTCCTCCCTCCCCCTGTCAACAAAATTGTAATTCTCTCATTTCAAATGTTCTCCAATGGGAAATAAAGGAAAAAGAAATTGCTCGAACTTCTAAAATGTGGGGCTGTAACCGTCATAATAAACTGGTTCCGCTATTGAAAGGAACATCACAGTAGATGTTTGAAATATCCCACCAGTCTTTTTTGTACTTTGGAGCTAGCAGGATTGAAACTGAAAATGTCTTCAATTTTCATGGCTTTCCCATACTGAATTCTCTCTCAGATAAATTAACTGTATGCACTATGTAGCTATAATGTGGAGGTATTTTTATTGGATTCATCACCATACCACCTGGAGAGAAAGTACACGTGAAATGTGAAGTTTGGCTGTGCTCTGTGAGGTAATTGTGTGAAACTGGATTCTCCTTGGTCAACAGGTCAGATTGTCATTGTCATATATGTTGATTTCAATGAAAAAAAAATCCAGTTTTACTCCCAGTAGTTGGATTGGTTTTGGAGTGCCTTTGAGTGAGTGAGCAGAATTCTTCCTTCTTGAGTATCCTCAGCACCATTATTAAATAAGATCCAGTTGCATTGCCATATTATATCTCTGATAAAGTCAAGTTTCCCTACTTTATTTCATGGGGCTGCAACATATATAATTTGTGCTGCAGAATTTGTATCCTCCATGCTGGGTTATGATTAAAAAAACCAACAACCTCAAACAATACATCCTATCCCTAACGTGACTTTAAGTTCCCTATTTGAATTTGCACACTAGCTTGTAAAACAAACAAACTTTTATTTGTAAATTGAGCAAGTTTGGTACGGACGTCATTGCCAGGCAATAAAAGAGAGACCCCATGCTGCCATTTTTACTGAGTCATTTTTTTAGAGAACCGCACTCTAATTGAATTAAACTGTACTGGTGTTTGAAGGAATTAGTCACAGACTACTGTTCTTGAAGAGCAGGATGTTTTATCATTTTCAATCCTCTTCTCATTTACAAATTCACAAAAACAGAATCAGAGCTCTTGCCCAGTAATTTCCAAATCCAGGATAGCCACGCAGCAGTATTCAAATGAAAATGCTAAAAATACAGTACCTGTGTATTCTGCTACTTTCATTTTTGTAGGCCATAGTCTATTACTAGGAAATATCAATAAAAAAGGAAGAAAAAGGACAAATAGAATGAGAAAGACTCGAATAAAAAATGAAAACATGAATTATAGAGAGAGGAAAGAAGATGAGAAGAGGTATCAAGAACGTAGTGTTTTGGTCCCCATTCTGCAGTGCCTATATGCTTTAATGGAGATGGGCTTCAGAGAAAGAGGAAATGTGAGATCATTGATAAATACTAACTTTGAGCACAGCACTGGGTCAGAGTTGCTGTGCTGGGAACTTGACAAATGTCCTGAGGGAAGTGGAAAGAATCTTGACCCAAATGATGCAAAATGATTGTGGGTATGTTAAGTGGAAGTCAGTTTTCAAACACATAAGTTATGGCTACACTAGTATTTTACTGGTAAAATTTCTGTCACTTTGGAAACACACCACTGATAGACAAGTTACACCAACAGAAACACTTGTGTGAATTGCATTATATTTGAGCATGTATATATGCTCTTCCAATGACATTGTTACCATTGTTCATCTGGGGGAGTTTAATTATGCTAATGGGAGAGCTCTCTCCCACTGGCATAGAGTGGCTACACAGGAAACAGTACAGCAGTGCAGTTGTGTCAGTACAGCTGTGCTGCTGTAGACATGGAATCTGCCATACTGAAAATCAGAGCTGCAGTCCACGTTCAGTAGAATTCTGTGCCTCAGCAACCAGTACCAGATGTTTCAGTGGGAGGTGAAAGACATACCCATAAAGGAGTATCCTGTCGGAATAGGAAATATTTTCCTAACCTCCAAGAGTCAGTGATTGGTGTATGCCCCGTAGAAGGAGGGTTTACATTCATTCTAAAATAAAACCCTCTATCATATTTAGTGTAACTGTGAATGTTCTTAATATATAGGTAAATATATCATCTTTTTTTTTTTTAGTTTTACTATACTCTTAATGTCACTATGATAACCTTGTGACAGTGAGTACCATGGATTAATTAAGAGTGTGAGTATTTATTTTTTATCAGTTTTCAATCATAGAATCAGAAGAGACTTCAGGAGGTCATTGAGTCCAACCCCCTGCTAAAAGGACCAATCCCAACTAAATCATCCCACTCAGGGCTTTGTCAAGCTGGGACTTAAAAACCTCTAGGGATGGAGAAATTCCACCACCTGCCTAGGTAACCCATCCCAGTACTTCACCACCTCCTATTGAGAGAGGTTTTCCTAATATCCAACCTAGAGCTCCCCCACTGCAGCTTCAGACCACTGCTCTTTGTTCTGCCATCTGTCACTACTGAAAACAGCTTCTCTCCATCCTCTTTGGAACCTCGCTTCAGGTAGCTGAACGCTGCTTTCAAATCCCCCCTCACTCTTCGTTTCTGTAGATTAAATAAGCCCAAATCCCTCAGCCTCTCCTCATAAGTCATGTGCTCCATACCTCCCCAATAGTTTTTGTTGCCATCTGCTGGACTTTCTCCAATGAGTCCACATCCTTTCTGTCTAAGAGGGAGCCCAGAGTTGGATGAGTTGCCTTTAAAGTTAAATGTACTTATATTCTGTTATACAGAAAAAAAACCCCCATAGTGCAGACTTTCACTTGAAGCTATGCTGTCCATTCTTTTAGTTTTGTCAGCCCCCACAGAAGATCCTCCTGGTATTCTTTCATCTCAGTTCAGTTATCTGCAAATTTTGCCATTTCATAGTTAATTCCTTTTTCAAACTAGAAACTATGGTCCACATTCTGATATCCTTATCTCATTATGTGAGTGGTCTCTATGAAATCCATGATACTTTCCAAAGAATTAAGTACTTCTTGGTGAATACATGCTTTCACTCTGTCTCTGACCTTTTATAGCTGGAGTAGATTCTACAGACCTTTTGTGCAGGGCTGGCCTGAGACATTCTGGCACTTCAGGCACGGGCGTGAGGCGCCACCACCGGGGAGCACGGCACAAGCGCAGCTCAGTCCAGCCTGGCCGTCGCTGCTGGTGCGTGTGCCGGGCCATGTAGGGCACCGCAGCCATGGGGCTAAGAGCATTGCTGGCCAGTGCTGCGGGGATATCGGCAGGCCGGTACTGCGGGAGCAGGGCGCGCAGCACCTGATGGCAGCTGTAAGGGATGCCGTGCGCCCCTTACAGCTGCTGTCAGGCGCCCCCCATCAGTTGGCACCCTGGGCAGCTGCCCGGCTCGCCCATGCTTCCGCCCTGCTTTTGTGTAACCTTTATGATGGGAAGACAGGAGGAGCTGGGTCACCATGGATCCTCCCAACCTGCCTGTGTCTTGTCAACTACTGGCTTGTTTAACCTACTGTACAGGGAACTTTTTCATGGTGAATGGGGCTCAGTTAGCCTCCTAAGAATCCATATGAATGTTGTCTTTTGGATTTTGTTTTCCTACATTTTACTGGTTAAAGCATTCAAGCTTACCCTGGAAAATTTGAAATGGGAAGAGCTTTGTGTGGGTTTTGCATACTTGTTCATGTAGTGCCCTGATGTCAATATCTTTACCATTCAAAGTTAATTCCAGATGTGTTGCTCTTGTTTTTTTCCCCACTAAATTATGAAATAACATTATTCTTTTCCATTAGTCTTTGGTGATTACATTTTTAAAAAGTCTTTAAATTAGAAACATAATGTGAGACATGCACCCGCCTATGTCAGGAAAGTAACTGTGTACTGGAAACTTTGATCCTACAGGAAGCAGGTTAGTTTCAACCAAGACTTTACCTTGTTTGACCCTCTTTTCATCAACTTCCTGCCTGTCAGATGCTGTAAACTCAGTTTCCCCAGCTGTTTCATAGCTTAGTGTGCATTCTATTCCTTGGTCTTTTGCTAGTGGTTCAGGAATGCAAAATGAGTAAATAGACTCATTTTTTTTCCGTTTTGCAAAGAAAAAACAGGGGGAAAGTTAAGGTTTAAGTTGGAGAAACTCTTTGCACTTTGATGACTCCTTGTCAATTTTTCTCCTTTCTTAATTGAGAACAGAATGGAAGCTACAACATTCCAGCATTATTCTATATCATACTTCCACGGGCGAGGTTTTTTTTTTTTTAATAGAAGTCTTTTCTGATCTTAAGAAGGTGTATTATTTTGATTGCATCTTAGTGAGATCTTGAAGGATTTTACTTGGTTCTTCCTGTGCTCTAGTCCAATTTTTCTTTCTTTCTTTCTTTCTTTCTTTCTTTCTTTCTTTCTTTCTTTCTTTCTTTCTTTCTTTCTTTCTTTCTTTCTTTCTTTCTTTCTTTCTTTCTTTCTTTCTTTCTTTCTTTCTTTCTTTCTTTCTTTCTTTCTTTCTTTCTTTCTTTCTTTCTTTCTTTCTTTCTTCTTGCAAGGGGAGAGAGCGATCATGGGTGATGTTTTAAACAGAATACAGCGACTCTTGTCACAATAGCCATACAGGCACAAACAACATTTGTACATAATAGGAATGTTGATTTTTGTGAGCTGCACTTCTTTAACAATCCAGAGATATATCAATCTGGAAACATTATTGTTGTGTAAAAAGACCCCATGGAGCTAAATTCTCTACAGACATACAGTAATAAAACAGAGGCTGCAACAATAAGCCTATAATTTAATAAGAGACAAAGGATATGAGAGAGTTGACTAAATGAGAAGGGTTGGGATTGGAGGATAGGGTTTTTTTTTTTTTTCAAAAAGAGGTGTAATTTTTAGATGGCCTGAAGCTTCCATAATGGTGGTGGAGTGGTGTTTCTTTAATAATGCAAATCATGTTTAACCTGTGCTGGGTTAAACTCAATACAAATAAAGAAAGAAAAGAATAGATGGCCAGAGCCTCAGCTGATGTAAAAGCAGCTATATTTAATCTAGATTGGGTACATCACATCTTAGTTTATGCTGTAGAGCAGGGGTGGGCAATCATTTTTGCAGGAGGGACATGAATTTTGGTATGTGGTCACAGGTTGACTCCTCCTCCTCCCTAAGGGGTGTGGCCTTGGGCAGAAGAGGTGGGGCTGGGGGCAACAGAGAGAAAGACAGAGCGTGTGTGAAAGAGTCACTGTGTGAACGACATACACTGTGACACAGATTGAGTGTATGTGGCACAGAGACAGGAGTGTGTGTGTAGCAGTGTGTATGGGGCACAGACTGGGTGTGTATGACAATGACACAGATTGTGTGGGATGGCTGTTGCTGGCTAAGTTTCTGAGAGAAGCCATGTACTGTTTCTATGGCTATGTCTAGACTACAAGCCTGTTTTGAAAGAGAGTGTCTAGACTGCAACCACTTCTTTCGAAAAAGCGAGCCTCTTTGTCGAAAGAGAGACCCAGGAGATCACCAAGAGAGCACTTTCAAAAAAAGTCATTCTTCCTTATAAAATGAGGTTTACCCTGGTTGAAAGAACCGCCACATTCTTTTGATTTAATTTTGAAAGAACATGGCGTCAGTCTACATGCAGGGGAAGTTTTTTCGAAAAAAGGCCACTTAAAAACAAACAAACCTGTAGTCTAGACACACCTTAAGAGAAGGAAATCTGTCCTTCACTGTTGTCTCCCTCCTCCTCCATTCTGCTGAGATGGGGTATGGAGGGAGGGGGGAAGAGTGTGTGTGTGTGTGTGTGTGTGTGTAATCTTAGAATCATTACACTGCCTCTTAAGACAGGAACTCCTCTGAGCCACTTACCATCCATGCTTCAGATGTTCCTCTGTGTGTCTCTCTCTCCCTGACCCCTGCTCTGAAGAGGTGAGGTAATGGGCAAAGGGACAAACCTGACTTCAACACTTTCCTCTCCTTTCCCCCCTGCACAGCTATCATGAGAATCCTGGGAGCAACTGGGCTGCAGGATGGAGCAAGGTAGGAGGAGGGCAGCTGAGCACACGTTGCCAGCTGTAAGTATTCATGCTCTGCTAATCAGCTGGAGAGAAGCTCATGGCAGGCTGGATCTAGTTGCCAGGTTGCCAGATCTAGTTGATCTGATTTTACCCACCCCTGCTATAGACATATCTTCAGTCTGCTGCTTTTTTACATCATGGTCATATTTTAACAACTTAAACTTGTATTGGTTACTTCATTAATCTCAACAGCTTTATCATCTTGATGGGCAAATAAATTAGTCAGTGGAGCCATTTCAAATGAGCTCTGAGAACATCACTATCTTTATGTCTAGGGTTCCTCAGGATATAGCCATACAAAGAGTCCACTCTGATTAGCACTCAGAGCTTGATGAATAAAGATTTTTCACCCACTGATGCAAAGCTCATTGGAGTTACACCAGAGGTAGATTTAATTCACTGCATGGTAAATGTTACCTCCCAAATTCTCTCTTTTACTTCCATATCCTTTGAGGATATGCTTCAGACATTCTTGCTCAATCTTGCTGGCAGTGACTTTTTCCATGTCAGAGAAACAAGGCATTATGAGTTACACTTGAACAGCTAGGTAATAAAAGTAAAAGTTTGGCAAGGCCAGGAAAGGAACCATTCTGAAGGCTTTCATGTTACTAGTAGGGAAAACATTTGTACATGCTCATCCTGTATAGCTGGCTTCCTGTATGCTTTGCTACTTAGAAAGTGAAATATGTGTTGACCTTTGCAGAAACATAAATGTACAGAAAAAGTTATACTGGTGGATTTTAACATGAAGTACTACTCCGGTCAATAGGACTCTGTCTATTGACATCAATGTCATTCAGGTCAGGCTGAGAGGGCAATATGTGAAAATGCATTCATGTGACTGACGGTGAGCAGGCTGGCCAGAATGACAGCATTATTATTTCATAATTGTTACAGACTGAATTAAGGCATTTGCTTAAAGCAACCATCTGAATCAGAGCCTGAGGAGAGAGCTACTTTTGTGGCTGAAGTTAGTGGTATAGATCCTCATGCATGATATTCTGATGATTTACATTATTTGTGTAATTTGTTTAACAATAGCACCAAACTCACATATAGGTTTTCAGTGATGTTATCTCATATTACAGCTTAGTAATTATTATTGTCACTATTAAAACTAGAATTTTTAAAAGGCTTATGAGACCATCTATTTGATACTTTTTTGGGAAAAAAATGATCATGGTACTATTTTTACAAAGCATTTCAGAATACTAAGTGTGGATTATTTAATGTGTCACTAATAACTCTAGCTGTAGGGTAGGGTCATGGCTACCAGCTAGTGTTCAAACAAACACACACAAACAAAAACAGCTTTTCAGTTGGGAATTAGTTTAAGAACCAATTTGCAAACCATTGTTCCTAGGAGAGGTGAGCTGATCGACTAAGTAGGGAAATAGCTTGGTAGTCAGGGAGCTGCTTTCAGTTCCTTGCTCTGCCACAGGGTTCCTGACTTTAGAGAAGACCTGGGCTTACTCTTTTAGGGTGTGTCTCGACTACAGGGTTTTGTCGACAAAAGTCCACTTTTGTTGACACTATACCTGCGTCTACACTGCCGCTATGTTCTGTTGACATAACGTCGAAAGAACTCAGCAGTTTTGTCGACAGCTGTAAACCTCATTCTATGAGGAATAATGCCTTTTGTTGACAGAGTTCTGTCGACAGAAGGCGTTATTGCATCTACACTATCCTTTGCGTCTACACTGTCATGTCGACAAAGTGGCTTGCTTTGTTGACAGAACTGGATGTAGTCTAGATGCTCTCTGTTGACAGAAGCTTTGTCGACAGTATCTATTGACAAAATTTCTGTCGACAAAAGCCTGTAGTCTAGACGTAGCCATCGTCTCGTGCCATGTCTACATTACAGTAGAAGACATGAGGCCCAGCCATAGCTGGTCTGGGTTAGCTGGCTCAGGCTGCAGGGCTATAAAATAACAGAGTAGCCATTTAGGCTTGGGCTGGAGCCCAGGCTCTGAGGGCCTTTGAAGGTGAGATGGTCTAGGAGCCCTACTCCAGCTGAAGCCCTAACATCTACTTTTCAGTTTTTTAGTCCTCTGAGCCCATGCCTGCTCATCCAGACTCTGTGCCCCCATTCTCCACCCAGCAAATGGGGATAATGATACTTCCCAATCTCACAGGGAGTAGGGAGGATAAAGGCTGTGAGGTGCTCAGATATGACACCTATGATTTTCATTATAAGTCTTTTTTATGATCTGATAGATGTGGGGCTGGCAGGTTCCCTACATGGCTCCCTGTGGCTTCCCAAAAGCAGTAACATATTCCTGCAGCTCCTAAGCAGAGGAATGGCCACAGGGACTCTGCCCTCACCTTTCCCCAGCTGTTGGCTGCATAGCTACCATTGGCTGGGAACCACAGCCAATGGGAGCTGCAGGGGAGATGTGAGGTGGTGCAGGTAGCATACAGAGCTGCCTGCCCACGGTGTCTCCATCTAGGAGCAGCAGGGACATATTTTTGCTTTTGGGGAGCCACCTGAGGTGAGTGATGCCCATATCTGGCAACCCTAAACCTCTCCTGCACCTCAACCTCCACCTCAATTTGCTGGCCTAAGCCTCCTTCCTCACCCAAATTCCCTCCCAGTGCCCATGCCCTGCATCCCTTCCCATGCCCCAGCCCTGAGCCCCCTCCTAAACTCAAACTCTCTCTCTCCTAGCTAACTAGAATTTTTGACTTACCAGTACTCCCTATCCCCCTAACATGCCAGATATCAAAACTTTTACTGTCAGAGCAAGGCAGGGAACATTTCTTAGGGAAAAGGGGACATGTCCAGAGTATTCTTGTTCCTTGGAAATCTATAGCATTTGAAATGGCTTTTTGGGTTGTTCCAGCTGAATATAATTTAAAACAACCCCTGAGGCTGCTTTAAATTGTTCCTGCCTCCAGTTGACAGGGGGACTACAAAGATTCTTGGAACAATTTTTGCACCCGGCTTCCTTATCTACAATAAGTATGTTTCAGCCACAGTCTAGAATGTCAGCTGCAAAATAATTATAATAAAAATGCAAAACAGAAGTTGGTCTGTTATCATAGGAAGAAAACACAAAGCTAATTTAACTGGCTAGAGCATACCTTGCACTATTTGTGTTTCCTACAGTTTTTATATTAAAAAGGGTTAATTTGATGCAGCACATTGATTAAGGAGTGATTAATACTCTCACAAGTAAAACTAGATTTGGCTTGAGGACACTGCTAAGAGGATTCTCAATAAAGAAAAATAGAGCTTTATTGGTTTCCTACCTACTTGTTGGACAGTGTTGCCAAGAAGTTATAATAGAGTCCTTATCCAGCTAATGTTAGGATTCAGAAACGAGTTACATGCTTGACAAACATTTATTTTGAAAGGGTGTTAAGTTCAAATTGGGGTGGTTCAAAGCTTGTGCAGTTATAGTTTAAAGAGCATTAATCCAAGGGCACTCAGTCTGCTTCAGGCAAGCAGTCCATTTTCAGGTTTAATCATCTTTCATACCTTCATTAAACTTGAAAAAAATGTTCTAATAGCTTTAAAAAAGGATGGGGTTTTGGTTGGGTTTTTTTGGTTTGTTTTTCCATGTGTTTTCCAAAATCTAGTATGGAAGGAACAATATGTTGACTAAATCTATTATTCTCTAAGGAGCCACAAGACTCCTCGTTATTTTGCAGATACAGACTAACACAGCAAATCCTCTGAGTCTTTTCAATATGTTGTCTGTTATCTTTAAGGACAATTTTATATTTAGACTCTGTGAATTAATTTGAGGTAATCTGAAGGAGAGGAAGCTAGCAACATCCCAGTGTGTCCCTTGAAAGACTGAAAAATTCATGCCTCACAGTTTTCTTCAAGATTATCAACCTTGAGTTTTATTTTTAGCATCTATTCTTCTTCTTCCTGGAAAAGAAAAGAAAACATCTTTATCTCTGACTTCAAACATAAAACTGGAGTGAAGAAATTGCTGTAAAAATGCTTAGCACGGACTGTTACTATTTAACCTGTTGACTGCAGTAATCTATCATGCGTAAAAAGTTATGAATTTCAGTGACCAGAAATAACTGGAAATGAACAGATAATATTTAAAAGTTTACTTTAATGTGCAGTGCATTTATAGGTGCATATACTATTGGCAGGGTCCTACCAAATACATGGTCCATTTTTCTCAATGTCTGTCATACAATTTTAAATAATCTCAAATTTCATGATTTCATAATTTTAAATCTGAAATGTCACAATGTTATAATTGCAGGGATCCTGTCCCAAAAAGGAGATGAGGGGGGATATTGTAATGAGGGGTTGTGATACTGCTGGTTGTAGTGCTGCTGTTAGAGCTGAGTAGTCAGAGCTTGGCAGCTGCTGTTTGGGACCCCAACCCATATGCAAGTGTGTCATGGTATTGTATTGCCACCCTTACTGCGACTGCTGGCAGGACACATCCTTCAAAACTGGGAGTTTGAACAAAAATGGTGTGAGGGAGTGGAAACATAATTTCCCATTATTATAATCATTAAATTTTGTAACATTTATTTGAATCACTTTGCAGTGGAAACTGGTAGGGTTGAAAGGTGGAACTTGGCCAAGACAAAGACTTGCTTGAGAAATGTGTTTGGGTAGGATCTTCAACTGGTGTAAATTGGAGTAGGACTTCAGTGAAGCTGTATCAGTTTAAATAGGTGAGAATCTGATTCATTGAGTATTCCTTTGAAAGTTGGCTGAGGCTTGGTCAAATTACGAGCATAAAAGCTACTTGTTTCAAATGAAGTTGAGGTTTAGTAAAGATAGTTGCTAGAAATATCATTTACCTCTCAATGTTGGAAGGCAGATAGGTTGCAAAATGATAAATATGTAGGGCTCTGGGATAGAATGTTTACCCCACAACAGCCTTGAAGAGCCTAAATTGGCCCAGAACGGGCTAATTGACCTTCACAGTTGCACCTGATAGTGGACCCAGAGACTTTTAAATATAAATTGTTGGTGGAGCCCAGCTGAGGGGAGAAACTGTGAAAGGCTCATAAAGTGGGGAAGTTTGTAGTATCAGAGGTTTCAGGGAAAGACTCTGAAGTCACTCACTAGAAGTTGAGATGGGAAAGAGGAAACTTGGGAGATGGAGAATAAGTTTCGGAATCTGAGCACTGAAAGAAGGGTCACTTCCCAAGGCGTTGTGGGGAAAGAAATCCATATGTGTCAGAGTAGGAAGAAGCCCATACAATAAGATGGGGACTAATTTAGCTACAACTACTCAAGAGAGAGATCTCGGAGTCATTGTGGATAGTTCTCTGAATACATCCACTCAATGTGCAGTGGCAGTCAAAAAAGCAAACAGAATGTTAGGAATCATTAGAAAGGGGATAAAGAATAAAACAGAGAATATCTTATTGCCTCTATGTATAACCATGGTATGCCCACATCTTGATTATTGTGTACAGATGTGGTTGCCTCATCTCAAAAAAGATATATTGTCATTGGAAAAGATTCAGAAAAAGGCAACAAAAATAATTAGGGGTTTGGAAGAGCGATTAAAAAGACTGGGACTTTTCAGCTTAGAAAAGGGGGGCTATGATAGAGGTCTATGAAATCATGACTGGTGTGGAAAAAATGAATAAGGAAAAGTTATGTGATGAAGTCTAGGACTTTAACAGGGTTAAAAAAAGAGCTAGATAGATTCATAGATGTTAGGTCCATCAATGCTATTAGCCAGGATGGGTAGGAATGGAGTCCCTAGCCTCTGTTTGTCTGGAAATGGATGACAGGAGAGGGATCATGTGATGATTACCTTTTGTGTTCCTCCATCTGGGGCATCTGGTATTGATCACTATCCGCAGATAGGATACTGGGCTAGATGGATCTTTGGTCTGACCCAATATAGCTGTTCTTATGTTTTTATATTCTTATGAAGCAGCAGTACAGAGACAGGGACTGCATAGATATTTGGCTGCTGGTTATAGGGTCCCTGGGCTGGAGCCCATTGTAGATAGGGTTCCCCTATGAGCTACTGAGATATGATGCAGGACTCTTGCAAGTACAATCTGGACAGCTGGTCTGGTCAGACTTTGATACCCTGGAATGGAGGATTATATTGTCATCTAGTCAGGGGATGAAGTATTGAAGTGAGAGCACTGCAGTGATGAAGTGACCATCAGCAGGAGGTAGCAGATGGGAAGAAAGTTACTATGCCACTCCCGGCCAGGAGGAGGTGCTTTTGCAATGAGTGATGCCATTTTCAGTTTCACTTAATTATACTGTAATGCACCCATTATTTAAGGCCCCGAGTACAAAACTCCATCTCATTTAGCATAGTATAGGGCTTTTTTGGTTCCTGTCTTGGTCTTTGTCCAGTAAAGTCCATATTGATTGGACTTTAAGCTATGGAGTCTAAATTTGAGGGTCCCCCTTTATTTGTAACTACTTTGAAAAGGTCTCTGGCAATATTTTTCTGTTGTAATAGTCCATGTACAGAAAAGGAATGCAGTGCCTTCAGAGTCCTTTTTCAGGTGAGATACATTGGCTTGGCTACCTGAGAACTGTAATTTTCCTATAAAATGTATAACAATCCTGAAAACTGAAAGGATACCTCTACATCACCAAGAGATCTTCCAAGCCATGCTCAGCAGATTTGGACTCACATTAAAAATAGTTGTATAGACATTGCATCTCAGGAGAGAGGGGAGTGAGCTTCAGAGCCTGAGCTTCAGTCCTAGTCACAATTTTTCAGTGGTGTATTCACTCAGTGAGGCAAGGTGCTACAAGTTCTTTAGTTTAGGTTAGGTTGTACCACATGTGATGGGTTGGCCCCCTTTCCATGGGGGGCAATGCTGATCCAGCCTGTCTTTGCCATCAGCCTTTATTCTCCCTCCACTGTGCTGTTTGACAGGCTGTGAAGTCCTCTTCCAGCACACACACAGGTTGGAGTGCACCCAGATGTAGAATCCCAGTCTGTGATCAGCTCTGTGTGAGATGACTAAGGTTGGGGTACTGCCCAGCACTCAAGTGCACACACCCTCTGGGGGTGTAAATCCAAAATGTTATTGTCTCGTGTAGGGATCTTTGCAGTGTAAGCTCATAACATTCACACCGTCCTTCAGTGTTAAGGAAGATATGCACAGCTCTTTTGCTCCCCCCACCCCAGTTATGAATTTCAGAAACTGGGTTGAGAATAAACAAAGTTATTAACTATACAAATGGTAAATATTATGGTATAGTGAGGGATAGCAAACAGAACAAAGCTGATTACTGAGCAAATTAAACATGCAGATTAGGCTAGATTGCAGGCTTCTTTCAGAAGAAGCTTTTCCAGAAGAGATCTTCCAGAAAATCATATTTCAAAAGAGAGCTTCCACACAGTAAAAGTGCATCAAAAAAGCAATCTGCTTTTTTGAAAGAGCATTCAATCAATGTGGGCCCTATCTCACATTTAAGTTGTGATTACTATGGATGGAGTGGCCATCAGGGCACCTGGCTTTTTCTTGGAGGCCTTTTCTTTTGGGGGAAAAAAAAAACCCTTTTCCCCGTCTACACACACCTTTTTCTGAAAGAGCTCTTTTGGAAAAAGGCTTCTTTTTCTTTTACCAATCTCGGAAAAAACCCTGCGTTCTTTTGACTTTCTGTCGAAAGAACACAATTGCAGTGTAGACGTAAGTGTAGCTTTCTGGGAAGAACTCTTCAGAGTAGATATATGCTTGGAGATTGGGATGCACAGAATTTAAATAATAAAAAAGGTGTTTTAAGGTGCTGTCTTGATTGCCCCATGGAATTGTGACATTCCCCAGAGTACAGTCGGTGTATACAACAGCTGTGTCCCTCAATTCTCCAACTTTGGGTGTCTTTTTACACTGCTTCTCTGTGAGAGCAACCACTCCTGATCTGCTCTTTAATAGCCTCCAGCAGGTCAATCACACCCAGCTATATTGTGCCAGGGCTATAGTCAGCAATACCAGCAAAATCCCAGTCCCAGACTTCCCCCCTCCCCATAAATGTGCATCTTATACTGCCCAGTACCCTGCTGGACAACAAACACTCATATAAAGCCTACCATTTCATTACTAGAAATTGATATGCACAAATCTTTTCATCCTAAATGAAGTTTCCTGAACACTTCAATCTGAACACACATTGGGTTAGATAAAAAAAACAAACAGGTTTATTAATTATTGAAAGATTTGATATGATTACAAGTAATGAGGCATAAAATTCAGAACTGGTTAAAAGAAAATATAAGGTAAAACACAATAACTAACTTAATAAGCTAAATGATTTCCAAGCAAAGGTTTCTCTCACCATATGCTTTAACCGTCTGACTAGCTGGCTGGAATCCTTTCAGACAGAGTCCCTTCCCCAGTTCAAGCATTACTTTCCTTGTCTTTGGGTTGTTGTTGATGCCGTGTCTGGAGAGAAAGGGAGGAGTCTTTTAATGTGTCCATTCACCTTCTTATAGTTATTTCTTTGAAAAACATTTCCAGGGGAGATTCAGGAGACAAGGTCTGAGTGAGTGGAGACCAGCAGCTACAAAATACAGCTTTCGTACTCATACCTTTTGCCTGCCAAGGAATGGTCACTTAATTGGGTCCATTTGATTCTGTCGACATCAGGCTGAGGCATCAGTCTGCCTTTTGTCTTTAAGGAATGGGTTCGTGCCTGCTTTTCTAAACTTGGAACATTATACTGTATAACATTACAACTTTACATTACATACAAGTTTGTCACATTTCACCAGGAGAAATCAGTGAAATGAGTTTTCAAATGTTACCTCAAAAGGCATACTTTCTATAAAATCAATTATAGTGAAGGATGAGCATTGTCTGTATACCCATCACAGGAATGGACGTTGTTATTTGTCTACAAAACTACTCCTTTCCAAGGTACTCCTTGGCAACCCTGGAAATAGACCTCCCATGTAACACTGCTTCTTGCTACAACTAACACTACTTTGCTTCAGAACTACTATTTGACAGTTTCCTTCCAATTCCTTTCTGGTCCTCTCCGCTGGGGAAGTGAACCTTTTAGCATTCCCTGAAGACCAATACATCATGACTGTTACAGACTAACCAGGAGAACAATTTCCAAATCTGAAAGGTCCTCACAATGAGTGGCAGCTGCCTCTTTCTTATACCACTGTAACTCTAGGTCAGGCTCTTCTACTGCTGATCTCAAATGTGGACATTTGGCATATGGAGAATAGGCCCCAGGCCATTTAGATATTAGATAATAAGGCCATTCTTCTAAAGAAAATAGAGCACTGTAGGGTAGGTTGGCTTAAAGGAATGATATATATATCAAGAGAGCCTTTTACCTTTAAGCAAAATACAGGACTATGTAGCACTTTAAAGACTAACAAGATGGTTTATTAGATGATGAGCTTTCGTGGGCCAGACCCACTTCCTCAGATCAAGTAGTGGAAGCAAATAGAGGAAGTGGGTCTGGCCCACGAAAGCTCATCATCTAATAAACCATCTTGTTAGTCTTTAAAGTGCTACATAGTCCTGTATTTTGCTTCAGCTACACCAGACTAACACGGCTACATTACTATTACTATTTCACCTTTAAGTTATTGGTTCAAACCAGTCCTAATTAGAGGAATTAAGTTATTATCAACTTGTCTACATTAGACTTCAATGCAAGTATCTATGGCCATAAAAACACCATTGGTACTCACAATGGCAATTTCAACAAGGTGTCCAATGAAAGACAGGGTGCAGAGAACAAACTGACTTCTTGCCTTCCAAAAGTGTTCCAATAGAATCCCAGATGAGACATAGTGGCAGAGCAGGGAGAAGAAACTATCTTTGAGAGAAAGTGTGTGACTAAGTAAAGAGCAATGTCATCTGCATTTTAAGGGCAAAAGTCTCCCTTGTATGAATATACACAACTTTCACCTAAGTTAATAACAGCAAAGGGCATCTGAAAACACAAAGTGACTTTTAATTGGAATGGTTTAGGATGTCTTTTCAATGGATACATTTTTTCCCTTGGTTAGTTTAAACAATACCATAAACAATTAAATGATTGCAGATAATGCAAAGGAAACACACAGTACCTTTAGCAACCACAACATATTTATACATGGGTGACATCCTATAATCATAATGCAAGGCCCCTGACTAAGTAATGAACAGCAAGGAGTAAATTCAGGTTCTTAGGATTCATAAATATGATTCTCTCCTGCTGGAGCTAAAGGACAATCAGCTGTTTGCTCACAGACTGTAGTATGTTCATGGATCCATGTGGTTCAGTCACTAGAGGGAGACAGTAAAACCTATTGTATGGCCCTAATTCTGCACCATTTAAATCAACAGAAACTTTGTCATTGACTTCAATAGACAGAGGATCAGGTCTATATAAATATGGGTTATATGACTCAATAAGTGGTCCCAATTTTGGTGCATAGGGCCTTTGATGCTTAAATACAAAAATACAGCCATGTATTGCTTATCAGCAAATCTCTTAATTTTTAAACAATTAAAGCAAAGAGCAGAATAATAAATGTTAGGGATGGTCTAAACTGAAAACATATATTGCCATAGCCACATCTCCTACAGGGGTGAAACATCCACATCCACATCCTTGAAAGATGTAGCTATGTTTACCTAATCACCTGTTGTAATCTGGTTATTGCCTTTTGAAGAAGTGGATTAACTACACTGTTGGGAAAACCCCGCATCCCTGTAAATAATGTCCAGGCTGAAGAATTGCAGGATCACAACTGCACAGCTGCAGTTGTGATGCTACAATATATTTAAATGTTAACATAACCTTAGTTAATTTCTGCCACCCTATCTTCATTGGGTGCCCTACAAATTAGTAACAATCAGTTTTAGATCCATCCAAGTACCTAAAAGGGTGTTACAAGGAGGAAGAAAATTGTTCTCCTTGACCTCTGATGTTAGGACAAGAAGCAATGGGCTTAAATTGCAGCAAGGGAAGTTTAGGTTGACCATTAGGAAAATGTTAGACTTCAATGCAATGAGGAGTAATGGTAGTTCGAATTAGGAGCTTTAATTCGAACTACCTAGTCCGTGCTGCATGTAGTCGCGGGCAGGTAGTTCAAACGACGGGGCATTTAAAAATGGTGGTGCCTGGGAACATGCAAATAAAGCCCGGGATATTTAAATCCCAGGCTTCATTTGCAAGTTCGAATGCCTACATTAGCCACCCTAGTTCGAACTAGGGTGGCAGTGTAGACATACCCTGACTTAGAATGGCCAGGACAGTATCACTACAGAGTACTATTTTAATTTACTTTTTACTTTCATTATTTATTTGTATCATGTTGGACTTTGTAGCCCCAGCGAACACATGGATGGTGCTACTGCCTAGAAATAAACACAGTAAAAGACAGTTGTTGCCCAAGAGATTTTATATTGTAATTAAACAAGAGGTGGAAGGGGAGAAAGGAAGAAATATTACTTCAATATTCTTGGTGGGTAACTGAATGATAACATAACTTGCCAAAAGTTACATAAGAAGTCGGAGATCTCCTGAGTTCCAGTACAGTGCTTAGACTGCAATGTTTCCCTCCCTCTCTGAATTAGGTTTAATGTCACTAAAATGCATAGCCATCTGTCTAGAAGCATCTCTTCTTCCCGCGTTCTCTGTGCTGTTAGATAAAATCTTTAGCTAGCACAGTGTGGGGGAGAGGTTCTTCCTCCCCCCCCCCCCCGGTTTTAACAAGCTCAACTGAAGCGTGTGTGTGTGTGTGTGTGTGTGTGTGTGTGTGTGAGAGAGAGAGAGAGAGAGAAAAGCAATGAAAATCAGATTTCCTAATAACTTAATAGGTACAAGTTGTACTTTTCTTTCTCAGCAACAGTGAGAATTGACATTTGTATCACATCACAAAAATAGAAATGTTTTAGCTCCTGGCCTCCTATTACACATTTAATGAGCTACTTCAAACACCAATTCTCTGAACGGATGGAACAAAGATATAAACTCTGTGCCTGATCCTGCAAACCTTACCCATGGGCTTTAATACAGCAAAATGGCAAGGTCATGCGGTGAGATCAAAGAAAACCATAAGGCGTGAGTGGCTCTGTAAAGAGAAGAACTAGGGTGTGGGCACTGAAGTCCTCGGGGAGGAATTTTAGAAGCAGCCAAGCCTGGGAAGGTTTGTGCTGATATTCATTTTTTCATTGTTATTAAAGACAAATCCCTGGAAATGGATTAATTTAGTTTTACATAGTCTGTGAACTATTTTTAGAGCAGATTCAGAAAAGCACTTACTCAAAACTTCTTCAGTTCAATGGAAGTTTGTCTACTAGAAAATACCTGTAATTGTCTGCATATATTCCATATCTTAGCATTGTGTTTTATAGATCCAAATAGTCAAAAGTGTTAGGTAATTTGAAGTGTCCTAGTTTTTGCTTGCCACTCGAGACAGTTGTGGCCTGATTTTCAAAATTGCTGAGCTACCTTCAATTGTAATTTTAGGTGTTCTGCACTTTTGAAAATTGAGCCCTAGGTTTCCTAGGTTACCAAATTCTGATGAACTTATAATGAAAGAACAACAAATGCTCAGCTAAGGGCATACCAAGGAGGAGGCCTGACCTTCAGTCTCAGCTCCTGGAGAGAAGGCTGACTGAATGAAGGACCACCTGTGGTGGTATACCCTCAAAAGAAGAGATAACTTGATGCTGACTCCTCTCCGTAGGGGACTATTCTCCTTTGTTACTTGCCAACTCAATGTAGGGTCACAGCCTGACAAGGCTCCTTTAAGGAAGAGAACCTTAATGCAGTTTTGGGATGATTCATTGTGTTGATTTCCCTCATTGACAACCCTGGAAGGGGCAGACCATGTGGACATCATCAGAAGCTAAGTCTCTTAGGATTGGAACTGGATTGGGAGGCTGAAGGCCCTGTGGAAAGAAGTGTGGTGACAGTCTTTTAAACCTATGGAGGTGTTTCAGAAGACATCACTAAGTAAATTTCAATACAAGTTTATGGAGAGAAGTGATGGTTTGGGGTATACAAAACTAGAATAGACAAAATATATCCTTGAAGTTTAAGAAAGAAATATGTCAAAATTGGCGCTCAGTTAAGTTCATTCTTTTATTTCACCATTCTTCTTTTCATAAAAAAGTGATAAGATCAAGAGTCATCCTAGAACTATTTAGAATAAAACAAACATATATGAGCTAATGTTAGCAACTATCTTCCAGTATTATCCCAAAATAAACTTTCATTTAATTTTGCTATTAACCTCTATACATTTGGTGCTTTACAGAGAAATGAACGGCAGGTCACTATTTCAACAACAATACATTTTAAGGTGCAAGGTCAATATTTTTCAAACACAGATACTGCAAATTGGTACCTAAATCGATATTATAGATTTTGCCAAAATAGGTGACCTGACTTTAAGAATATGTAGCACTTTAAAGACTAACAAGATGGTTTATTAGATGATGAGCTTTTGTGGGCCAGACCCACTTCCTCAGATCAAATAGTAGAAGAAAATAGTCACAACCATATATACCAAAGGATACAATTTTAAAAAATGAACACATATGAAAAGGACAAATCAAATTTCAGAACAGAAGGGAGATACGGGGGGGGGGGGGGCAGGTAAATCATCTAATAAACCATCTTGTTAGTCTTTAAAGTGCTACATAGTCCTGTATTTTGCTTCAGCTACTCTAGACTAACACGGCTACATTTCTATTACTGACTTTAAGAGGTACTGTGCACCTAAAACTCCCATTGCCTTCTGGGAATCAGTTCACATATTTAGGTGTTTAACTTTATGCACCCAAATTTGAAAACTGTGGCCCAAATTCAATGGCAAAACTCAGCCTAAATTCAATCAGAGTATGATTGAATTTTATATTACATAACACAGCAAGAGTTGACAATAAACAAATGATGATGGGGGGAGGAGATATGAATGGGCAACAGTGAAAGATCATGAGATATTCTTAAGGTTGTGAACATATCTTGTCACTTCCTCTTTGAATTTAGTTTTAAACTGTATTAATTTTGGCTCCAATTCTGTCATCAATTCTGTTGATGTTCATGTTGACGTTGATATTCTCTTCATGTTGTATCATTCTATATGATGCAAGTAGTCTCTTTGAAATCCGTGAAGCTACTTTACATTAAGATGATAATTGACTTGAGTTACTCAACAAGTGTGAAAGTAGCAGAATCAGGCCCTTAGTATGCAGGTGTTTATGGCAAGTGTGCCAAATAGTTATCTGGAAAATGATGTACCTGAGGGTATGTGTACACTGGGAAATTATTTTGAAATAGGTATTTCAAAATAATAACTCCCGAAATAACTATTTCTAAAGAGCACGTCCACACTATAAAGCACCATTGAAATAGTGCAGAATTATATCGAAATAGCGCATCCACACTCATTGGAGCCTGAATTGCATTTAAAGCCCCCAGAAGCACTCTGGGCAGGGCATCAGGAGAGCAGTTACTTCCTGTAGCTGCTTGCTGAAGCTAGCTAAGACTCGTGCTTAAAGGGCTCCTCTCTATAGCCACATCTCACATGCCACTTCTCCACCACCTACCCCTCGAGGGACAGCAAACGCACACTGTGTGCTTTGGTTGCCTGTGTGGATGCTGTGCCTCATAGTACAGTTTATCAAGACTGCTTCAGGACCATGACAAGTAGCTCGAACTGGAGTTCCCCTTCAACGAGGCCCTAGAACTCCTAATGTACCAAATTACCCTTCATCCTCTTCACACTGTGGAACGCTTATTCTGGTGGAGAGAGACCAGTTCCAGCTAGTGGGACTGCATCACTTGCAGTGGAGGGACGACCAGCAGTGGTTCTAGAATTTCTGCATGTGAAAAGCCACCTTCTGGAGCTCTGCAAATAGCTCGCCCCTGCCCTCAGGTGACAGGACAGCCCTCTGCAACACACCATGCCCCTGCAGAAGCATGTCGCCATTGCTTTGTTGAAATTTGCCACGCTTGACAGCTGTCACTCTGCTGGGAACCAGTTTGTCATGGGGAGATCCACAGTCGAGGCTGTGCTCATGCAGATTTGACTGTTTTACTAGAAGGGTGCTGAAGAACTGAAATGGGTTACTTAGGAAGATGGTAGAAGCTCCATCCCTAAAGGTTTTTCAGTCCCACCAATGCCATCCTGCTGCAGAGGGTCATTACCCTGGGCAATGTAGACCCCATCGTCACTGGCTTTGCCGCTATGGACTTCCCCAATAACACAGTGGGTGGCATTGACTGCACCCACATCCCCATCCTGTCCCCCGACCACTGTGCCTCAGAATACATCAAGAGAAAGGGTTACTTTTTGATGGTGTTGAAGGCCCTCATGGGCCGCAAGGGATGATTCTCAGACATTTACATTGGGTGGTTGAGGAAGGTGCATGATGCCCGTATGTTCCAGAACTCAAGCCTCTTCCACAAGATGCACATCGGCAGTTTTTTCCCTGACTGCAGCTTGAGGGTTGGGGATTTTGACATGCTCATGTATATCCTGGGCAACACAGCATACCCTTGCTCTCCTGGCTGACGAGGCCCTACATGGGCAGTCTGGACCCCCACCGAAGAGAACTTCAACACCAGGCTCAGCAGATGCTGCATGGTTGTCGAGTATGCCTTCGGCTACCTCAAGGGGAGGTTCAGGAGTCTCCTCACCATCCTGAGCCTCAGCGATTGGAACATTCCCTGCATGCTTCTTCCTCCCCCCAGCAGGTTTCCATGCAGGGGGTCGGTGTCCTCCACATAGATACACTTTACTGGGAGCAGATGCTGCCCCAAGAGTGTGGGCATGAACCTGTGCCATGTGTAGCTCTGCTGTGTGCGTTTTCATGACCCCAGCCTCCTTAGTGGTGACTTGTCATGGGAAGGTGTCCCACTGCAGAGTCCAGAGTGAGGCAGGCCTGTCCAGGAACCTTGTGAGAAGAAGCGAGGAGTTCCTGTGTGAGAGCATCATGGGTCTGAATGCTCTGGACTGGTACTCCTTGTGCATCCATGTGCACAGGCTGTTGTGTGAGTCCAAGGCCGAGCAAGGAGCATGAAGACCCTCGCCGCCCATCTCCTGCCCCCATGTTTGTATGGGGAAAGTGATGGAACTCACCTAAAGAACCTTTGCTGCATTTGTCTGAGCCCTGGGAGAGATCTGGTGGGGTCGGGAGAGATTGGCTCCAGGAAGATGACGACCTCCTGGCTGGCAGGCATGCTGTCCAGGCTCCTCCTCCTCCTCCACAACCCCGCCATTGTCATGCCTGATGATGAGCGTCTCCTGGCTACAGTCTATGATGAGGAGGAGGGGGAGGTAATTTCCTCCTCCTCCCCGGATGGTATCCAGCTGCTTGTAAAAGCAGCATTTGTGAGGTGTCGCCTCAGAGCAGGAACTTTCCTCCCTGGCCTTTGTTTAGGCCTGCTGGAATTCTTTTATTTTCATTTGCAGCTGTTCCAGGGTGCAGCTGTGCCCCTTCTGGGTCTGGCTGGCAGCCATCCAGACAGAGACTTCAGCATTTTGCCTCTTGGTGCGGAGATCCTGAATGTTTGTTTTCTCACCCCAGAGTTCAGTGAGATCCTGGATCTCCATAGCAGTCCAGACTGGTGCCCTCTTTCACCCCTGCTCAGGGGTTTCTGAGGGGTCTTCAGGCATGCTGGCAGCCATGGGGAGCTCTAGGGTCTGCCATGGCTCCACAAAAGGAGGGTGCTGTGTGGCACAGGGCTGGCATGGCTCGTGTGGTGCCACAAGCCCTTTTCTTTAAACTCTGCAGGAGAAGGGGAGCAGTGGATTTGTCAGCTGTGTGGCCAGATTGGTCACAAGGGCAGCTGGGAGAGGCTTCTGGAGGCCAATTATTTCGAAATAACAGTAGCTGAGCCTCCACACTAATGCTATTTTGAAATAACAATTTAAAAATAGGCGTTATTCCTCATCTCAAGCAGGAGTTACTATTTTGAAACAACAAGCCCATTATTTCAAAATAATGGCCTTGGTATTGTGGACACTCACCTAGTTATTTTGAAATAAGGGGAATTATTTTGAAATAACTTCCCAGTGTAGACATGCCCTGAGATTCCTTTATACTAATGGGGATTCTTTTTGGCTATGTCTATGCTGCAGCCTATTATGTCAAAATTTAAAAGTTTGCTTTGGTGTGTGAATATTCCACCCTCCTGGGTGACATATAAGCATTTGTGTGCGCAGCATTATATTACTGAATAATTTATGCTGCTAGTGGAGGTGGGATTTTTATGCCGGTAGGAGAGCACAATTTGAGAACATTTTTATGGGGTGGAAGTTCCCCTAATGCAGTGTTTCTCAAAGTGGGCCAGTTTGTTTATGTAAAACCTCCCCAGCCACTGAGCCTTGCAGCTCCCATTGCCTCCTGTTTGCCGTTTGCAGCCATGGTGAGCTCCGGGAAGTGGCATGTCCTGGGCTGCTGCTTCCCGCAGTTCCCCTTGGCTGCAAATGGTGAACAGGCACCAATGGGAGCCACGAGGCTCTGTGGCTGTGGAGTGTTTACATAAACTGGTACGGCCTGTTAATAGCTTTCTCAAAGTGAGCCTGCAGCCCTTTGAAAAATACTGCCTTAAAGCATGTATACTGGGATTGGCTCTGGATATGATCCATGTACAGTTTTTATCTTGTCAAAGTAATTACTTGTTTGATAGCTGGAATATTGGAAATACAATAAAAAAAGCGGCAAAAGTAGGTGTGGATCTATCCTACTCATGTTACTGTCGTATGGAAATAAATTGTTCTGTGTGATATTGATGACTGAGAAATGTCCCTTGGTTCACTTTTCTTTAGTTTATTTGAGGTAGATATTGCATCTCTGTTTGTTACATGTCATAATATCATGGAAAAAAAACCAACTGAAGAAACTAAACAATTTTATAAATGGTTATGTAGTCGCCCCCTCATTTCCTGCCTGTTTGTATGTTTCCCCTCTTCCTTTCTCTTTTGCACTCTAGTATTTAGCAACCTGTTTGCCAGAGACATCTCTGTCTTTGTCACTTGTTAGATTTTCTGCCAGCAAATTGGCCGGATGGCCTGCCACGTTCCACATACTAATGACATAAAAAACCAAACAATGGCTACTTGAGAACAATTGGCAATTTCTCTATCAGCTTTATGTAGCGTGGAGACTCTAATTGACTATTTCTTTCCCTTTTTTTCCTTCCCCCTCCCTCCCCTTTTTATTCCAAAACTGTACCTTTACTAACTCCATTAATCTGAAAAGGTGGGTTGTGCCCACGCAAGCTCATGATACCATCTATGTTTTGTTACTCTTTAAGGTGCTGCAAAGAATATTTGTTGTTTTTTAAGTTTTTCCAGTTACAGACTAACTCAGCTACCCCTCTGAAGCTTTTCTGCCAGCAGTTAGTGTGGCTGAGCAATATGTGTAACTCCAGCTTAAAAATGTCAGAGCAAAGTTCTTCTTACAGAAATGAAGCGTTTCATGTGGGATAGTATTCCTAGCCTGGGGTACTGGAAGTTTGTTTTACACTTTTAATTGAATGAAATTAAAACCAGACTATTAACATTTCCAATAAAAAAAGGAAGCATGTTGAGTGATGCATCAATGACTGTAAATTTTCCCCTATATAGATCGTTGCCCTTTGAAACAGGCCTGTCTGCCTGTAGATATTGGCATCAGGCATTTTCATAAGTCTACAGGTGCCTCTTTACTGCTTGGAAATGCTGTGTCAGACATACAGATGGTCAAAGCCATGTCTTCCTGGATTCAACAAATAACCCCTTTATTGTTATGTTTTCGGTCTACTTTTTAGGTTCTGGAATTATGTTGCTAGAATAGATGTTCCCTGTAAAATGTGGTCATGAACCACAGGGTGGCATGAGAGGGTTTTATTTGTTCTTAGTTCTTGAGCACAAAAGAGGACCTCTTTTCTAATGATAATTGAAAAACACTTCCCAGACTACTGTCCCTTAATTCATATAAGTTGAAATTCAGCAAAGCATTTAATCATGTCCCATTGCTATAACTTAAGATAAGCACATTCCTACTTTACTTTGCAGAGTAGGAACCACAGATTATTTAAAAAGAAATTCTTCAAATTATCATATTTCATAAATTGTCAAGGACTGGAGTATATTTTGTAATATGAATAGGCAGAGGATAAGTGTTGTCAAATGGTAAAATGTACAGGAGTTTTGTTAATTTCAAAGCACAGGAAGTCAGACAAACAGAAATAAAATATTTCTAGTCAAATCTGAGTTTTCAGGAGCATACACGTCTTTTATCTTTCCAGTTAGACAAGAAATAGCAGCTGTTGAGTATCACTTCAATGAGTATGTGTCCTCTGCTTGCTTGTTGTGGCTCAGTCTCCCTTTAGTAGTGGCCAGGCCATAGCTGTCTGTGCTGCCTCTCTTCTGAATGCACATTTTAAATGCATAGTTA
Organism: Pelodiscus sinensis; assembly: GCF_049634645.1. Lineage (NCBI taxonomy): Eukaryota > Metazoa > Chordata > Testudines > Trionychidae > Pelodiscus > Pelodiscus sinensis. The sequence continues at coordinate 159,017,365 of NC_134712.1, forward strand.
AGATCCTGTTGTTCAAAACCTTCAATGGTAGTCTTAACACTCCATGACAACCACAATATATTTTATGATTCCTCTGGTACAAAAGGGTACGAACTCCACACTTACTCCACCCCATAGCCATACCCCATTCTGGCTCCTTCTTTGAGGCCTTGCCCTTATTCCCACGGTGACCATATTTTCTGAACCAAAAATAGGGACGCTTAGCCACACCCTCTGACCCATTAGGCTCCACCCACCTGCCACAGGAAGTCCCTCCCCTGGGGGTATTACTTCTGGGGTCAAAATGTACATGTGACCGGAAGTAAATGGTGTCATGTGACACCCCTCTAAAAACTCCTCCCACTGCCCTCTACCAATAAGGACAGGTTTGGAAACTATAGGTGCCCCTCATGCAACTATACTGCAATTGCATTAACCCTGACCCCAGACCTAGGGTCCCAGGACACTGCAGCACTAGGGGTCCAACTGCAATTCAAGATGAGATCCAGGATCCAAGACCTATTATTTTGCAATGTAGATGCAGCCCCATTTGACTCAGGGCTTAGGAATCATGCAGAAATATCCCACAACTTCACGGGACAATTTCCTTAGTCCTCTTAATTGGAACTGATAAGCATAATCTGTTAACAGGTAATCAGAGGGGGCTGGAGCAGCTTCCCACTGCTGCAGGCAGCGGGCTGCTCCACCAGTACAGAGGGCCTGCTGAAGACAGGGGATGCTCTTGTCTGGAACAGCCCTTGTCTGTGGGGAACTTGGGGTCCCAGCTGGCAGGAACTACACCAGTGTCCAGAGCAGCCTCTCTCTGTGAGGAGTCCAGCTTCCTGTCGACAGAGACTGCTCGAGAGAGGGCTGGGAGCCGGTGGCAGCCCCAGTGTGACCTAACATTAACCAGTTAATTAATGAATGGGAATTTACATCCCTACTGAGATGGACTGCAACTGCATTTTTTGATGTTACTGTAAATTTATCAAGTGTCCTGCGTTTCCACAAGCCAGAATGACAATACTGAACTAACCATGACAATTACAGGGTGGAGAAGACCATGTCACTAATCCTCCCCACCACAGCTTGAAAGGTCCATTTCCCATGGAGATCAATGGGGCTGGGCTATTTTATATGCAAAGCTACTGAGAAATGTACATGTCAATACTATGATGGCAATGCCTATATTATATAAATAATACCTAATATTAATTGCCAAATGAGACCACTTCCTAACCTGTTTACAAATGATCTGATCTAATTTAAACTTTAAGCTAGGATTGGGCCAAAGCAATTTGTTGATCTTACCTGAGAAGATCCAGTTAGCATTTAGTCACCCTTCAAAAGTATAAAGGACCAATCAGTAAAAGCCCTAGTGCTTGGTAGAGGTGATCTTTGAAAAAAATTGGAGAGACTTTGAATTGACTTCTTCTGACAGCAGTGCTTTCTCCTCACTAGAGGTGGGGTCTTTAGCACAGGTTCCATTTTGTGTGTCAGAATAACTCAGAAATGTGTTGTCACAGCTACTCCTTTCAGGTCTAGATAACGTGCAGCCCAAAAAGAACAAATCCCTTGAAACTGGAAGTCAAAACATCTCACCTTCACAGAGCTCACAAAGGGCTTGTTTACCCAGACACACAAGTCATAACCCACTCTGTAGAGACACAATACATCCTGCCTCTCCGTGGATACGCCATGTGTTTTCACAAGGTATCTTAACAGGTTGTTTAAATCATCAACTGTTTGGAGGAGGAAGACTCACAAAGAGTCTGCCCATCATCCACACAGCAGTGTCACAGTGATTTCACTGCTGTGGTAACAGACGTGGGCTCTTGTGGAGCAGCAGGTAGTCTGCAGCAGTCTCTTGGGAGAAGAGGCCGGAGCTGCCTCTATTTCAGTGGTTCTCAGACTTTTTGGCCCATGACTCAGTGTAAATCTTTCTGCAGACCACCAGTTGGTAATGAAAACTCACTGCTAATTACACAATTATGCTGGAGCCATTTTGTTAGTGCTGCAGCTAGGGAGAACAGTTTAATTTAAATTATTAAACAGATTAAGAGTTAACTTTCTCATGTTAGTTTATCAAACTTCATTTAAAATAAAGTAAAATATTAATTTATGTCCAATGCAAAATGTTCAATGTCTTATTTATAGCAGGGGTAGACAAACTTTTTTGGGTCAGGGGCCACTGACACACAGAAAAATCAGTTGGGGATCACAAAAGTGAGAAGCGAAAAAACACCTCCAAGAACCTCCAACCTGCATTGAAATGGCCCTGACTCAGAGAACTCACCTCACTGGTGCTCCAGCCCCAAAGGGTGAGTGGAAGGGACATGGAGGACTGAGGTTCAAGGCTTCCCATAGGCCAGATCTACTTTTCTGGGGTTCCAGACTCAATGGATTTTAAAGTCCCCCTTTACCCGTTGGGGTAGGGAACAAAAATTAAGAGTTCAGTGTGTGGGACAGGGCTGCCAAGTGGGATAGGCACGGGGTGCAGGATCTGGGAGAGAGGTATGGTGCAGAAGGGGGAGAGGTTGCGAGATCTGGGTGAGAAGTAGGGTGTCTGGCCAGGGGGGAGGGAGCAGGAGCAAGATAGGGTGCAGTGTTTGGCCAGGAAGGAGGGTACAGGCTCAACTGTGGATGAAAGAGCAGGTTGGGGGTAGGTGTCTGGCTGGGGGGAGGGTGCAGAAGCAACAGAGGATGTCCATGCAAGCTGGGGGTGAGCGGAGTGAGTGAGGAGGATTGAGGTGTGGGAGTCTGGGTGGGGTGGAGGAGGGAGCATACCTGGCTTCATGCCACCTGTCATTGGGGAAAGCTTCTGCACAGCGTGCTGCCATTTACCCAGCAGGGTGGGGAAGGGAAGGGGAAGGGAGCTCCGCCCTCCTCTCCCTCATGCTGCAGGCAGCCCACGCAGCCACAAGGCTGGAGCACCAGCTTTGGCTTCCCATTAGGAGTGTGGTGGGAGGTGGGGTTGGAGAAAGCTCCCACCACACCAGACCCAGCTTGCAGAGCCCAGCAGAGCGAGCGGGTCTGTGCACTGCCATGCACAGAGCACACTGGCAGACCCTGAACATACCCCCCTCTGCAGTGCTCCAGCCAGGCTTTGCGTGGTCCCTGCTGGGACTCCGGTGGCAGTTCCCAGGAGCGGCTCATCAGCTCCAGCCAGTGCCTGTACCACTCCAACAGCAGTGACGGCCGCTGTACAAAGAACCAAGTGACTGCCTGCAGATGGAGGAGGTGGTGTGGCTGGGCTGGCGGCCATCCATGGCAGAGGCAGTCCCACAAAGGGAGGAAAGGGGCCACGTGGTGGTGGGGGCTTGCCGAGTGGCAACGCACACTGCACTGGAGCTCGGTGCTCTGGATACAGCACACCACTGCAAGTGGCTCTGACTGCCCATGCAAAGCACCAAGGAACTGCTTCTGTGCTGGGTGGAGGTAGGGAGTTGCTGCTGCGCCACGCTACCGCTGAGAGTATGTGAGGGTGTACCAGCGAGGGAGGGAAATGGCAGTGCCATTTGTAGTCCAATCCAAACGGGTTTTCCGGGACATTTGCCTTCTTTATAGGAACACCGGGACAGAACCTTTAAATCAAGGACTGTCCTGGAAAAAAAGGGACATATGGTCACCATACTTATGCCACCTCTTCTTGTCCTTACTCTATCCCCTCCCTTGAGGTCCTGTCCTCACTCCACCTCTTCTAGCCCTAGTATGTGTAAAAAATAGTTATAAGAACTGTAAAATGTGCATGTGACATGATTATTTTAGTGAGACTTTATCTCACTTGAACAACCTCAAAAACATTGACTATTAAATCAATCTTGTGGCTGTTTTCAAAACAAGATGTTTCGGGGGCCTCTTTCCCTAATCAGCTTTCTTTTATCCTACCCTTTTCTGTAACTGTTGTGATCCAAGATTTCTGTTCTGTATACACAAGCAGTGGTGGAAAGGGGCAAATCTTCAGGCTCACAAAGTCAGCAGGTACCCTGATTTTGGGGAATTAGGAACGTAATGGGTAATTTCAATTTTAAAAGTGATCTGTAAATGGGCACTAAGTGAAACTGTGCCTTTGTCTGATTTTCTTCTGTTGCGTAAAGAAGGCATGAAGATTCAGAGGCCTAGATTTTTTTTGTTGATATGTTTATTTTTGTTTTAGGCAGGGAAAATACATTTATGTTGATTCCTTTTATATAAAAAATCCAGGCCTACTGTGACTTTGCCAGGCCCTCGGCCAGGTGTGTGTATGTGTGGTGGCTTCAGAAGGCATGGGGCCACAGGTAGAGGGGGACAGGCCAGTTGCTGCTACAGCAGTGGCGGGGGCTGGGAGACCCCAGCAACTTTTAAATCACTGGGCCCTATGGCAGCAACCCCCTTTGTTCCCACTCTCTTGTTGGCAGGTTTACTCAGGTCCTGTCTAGCCCAGGGCTTTGGCTTTGGCTTTGTCTGGACTAGAGTTGGTGGTCCTGTTACAATTTGAGCTAATTGATCGTAAATACTAATTGAGTTGATAACTGAGTCTCTACACAAATGTTTGTTCTGGGACACAAAGTTTTGTGGTTTTCCTGAGGCTTAACCATCCTGTTTTGATACTTTGTAAATGTTTGTGTCTAGTTTGGCATTTACAGTCACTTAACAAGCAATTGGCAATCAATTACAATCGGAGGACAAATGCTTGTCCAGACAAAGCCCATGATAACAGGAGAACTAGTGAAATGATAACATCACAAGAGACAGAAACCTGAGCAAGGGAGAAGGAGAGATTTTAAATCACACTTTGAAAAAACTCTGTTTTTGTCTGATTTTTAAAAAAATGCCTAGGTAACTTCAGTGTCAAATGAGTATTTTTGATAAAGGATGCATGAGTGCATAGGAGGAGTGAGCGAGTTATATTTGCCCCCAGATTTTTGCCATCCTAAGAGACCAGGTAAGGCCCTCACCCCAAAATGGCACTGCTGTGGACAGACATTTCCCCACCTAGGCAGAGCAAAGGATCTTGGCACTGGCAGAAATGGGGGCAGGTAGCACTAACCTGGTACTGCCTGCATTTGGAACCCCGTAGGAGCTGAACCTTACCTAGAAGATGTAGGTATGAGGTCGGGTAACTCAGGAAAAGGAGTGCTCATGGAAATTACACCAGTGTGCAGCAGCATGACTTGGAAATGCTCTTCAAGGTTGCTGGTCTTTCTCACCCGGCATGACTGAGGTGCTTCAGAGTGCATTGTGTTACTATGAAATGTGTGCCATCGTACAAGAGAGGGTCTCTGATGTATGTCCTCCTACTTCAATCCCTTCAGCCCATGGTTGGGGTAGCACATTCTGGCCCAGGTAAGGATCAGCCATGTGTGGTTGCATATGTTGCCTGGCTCAGAATTGTGCATCTGACCCAAAGGTGTGATTCCTTGGAACAGGAAGTAGTGTTTATGACTTGTGACCCAGCACAAACTTGTGGAGCTTGCACAGACTTGAGTAGGAATCCAAAAGAGGGTAAATCATACTCAACAATTGTGCTTATAGAGATAATGATTCCATCAATAGCCTGCATTGCTTATGCCATGCTATTCTAAATTGAGTTCTAGAATGGTTTCTTTAGATGAAAATGTAAAAATGTCAGCATAGTATAATACTGCTCTGTCGACAGAATCTCTTTGAGCTCAGCTCCTGCCTGACAGCACTGCAGCTCCACTCTAACCAGTAGTAAAAGAGCGAGCCATGAGGTGAGAGTGAGGGGAGTCAGGTGTCTTTGTATAGGAGTCAGAAGGAAATCTGGAATAGAGTTCAGGTGTGAAACTGTTTCAGACACTAAGCTTTCCCTCCAGTGGGTAAAGCTGGCAGAGCTGCTGGAAATGTCATTGTTAAATGCATTCAGAGGGAACTGGGTCTTTTAAAGGGGCTGGAACTGAAGGGATAATTGCCCCCACAGGAAAGCCCCAAAGAAGCCAATGCCTCCTTTCAAAGGGGGAATAAGAACATGACAAGAACCAACATGCAGATAAGTGGGTGAAAGTCTCTGATCTGTTAACCCTTTGGTGATACAAACTGGCTTTAAAATGGCCAAAGATGACTGAGAAGAATTCTTCCTGCACAGGGACTGTGCTGGAATGGTGGGATTTAGAGCAGCAATGTGTCATCTCTGGTGTGGCAGGGTCAGGCCAGGGAGCTGCTGCAGAAAGGGAAAAAGGCATCCTCAGAAGGTAAAAACCTGTAGTTAGATTGCAGGCTGATTAGATGCTGGGGGGGGGGGGGGGAGGGGGGAGGGAGTTGGCTCAGGCAGATTGGGGCCAGCTGATTCCTCTGCTGGCTAACTGAGGGCCTTTATAAGCCTCTGCAGTTGGAAGCTAGGGAGAGTGAGAGGACAGAAGGGAGGTGGTGGAGAGACAGGGAGCAAAAAAGTTAGAGAGACCATTCCACAACAGCATTAGGCAGAAGCAGCTAGAGAGGAAGTCTGAGGAGGCATGGCCGGGCTCCCTACCACAGAGACCTGCTGCAAACTCCAAACTCTGGAGTTAGGAGCGAGAGGCCTACCCAGTGGTAGCCTGGGTAAGAGGGGCCCTTGCCACACTTGCAACTGTGGAGTATAAAATCTAAAAAGCTAAGAACAAAAAATGTTGTTTAAAATACCACTTAGGTTACTACATTTTAGTCACGTCATTTACAAGCACTGAAGACTGAGTAAAGAAATAGTAAAGGTCATCATCCCTTTTGGATAGTGCAGATAATAAACACACTCTTTTAATCGAGCATAAAGGACTGAATATTTAATCACCACACAAATTCTGACTCATGGATTGTAGGAGTGGGAGGATTTTTAGTACATTATTTTCCTTACTCAATTTCTGTATCTAAAAGCCTCTCAGTCAAATTTTCCTACATTTTCCAGGATGTTGCTCGTTTCAAATCCAAAGTTACCCATTTTCGGCACCAACTCGGTGTCCTCCAACTTCTATTCCTGACACCTAATTACAGTGCAATAAAGAATCATAAAACTGAAGCTACAGAATAAGTTATTTACTAGAACACGTGAAGAGCTATTCTAAAAGAAGGAATCCCACATTTTTTCCCAGCTTTTTCCCAGCTGACTAATTTTTATGTCCTCCATTCTGGATCGTTGCTACATCCTGAAATTCACATGCAGCAAGTTTTAGAGTTATAATCTAAATATTTTGTTCTCAGAGTTGCTCTGATGTTCTTAGTGAACAAGTCCTCATTCCCAGTTATTTTACAATTTTCTATGTCTAATTGACTGCTGCTCTCCTCCTCGGACCTGCAATTATGTTACATGCTACAGTAGTTTAAGTTCATGAGGTTGAAAGGTTCTGTTTCAATCTGAATGATCATTGATGGTCTGCAACTATGATCAGAGAGGTCCTGAAAGGGTGAAGAAAAGGCAATACGCTAAAAGCTTCCTCAATTCATTTCTTATATAGAGGCAGACCCATCAGCAAAGGGGACAAATGCCCAGGGTCCAGAGATTCAAGGAGACAGTGAGCTCTTGGCCACTGCTACTGCAGCAGTGGCCAGAGCTCTGGGCTCTTTGAATTGGTGCTGGAATGTAGCTCTGAGGTTTTGGGCTGGAGCTGCCATTGTCTGGGAGGCACTAAGACCAGACTGCCCTCAGCCTTACTCCTTCGGGAGCAACAGTCCCTCTTTGTCCCAGATCTTGTGGAGGCTGTTGGCCCTGCTGTATAAAGGGGGTACTGCTTCTGTCACTGTTGGAGAAAAGGAAGGTACCGTCTCAGCAATATGGTATCCTCCTTCCTCAATCCAACAGTAACTTCCCATGGAGGTTCTTAGCCTACTTCTTCAGACAGTAAATGAGGTAGTGGTCTAGGTAAATTCCCCTGGTTTCTTCCCTCGCCACACTGCCCTACAGCACTACAAGATGTCATCGCAAGATCTTCCCAAGCAGCATGTGTAGTAACTTTTGCTGCTTTTGCGCTCCTCTCAATTTTGAAACCTTTGTCCCTGGAAGAAGGCATGTTGTCTTAGGACTTGTAGAAGCTAATGGGCAGTGCAGAGGGAAAGGATCCTTCTACCAGAAAACTAATATGTAAGTTTGGAACTCGGTTAAAACTCAATTTCATGTTCATTTTATTCCTGCATTGGGTAGAATGGTGGTACTCATTCTTTATTCTGGAGAGGATTCCTATTAAGATAAATGTGTTTTACTTTTTGAAACTTTTGATTTGAAACTGAGTGTCTAAGGACTTCAGGATTTGAGCCCTAAATGCTATAATGGGTCAGACCAATGGTTCACCTAGCCAAGTACCCTGTCTTCCGAGTTAGATGCATCAGAGGGAATGAACAGAACAGGGCAAGTGATCCATCCCCTCTCGTGTGATCCCAGCTTCTGACCAATATTTAAGGACACCTAGAACAATAAGTTGCATTCTTGACCATATTGGCTAATAGGCAGGGCTCGCCGAACTGCGGCAAGCCCGGCTCGCCAGCCGTGCTGTCCAGCTATCTGCGCATGCACAGATCATTCTGCGCATGCGCAGATTGCCCGAACCTGGCTCTTCCAGGTTATTTGTCAAGCCCTGCTAATAGGCATTGATGAACCTACCTTCCATGAACTTATCTAATTCTTTTTAGAACCCAGTTATACTTTTGGCCTTCATAACATCCCTATAGCAATGAGTTCCATAGATAGACTGTGTTCTATGTAAAGCCATTCTTATATTTCTTGTAAACCTGCTGCTTGTTAATTTCATTGGGTAACCAGTAGTGACCCTAGAGTTGTATAAAAGGGTAAATAACATATCCTTAAGTACTTTTTCCACACTAGTCATAATTTTATAGACCTGTATCCTATTCCCCCTTAGTCATTTTTTAAAGCTCAATAGTTTCAGTCTATTTAAACTCTCCTCATATGGAAGCTGAATAGTGATAGAAATGTAGCCGTGTTAGTCTGGTGTCACTGAAACAAAAAACAGGACTATGTAGCACTTTAAAGACTAACAAGATGGTCTTAGGTGATGAGCTTTCATGGGCCATATATTGTCACAACCATATATACCAAAGGATACAATTAAAAAAAATGAACACATATGAAAAGGACAAATCAAATTTCAGAACAGAAGGGAGATGGGGGGGAGGGGGAAAGGTAAATATCTGTAAGCTGTGTCATATGCCTAATGATTTGTGTTTCTCTTCTTCATACTTTTTTCCAATTGTAATTTTATTTATATATATATAAATACTTATATATATATATATATAAGCGTGCATCCCCGACAGAGAGGAGGGCAGAGGAGAACGGAGGAGGTAGAGAGGAGGTGGGGAGAGCAGAAAGAGACTGAGAGGCAGGAGGGGGAGAAGAGAAAGAGAGAGATGGAGAGAGAGGCAGGAGGCGGAGGAGAGCTAAGAGGAGGGGGGAGAATAGGAGGAGGGGAGAGAGAGAGAGAGAGATATGAAGCGAGAGACCAGAGGCTCAGGAGAGAAGACCGAGATAGAAAGGAAATAGAACGTGGAGGGGAGACCCGAAAATCCTGTCTTATGACAGGCTGATTGGCTAGTATGTGCATAAAACTGAAACAGAGCTTCATGAGGTTCAAAATATAGTCCCTTTTTACGTTATGTTTATATTTTGCTTGCCTTCTCAGATCAGTTTCCAGGACAATACAGGAAACAGAAATACCAAACCACTGCTTATCAAAGTGCTGTCCACACAGTATCTGTGATAGAAGAACCAGTTCTCAGCTGACAAATGGCCCAACCCTTCTTCCATTGAAATCAAATTTCCAAAATTGTCCGATAGCACTGGGCCCACCTACTGTAAACATAAAAGCAGCAAATAAAACCTATTGCTTTGCATTGAATAACTGAGACCAAAACCTGGCCCTTGCTCTGAAGTGTGTTTACCCAAATATTAACCAAACTTTGAACTCTTTGAGGCATGCCCATCACTAATAGTAATTTTTTACCTTCATATTCCCCATTCTCAACATCGCTATATTCTTCCTCCAGAGGCCTTTGTAGCTTAGGGCTAGATTGTGCAATTTTTGCATATATTGGTGAGCATTCTCTTAGACTGACAAAGTCGTTCAATGGGGTGTAAAATGAACAGCTGCTCTGGGCAGGTACTTATCAGTGTGAGAATTACACACTGAGTGCTTACATTGTGCATCAAGGAAGATTTTTATATCCCTTTCACTACTGTAAAAATTAAAAACATACCCATACTCCTGTTTTACTCTAATTACTGTTTTATTTATGTGGTACAACAGCAACTGTGGTGGCTTTGCAGGCTGGTACTCCATTGCAGGAAAAATCAATGATGCAGACCCTATTCTGTCTTGTAATGTTAAAAAAAAAAACCCAAAACAACAACATGTACCAGTCCTGGAATAGAGATAGTGACAAACACCATGAAGGCCATTTTTTTTTCTTTTCAGAAGTCTCAGCATTAGTGCCTGGTTCCTAAGGAGCAACTCTGGCCCAATATTAACTCTAGTGAGGGAAAGAAAGCAAATAACAAATTCTCTTGCTATTTGCCACAGCTCCCTTAGCAAGAACTCAATATAGCATTTGTGCATACTTTGTACCATTCACACACAAAGGAATTATCTGCACAGAATATTGGGGTGTGTGTATATATAGTACTTTGGTATACCATATAACTGGATGTGTAGACCCTGCTACTGTGTACAAAAAAATTCTATATGGTGCTTTAGTATCCAGAGTACAACAGCCAACTTTTAGTGCACATTAGCAGTTAGTGTGCTGCATGCTAGATCACTGTCAATTTGCACCCCAATGTACATTGCTGTACATTCTCTCTTCAAAAGACATGCCCAAAGAAAAATAATTTATCTTACTTTGTGTAATAGTGCTGTCTTGTGATTCCCACCCTAACAACGTTATGATTTAAAGGCTAAAAAACCCTCTATGTTGGGGGTTGATTTGTAAAGGCACAAAGGGAATTAGATGCCTAGCTTCAATAAGAAGTCAATATGGGTTAAATGCCTAGCTCTCCCATGTGATTTTGAATATCTCCCCCTTAAAGTGTCTTGTTAAACTTTCCCTAATGGTGCCTTGTAGAATAATTGGTTGATTTGAAAAGGTCAAGAATTATCCAAATTATTTGCCGTTTGGAAAGTGTTGCTTTTGAATTTTTGTACTGCTGTAAATCTCCTTATTACTTAGATGTTGGAAAAAGAACGTGTTTTTAAAAACATAGCTCTAAACTGACCACTAACTTGAACTTCAATCCATCATTTCATGTGAAATGAAACACTTTGTACTATGTCCTTGAAAAACCTTCCTCTCTATCACCCCAAAATAGACATTCACTGTACAATTTTTATTAATATCTTCAATCAAATTGTACTTGGATTATTGTGAAACTTACTTCTGTTTAAAATTGCAGTGTGTCTGGAATTCCAATTATATTTGAATGGAATGAATTTCATAGTCAAAATGCAAACCCAAAACAAAAGTGAGCTCAGCTACTGAATTTTCCTTTACATAACTACTACATTAATAAAAGGATACAACTGCAAATGATGATTTCACAGCCTGGAAGTATCTGGAAAATAATTCCCTATGTGGGAAGGAGGACTGCTGATTAAAAACAAGTTGGAAAGCTTTGATTCTTTCAAGCTTGAGAGGAAGAACTTGGAGAAAATAAATCCCTGTTGCTGAATGCAATTCCTACAATTGAGCCTGCATTACATAATAGTGTATAAAGGATGCAAGGCCGGGTCACGCAAGCTTTCAGTTACAGAAAGAAAATTGCTAAGAAACTGAAGAACATTTTGCCACTGTATATCTTTGTTAATACTCTTCCCACCTAAATATTCTCCTTTATACAAGCATTTGCTCGTTCTTTTCTCTACTTTAGAAGTCCTTTAATAAAGACAGCCAGATAAAGTGGTGGTGGAAACACTAAGCATTGCTTATTAAACTGCTGCAGGAAGGGGACAGTGAGATGGAGAAAGAAAAATAACATAGATGGACATGTCTACTGACTTTTAAATTATGCAGCAATATTTACTTGAAAACCTCAGTTCATATGGAAGCTACAATCTCAAAGCCCATAGGTATCTGCTTTCAGAGCAATAATGTTCAGATGCAGTATTTAAACATACATCAGGTGAGGTACAAATCTCACACACAAAAATTCTTTCCTCCCCTGGCACCACTCAATGTGTAATTTAATAGCTCTTAAAAAGCTTAACTCAATTATAGTGAAGAAGTGGAAGGCAGACCTGGGAGTTGGCGCTGCCATCATTGGCTCCTTGACTGTGAGGAATAGAGCCAGAGAGGCGCAGGGTCATCCCTGCCCCCCTGAAAACACCCTGAAGTCTGGGCTTAACTGCTACAATCCTATTTTGGCTTCACCAAGCAGTGGTAACCATAGCAACACCCTTATGAAGTGGCTCCTGGGAATGATAAATTGATGTGGTAACAAAGCAGCTTCTTGAGGTGCTAGTAGCTATCCCAAGATTTGAGCATTAAGCCACCCTACATTTGCATTTTCTAGCATTGTGTTTTGCTGTTGGAGAGAGTGGATTGTGATACTTAAAGTAAATCATGTGTCCTTAAATCTGCATGTATTTCTCAATTCAACAAATATAGATGCAAATTGTGTTTAGTAGCTTTTGGGAAGACTTACTTAGGCTGTGCCTCACTTGCCTGGGCTGATGAGCTTCCCCAATTTCACATACGGTATGTCTACATGGCAAGCTGGATAGCATATATATGCATACCCAAACTAGTATTGATTGAGCCAGCTTCTGAAAGTTTGCAGTGTTGCCACATCAGCGGGATGCTGCCAGTGGGTAGCTGCCCAAGTATTTGCCCAAAGTCCCAGGTGGAATACTGGTCGGGTGTCTAGCCTGTGATTCTGCAGGCACAGTGATATTTTCAAATGGACTGGCCCGATCAAAGTTAGCTTGGATATGCCAGTACATGCTGCATTTGTGCTTTCCTATTGTGGTGACATAGTCATAACCCATCACGATGGATTTTAATTCCCATCTTTGTATTCCTGTTGTTAATTAATTAGAGAGTTATTTCTTTCACCACCATCGCAATGTGATGCCATACAAAAATATAGCAAACACATTCATATGCTACTCACACTTGACAAAAATAAAAAAATCTATCTTTAATCCCTTGTTTTCTGATATAGGTTAAACCTTTCTAATCCACCAACCTTGGGACCTGCTGGGTGCTGAACCAGCGAATTTGCTGAATCACAGGAGATCAATATTGTAGTGAGTGTATTTTTAGCAAGGGGAAAAAAAACAACCAAAAAAATGGAACAGTGCTCACAATGCTGCATCTTAATGTATGTCTGTACGAGACACCCAATGTAAGCCCACTCCTGGCCGAGGCTTATCAGCTCTCATAACAAAGTGTTAGTGTTGTTACACAATTTTACTATATTGGCACAAGGAAATAAGTCGATAAAGCATAAAAAATATGCTTTCACTTAGCAACATTGCAAGTACTTCTACTACTTGCTGGGTTCTTAGAAGACATTTTGGGGTAAATTAGAGCTAAAGAAGAGCACAGAGCACTGAGAGCCAAAGCTAGTGGCTGTAAACAAACTTTATGGAACCATAAGAAACTTGGTCACACCCACGATAAGCAGACATCCAGCTTACTAAAGTCATGCCAGATCACGTATGTTTCTGGACCAGAGAATGCTGGATTAGAGAGGTTCAACGTGTACCATTGAAACTGCTTGCTGTAGGGTGAATACAGACAAATGCATGATTTCAATGATACTTCTTGTGTTGTTCCCAAAGATAGCAAACCCTGGGTTGTGGCGTATCAAAAGATAGAGCAGACTTCACATTCATAGACACTCCTCTGAAATCACCTGATGGGAATTGCTTTGTAGATCAGAACAGTAGTCTGTACACACCAGTATTCCATCTCAGCAGCCAGCTGCTTCAAAGAATGATTAATGAAGCCTTGTAATAGATCATTATGAAAATGTCTGTCTTTAGGGGAAGTTTTTCATATCTGCATTGGATAGACTTTTACTTTGAAGCATGAAGGTTTATATCCCTATATTTTTAATCCTACCATACATAATTGTGGATATGCTCATTTGCATAAATACTTAATCCTCTTTTAGCCCTTGGCCTCAGTAATGTCTTTTAACAGTGAGTTCTATGGGATAACACTGTTTTATTTCCTTTATCAATAGCAAGTTTGTTGCCTCTGTTTGCATTATGAGAGAGGATAAATAGAAATGCCTGATTTACCCTTTCCATACTATTTCTTATTTTACATATGTGTATTATTTTTCCTTTAGTCTCCCCTTTAAACTAAACCGTCCTAATATTTTTAGATCTTTCCATACAAAGGTCTTCCCATGCCCCTAAGAATTAGTTTAATCTCTGGACTTATTTCATTTTTTGCAATATATTTTCTGAAAAAGGGAAAACTAGAAAAGAATGCATGACTTAAAGTAAAGGAGTACCATTAATTCATATAGTGGTATTATAACAGTATTATAATATTCTCTGTATTTTCTCATCTTTTCCTGATGCATCCTAATACTTTGTGTCTTTTGTTCTAAAAATGACAGTACTTGGTAAAGATCTTTATGGAAAAAATTTGATCAGTTCCACGCTTGGCTTCAATTTTTGTTGTTTATCCTGTTGCTAAGGCTCCACCAGGCATTATAATTGTGACTCTGTACACTGGCTGTAACTCAAAATTTACTAATGCAACAGTGAAGGAAAAGGGAAAATATCATTAGTTTTAATTTTGCATATGTAAGCAGTCAAGATAGAAGTGTTTGCTTGCTTATTCAATCAGAGACAAGAAACAATAGCAGTGATTTATTTGTCCAGTTGTCAAGAGTATGCTGTCTGTATAAGGATAAACCTAAATCCAACTGATCCACATTCCACTTACTGGCGCTTTAAAAGAAACATCTTTTGGGAACCCTATTCCTCTGAAGGTCTGTTTTCCTGTCATTTAGGGACAGGAATAAGAGAAAAGTGCTATCTGCTAGAGACTTGTGCACACTAAGCTCATCAGCAGACTGAGCCAATGCTGACAAGGAAACCAGGTATTGTCTATTCATGCAGTTTGAGTACATAAGCATTTTATATCAAAGTAACTCATCTCTGGCAAGATGGCTGATCCAAAACAGACACAAGAGACAAATTTCACTCTCAGTTATGCTAATGTAACTCCAGTGGAGTTTGTTTCTTTTACTGAGAATGGAATTTGGCCCAAGCTGTACAAAATATTTATTTTTAATTCCAAACAATACTTGACATTATAGAACATCAAGCATAGCACTTGGAAATGATACCAACCAATTGAACTAATAAGTAACTAACAATAAGTGGTGGAATGAAGCTGTTGGGAAATAATTATCCATGTGGCTAGTGGAGGTTTAATCCACATGAAATGGAGGTGGTGGTGGTGGTGGTGGTGGTGGGTTGGGAAACGATTTGATAGAATTGCTGGAAAAAACAATTTGCCCCTCTAACTGAGGGGTTTATCTCCTATTTGTTACTTGAGTTCTCAGGGTCAGAATCTGATTAAACTCATAGTTGTTGATGGATGACCAGGCTACAGTTGCAACATTCTG
Source organism: Pelodiscus sinensis (assembly GCF_049634645.1). Lineage (NCBI taxonomy): Eukaryota > Metazoa > Chordata > Testudines > Trionychidae > Pelodiscus > Pelodiscus sinensis. The sequence goes on from NC_134712.1 coordinate 159,032,912, forward strand.
GAGTTTGTTTCTTTTTTGTGTAGTTGAGACTTTTTCTCATTTAGATTTCTCCTGTGTCACATTGAGATAAGACTACTGTGGGGCACTCGTTGTGGCTGAATCTTAAGCCTGTTTGGAAATTGAAACTGTCCTAAGATGCAACTGTCCTATTGTTAAATAGGATGTCACATCTCACATATATTGCACCACTGCTTTTTGATCTGCCGTGATTGCCTGGTGGGATTCACTTAGAGTTGAAGGTATTGAATTAGGCCCCTTTTCAATGTCCATACTCCAGGGCAGCTGCCCCCTTTGCCCATCTTCCCCTCCTATCGGCGGCCTTGCTTCTACTGTGTTTTTGTGTAAAAAGATTATGCCAGCAGAAGATTACTACTGGGAGAATAATGGGATATTCTTTTTTTACATTATGACTAGTGCTGGTGAAGAAATGGCAAAGGCACATACAGCCTGCAATAGGAGAGAACTGCTGAATAAAATAAATGACTATGAAAAGAGGTGCCTGCTTATCTCCACAACAACAATCATGCCCAGTGTATTGGTTTCAGTGACAATGTATCAACAACGGCAACTTTCTGTCTGTTCTAGCAAGTCACAAACTATGGTCTCTGAAGATATGCACAAGGCAGAGAGTATGTTATGGATGATGGGTGAGGTGGCAAATGATGTTTAAAATGTTGGCCGCTATGGATAATCTACAGTCTCTCTTGATATGTGGAGATGTTCTTGGACTTTTTTATGGTGTTTTTATTACCACATCTTTCTTTTAGGGCAGAGATGGGTATACTGGCCATACACAGCTGCTTTGTTTACCTGAGCATTCTCAGGCAGAGCCACTCACAGCTCCAAGTGGCCATGGTTCACCGTTCCTGGCCAATGGGAGCTGAGGGAAGTGGCTGCGCCCGTGGCCGCTCAAGTACACAAAGTGTATGGCAGCCTGCCAGCAGCTAACCCTAATGAAGCATATCTGGCCCATGGGCAAGAGGTTCTCATCCCATATTTTGAGGCATGTATACAGATCAATTAGGCACCCATGGCTGGATGCTGTCAGTGGACTCAGGCTCTCAAGACGTTAGCTGTGTGGCTGTTTAATTACAGTGTAGACTTCTAGAGGAAAGGCAGCAGCCCAAGAGGAGAAGTCTACGTTACAGTTAAATAGCCCCACAGTCTGAGCCCCATGACACAAGCCACTGTCATGAGCAAAGCATGGGTTTTTAATCATAGAATAGACATAACCTAAAAGAAAGATAAGGTAATAAGCATGCCATAAGCTTTAGTTTTAATTTATTTTCCTCCCCTCCCCCCACACACGCTCAAAATGGCACCCTTGAGTGCCCTCTTGAAGGGTCAACGTCCTGGCCCCGCTTCCTAATGAGACTGTTTATTCTAAGCTGTACTTGTTCTCTTTATTCTTCTGTTCAATTCCCACCACAAGTTCCAACTATTTATTTAGAGGTTGGGCCTAGCACAGACATCAGTGACAACAGAATGCAGGTTCCTGACTCCTTCTGAGCCTGATCCACTCCACCCTGTCTCCCTCCTCCTCTGCTCTCACTTTCTTCCAGCTTTTAATTCCAAGGCTGGCAGACAGGGCCAGCTTTCAGGCCACTCCTAGCTGATTGTCCAACTCCAACCCATTTTCCCTAATCTGGCTGGAGCCAATCAACAATTTTAAGCATCATTTTCGTTCTCAGTGTCCCAGAATTAGTAAAGTTTGACTACATTTATTTCAGAAGCATTTTGGCTGTAGAGCAGTGTTATTGGTGTAGTCTTTAACATGCTACTAGACTATTTGTTGTTTTTTTAAGTTTTTCCTGTTACAGACTAACGTGGCTACCCCTGTGAAGTTTTATATTATTGATGCCAGTGTCTGGGTAAGAGTACCATAAACAGCCTGCATAAACTAGCACAACCATCAGCTCCCTCTTTTCCTATGGTAATGTAGCACGCAGTGTTTCCTTTGTAAAAAAGCAGGTTTTCCCATACAGAAGAAATACATATTTAATGTAAGTCTCCACTATATGTGAGGAATTATAGCCCCCTTTAAGATACATTTGGCATATTTTAAAGTTGACCTATTTTATATTATCTAAAATAGATAATAGTCATTACAGGTATAGGATTCATGTTTATATATGAGAGAAAATTCCTGAGCTGTAATATGGTTTCTCCTGCCCTGTGTAGAAACTACAAAAATCATCATTATGGCACCATCTACCTGGAAGCAAAAAGGCAAAGATTAGTGCGAGGCAAAGCATATCCAAGGACAAGTTCCTCTGTTAGTGCAAAAGATGGGACATACCTAACACAGAGAAATGGAGGACCTCCCAAACTGTGGCAGACTCCACTTAATCAGTTGATGGAGAAAGGAGACCAAAGAGTCAGGCTTTCTTAATAGGTAGGTTGGGGGATTTTACAAGCTAAGTTTACTGCTGCCATCCATATCTACCTGGCAGTGCATGGTAAAAGTGTGAAATAAAGTCTGTGTTGTGACCTTGAATTTTGCCTTTTCCCTCTCTACTTTGGAGGTAGAAAAACTGTGTGAGACCTTCTCTGGCAGTAGTAGAGTTTTGTCCTACTGTTACCAAGGCATATTAATAAATTACTTTCATCAGTGAATTATAGTGGTACTATAACCAGACACTCCTTACACCTTGTAAGTGTCCTAGATGTTCAGAGATCCAGATTGGTAATCATTGAGCTGCTGATCCGGGGTAATGATTTACAAGATACTGTGAGACCATATGATCTGCAAGAAAGGACCCTTAATTTGAAGAGGAACAAATGCTACAGTGGGCTGAACGAGATTAGTTATGCAAGGAAGACACTCCATGATAGAGAAATTTGATCTGAAGAAAAGCAGCTATGCAAGAGAAAGGATTTAAGTAAATTTGTCTTAAACATCACACAGTTGTGTCCACCATTCAGTGATATTCCACTAAAAGCCAAGTGAATCTACTAGTGTAGATTGCTTTGCCCATGTTGATTACTGCTGCAGAATCAGGGCTTCTCTTATGAATAAATTAAATCTGAGGTTAGAATGGAAAAGTTTATGATCCTATATCTATAGTTGCTTCTGCTCCCTTTTGAATGTTACCTTCTTGTGCTAGCCTAATTTTTAAGAGATGTTCTGCTGCTGCATAGCAGCCTCCCTTGAATGAAACCAAACCAAACTAAACACTGTTTATTTTTGTAGCTGACTCACTCTTGGAAATAAAACATGGGTTTAAAATACTTGAAAAAATGGGTTCCCATCCTGACCTTGTTGTGCAAAGCCTCTGAACCTCTGACCTCCCTCACCCAACAAATTTGCAACACCTCTGATCCTTCCAGATTCAGCTCTCCCTAATTATAAAGATGATATTTTGATTGTTTGCATTGGACCAACACATTTAAACTATTTAAACACATTTAAATTATTTGCATAATTTGAAGAGACTTAAATATGTGAAGTGCTATATTCTTTCACTAATGCTACACCCAACACGTCCCAGCATCAACCTGAAAGCAGTTAAAAGGAAGTGTATCAGTCACATAAATGCCAAAGTCAACCTTTTGTAGCATAAGATGCTATCAGTGAATTAGAAAAAATGCAAGAGTTATGCCAAGGAGGAGACATAAGAAAATAACTGTAAATCTGCCTTTAAAAATCCAACCAAATCTCATTTTGTTTAACTTTCTGAACTGCTGTGTTATATTGTTTTGTGTCCCATTTGTTAGGATAAGTAGTCAGTAAACAAGACAAAGTTCACATACTTTAATATTATTAAAATGTTCTCTAAACATCCCCTTTAGTTCAACAATCTTGTTATTGGTCAAGCACTTACTGTATAATCTGCAATGTTTAAAAATGTCTGTAGCATTATCATCGGAAAAAATGTCTAAGACTTCATTAGACCAATTTTATTTTTATCTATTTTTTTCTTTCATCTTCAATTGCAGCTAAAAGAACCCTAAATTACTGATGCTTAAGTATGCTCTTTAGAAAGGTTATTGAGTTCATTTTGGGCCAAATTGTAGAGATTTTTTCCCCAGACAGACCTTTTTAATTTAAAAAGGGACTTGTTTCTGGTTTCTGCTTCATTGCACAATTAGAAATGAACATTCCATATTATGGTCTCCAAATTGAGCAATTGGCTTTATATTTACTTCCCTCAGGCAGAACTTATGATACCACCTCTGGCTGCACATATCCTTGAGGAAGACAAATGATGCAGCTTTTTACTGATAAAGATAATAAGCAACTCCAGTCTCTAGTAAAACTGTAAACATAAAATATTGCTGCCTGATGCAAGCATTTTGTTGAACTTAATGTATAATGCAAAAATATGTTGCACACTTCAAATTCCAGTTAGTTTGGCTGCTGATTTCACCATGTAAATGCCTTCTTAATTCATGAACTTTTATGCAGATTTGTTTTTTTTAGTATAAATGTTTGACCTTTTTTTGTAGGAACGCCCAATGCACATTTACAAAAGAAGGGATTTCTTGAACAACATTTGCTAATCATTATATGCTCTATGCTATGAACTATTAACCATTTTCAGATTTGCTTTTATAAAGTTTCAATTTCCTGGTCAGGATGTAGAAACAATTTCAAATAGTTCAAGACAACAGCTAGCACACAACCAGTAGGATGAGATGTTTGTTCAAATTTTTCAACAAATCTGAGTACTGACTATATCTCAGGATAATTTTTCAAACTTTTAGTTGATTGAAGACTTATTTCTTAATCTTCCAGTCTGTTGACATTGGTTGTAAGATCATGTTCAATGAATAATTGTGAGTTATTGAATTTTTCTGCTTAAGAACACCTACAGATCAAGGATTCAATTCAGCAATGGAATTCTCCAAGATTGTATGGTAGGCAACCAATCCTGAGCTCTACAAATGAATGAATAATGAAATTTCATTTCAGATTAAAAAGATACCCAAAACAAAACAAAAAAACCCTGAACAATTCTAATTCATAGTGAATTATAGTTTAAGAATTGTCAAAGGATTATTGATTAAAATGCACAGAGATATTAAAATAATTGTAGGGTAGAAGAAAGTAGAGATACAATGTACAAAATCAGACAAGAAAAGTATGAGCAGATAGTCTCAGCTATCTTCTCAGATTTCCTCTATCTATTGGTAGCGACATTTGAAGGCATGTACTAAGACCAACTACTGTAAAAGGCAGCTAGTCTGTCATTTGTGAATGTTGTGTACAAAATGCCATCAAAAATAACTTTACAGCTTAAATGAGATGCCATCTAAGGTAGGCTGAACTAAACACATTTCAGACCAGTGAGTGTCTCACTCTAGCTCTCATTATATTTTTATAACTGTTTTGATAAATGTTTTTTTGGAATTGAAAAGCTAAAGACCATCATTTCAGTTGTAGTTGGCAGTGCAGAGGCACTTTTTCCTCCTTGCTGTTCACTTTTAGATTGCAATAGGCAAAATGTTGGAAAAAGCACATTACCAGCTGCGCCTCTGCAGTTTGGTGAAACATGCCAGAGCTTATCACGAGCCAGAAATAACCCAATAACCTAAAAGTTCTAAAAGTAAACTCTTTCCCATGTATTTCCATTTCCTGCCATGTTTTAACACCACTGTGAGAGAACATCACAGAGTTATGGCCTGATCTTTTTTCCCTTTTAAATTTCTGTAAAAACTGTTGGTTTTAATGGGAGTGTTGTGTCTTTTCAGTGTATGACTCAGCTTCTGTGTAGCTCAAACTTGTCTTTTATAGGCCTCAATCCACCTAGTCATTACCTCTGAACATTTTGGTTAAGATAACCATGTTTGTGAAAGCCGCCATGAAAATAAAATGTGATAGCTGGGTAGCTTCAGTTCCTGAGTTTCCTGGAATACAGTCTATGATGCAAAGGGACCCTAAATACTCAATCTCTGGTCTGATAGAAAGCATATATACTTCATATAAATTAACTCAAAATTCTGTGCTTATGTCCAAAGGAAGACTAGAAGCTACTACAGAGAAGTCTTCCCCAGATGTCTAGCTGATGAGTCTCACCCATAGGGTGTAACTGTTTACCATATATCAGTTATCCCCCAGGTCAGATTGGCAGAAAGCTGGGAATAGAAAGGCTTAATTTCCTTTGAAGGATGGAACATGGATCACTTGCTGGTTTGAACTGGAGTAAAGGGAGGACTCTGTTACTTGACGTCTTTCAATCAAGATTTTAGGACTTCAGTAACTCAGCCAGAGGTAGTGAGCCTGCTACAGGATCCAATGGGAAATCTCTGTGGCCTGCGATGTTCAGAAGATCAGACTAGAGAAGTGGTGGGCAACTTGTGGCCCATCAGGGTTCTATTTGAAGCCCGCCAGAAATTTTGTTTACCATTGGCCATATGTAGGGTTGCCAGATTCCACTGGTTTTCATCTGCATAGGCTTTTTTCTACTGCTATCACTCTGAGAGCTATGCGCTGCTCTGCATCCAATCATACTGCTGCTGCAGTTCAATCTGCACACCCCACAAATTCTGGATATACAAACGCAGTTAGTGAAGCTACTTTATTCCAGAAGACTGTCTGGATTACAAGAATCTTGTGTCCCACTGAAATGAAGGAGGGTCACTTCTGCAGCCTGCTCGCTAGCTTAGGTTGCCCATCACTGGACTCAAGTGCCTTCTGGCCTTAAAACCTGAGTCAAAGGGCTCATCTAAACTACGGGGAAGATTTGAAAGAGGATATGCAAATTCCATGAGAATTTGCATATCTTCTTCCGATCTCACTTTCGAAAGCAGAGCTTAGAAATGACCGCGTAAACCTCATTTTTGGAGGAAAAGCAGCTTTTTGAAAAAGGGGGGTTTGCCAAAAAAAAAAAGTTTCTAGATTACTTTCACTTTCGAAAGCTCTGCTTTTGAAAGTGAGATCGGAAGAAGATATGCAAATTCCCGTGGAATTTACATATCCTCTTTTGAATCTTCCCTGTAGTCTAGACATAGCCTAATATGAGGCCAGGGGATGTGAGAAGAGCAGAGCAGTCATTTCCAAGCTCCTTCGGACAGGGTCTGTCTTTTTGTTCCGTGTTTGTACAGTGTCTAGCACAACGAGGTCCTGATCCCTGACTAGAGTTCCTAGACTCTGTGGCAATATTATTAATAATAAAAGCAGTGTCCAAGCATAAAAAGGATTTCCTGGGCAGTTATTCTGCAGCTCAGGGTGACTTGAGGAAAGAGGAGTGGCAAATTCTACACACTGCTACTCCTTACTGCCATAGATGCTGAGTTTTTTTTTTTCCTAGAGGGAACTCCACATCCCACTCTCCACCGAGGCTCTACCCTCCCTCTACCCCCTCCTCCGAGGCTCCACCGCTTTCCCACCCCCACTCTGCCCTCTCTCCAAGGCACCATCTGCTCACTGCTCTCTGCCTTGCCCAGCCATCAGCCGTTTGGCAGTACCTTGATCAGCTAATCAGGGGTGTGGCCAAACAGGTGATTGGGGGGCCACCAGACAACTATGCTTACTACTGGTCCCCCCAAAAATGTTTTCTCTCCTCCAGCACCTACTGTTATGATAGCAGTCAAATAATGGTTCTGGGTGTGGTGGAAGTTGTTATATTTACACATACACTGAGAATAATTCATATAAAGTTTACACATGCCATATGAACCTGAACTTTTAAGCCTTACTCATGTGCTTAGTCCTTTCATGCAACTGCATGCGTGAATAAGGGCTTTTTGTGAGAGTAAACACAATCACTCCCTGTACATGTCCCATCTTGAACAATCCTGGAGATAGATTATGTCATGATGATTCAATATGACTACTCCCAACCTTTAGATCTGTAGCTAGATCCAGATTTCATGTCATAGTCTATGTCTACAATATCTTTATAATCAAACAAAACAGTTATTGAAATGTTGTCATCAAGGCTTACAAATCTGTAAAATAAACTTGAGTAGTTGGGGAGCTGGGAGAACTCCTACATTGTGAATTTAATTGGCAAGGTAATCCCAGCAGTCTTAAAAGCAGACACCAGCATCACCATAGTCTTTGGATGCTTTCCCCAGCCAGCCCATTCACATCACCCCATAATGTCTCTATTGATCTCCATCTAACTGGCTTTTGTGCACATCTCCATCTGCCAGACACTAGGAAAATACTGGCAACACATTGCCAAAGATCAATGGCAAATATATATGTGCAAAATAAAAACTATAATTCATACCTACCAACACATAAACTATGCGGTTAGGGCAATCTAAAAACCCAGCACTCAAGAGGAACTTGAAAATACAAACATACATATTTAAATTGACTCTGTGGTGGATCCTTGTCATAATTGGCATATCACCATCAAAGTAAATGGATCGATGTCCTTTTGGACCAGCTGAACATGTTATCCATGTATATTCATTTTCTGCCCAATTTTTTTCAGGATAAATTCTTTTATCTGCACAGACTCCAAAGCAGAACCAACTCATTCCCTTCATAGAATCATAGAGATGTAAGAGACCTTAGATTGTCATCAAGTCCAGTTTTTCCTAATATCGAACCTAGACCTTCCCCACTGTAACTTGAGACCATTGCTCCTTGTTCTGCCATCCCTCACTACTGTGAGGAGCCTTTCTCCATCTTCTTTGAAACCTTCCTTCAGGAAGTTGAGGGCTGCTATCATATCCCCCCTCTCTCTTCTCTTCTGCAGACTAAACAAACCCAAATCCCTCAGTCTCTCCTCATATGTCATGCACGCCAGCCCCCTAGTCATTTTGGTCGCCCTCCACTGGACCCTCTCCAATGCGTCCACATCCTTTCTATAGTGGGGGTGGGGGAGGAGTCCCAGAACTGAACACAATACTCCAGGTGTGGCCTCACCAGAGCCAAGTAAAGGGGAATAATCACTTCTCTAGATCTGCTGGCAATGCTCCTCCTAATACACCCTAATATTCCATTAGCCTTCTTGGCAACAAGGCCACACTGTTGACTCATATCCAGCTTCTCATCCACTGTAATCCCCAGGTCCTTTTCTGCAGAACTGCTACTTAGCCATTCTGTCCCCAGCCTGTAACAATGCTTGGTATTCTTCCATCCCAAGTGCAGGATTCTACACTTGTCCTTGTTGAACCACATCAGATTTCTTTTAGCCCAATCCTCTAGTCCGTCCAGGGCACTCTGGACCCTCTCCCTGCCCTCCAGCGTATCTACCTCTCCCCCTCTCTTAGTGTCATCTGTGAACTTGCTGAGGGTACAATCCATCCCCTCATCCAGGTCACTAATAAAGAACAAAACCAGTCCAAGAGCAGATCCTAAGTGTTTGATCCCACCTCTAATCCCTTTAAATTTCCCAATATGCTTCAATCTGTAGTGATTGGCTTGAGGCGCCTTAGGTTCTCTCTGGAGAATAGTCATATGATTCCTTTAAATGATTCTTTAGTGAATTGCTGCTTTTTTTGTTTTTAACTGACTACATCAAATATTCTCCCTCCCTTGTTTTGGATAAATCCCATGATACTGTGGTGAGTGCATTCACAGGGAAGGAAACAGGAATATTTGAATTTGTATGTCCATTCAAATGGAAAAAATCTGTGCCCGTGGTTGAGGAAGAAGGAGGCATCACACAGCAAAATGGTGTTTGTTAAACTACACTTTGCTATAGGTATTGAGGTTTTACTCCTGAAAAATATAATGATAATGTTGATAAGATAGCACAGTTAAGCTTGAGTCCTCTTCAGAGTGGCAGGATGTGGCGTATCCTCCCTAAGAATTTTTTAGTTGCCATTTTACCCAGGTGGATATATTTAAAAAATAAATAAAAGTGACCTTCAGAAATATTTTTATGAAGCGCAAGTAGTTAATCTCTGAACAGAATGATTTCTCAGAATCCAGGGAGGGAATGACTCAACATTTCCTTCAGTCTGGAGGCAGAATTTTAACCTTCCAGCAGATCACTGTAAATGTGTGAAGTATTGTGTACTGCCCTCCTGACTTAATATTAAGTATAAGAAAAAGAAATTGGGCTGTCCTGTTAAATATTGTTGTTAGCCCAAAACAGTTAGATTTGCTGATCAGAAGATGGGCAGTCTGCAGTATCCTACCCCCTCCGCGTCTATCATCAGTGTTTAGTGTAGTTGAAACGCAGGCAGGTTAAATAAAACAGCAAGATCTTTATTAGATAACACAAACAAACTAGGACTCTCTGAACCATAACCATAATGGCTCAGATGTTAGCACAGATGTTATCATAGGGGCTGAACCCCAGAGCCCAGACCCTTACAATAGGGAAGCAAGACAATAGGGAAGGACTAAATCATGTCCTATAGACACTGGGATGACACAGGAATGCCAGGAACTGGATTCCAGGAACCTCTGGAACAGGTAAGTGAACTTCCCTCAATCTTCTGTCTTCTTTCTTCTGTTTTTGACATGCTGTCCTGCATGTGGTATGCAGACACTCTCTGTCTGGTTTTGTGCATGGATGAAAGTTAAAGGGTCCCTTTTAGATGTTATTTCTGCTGGCTCTAGCTCTCAGCAAGGCTGGCTCATTGTGGGAGGTCTCTGTACCCCACTGGGATGACCTGCTTGCACAGCACCCAGAGACACAGAGCTCTGTCAGAGTGACAGACATTCCCTTATATGCTTTCCAGTTGCTGGGCAGATTTACTGTCATGTGGCACTCCATGCTGCCGCCTTTTCCTCTGTTTTGGCACCAAACTGGAAAAAGGGCGCCAAAAGCCTGGAGAAGAAGGGGCATCAAGATAGAGGTCAGGTTGTCCTTTTGCCAATTCAAGAAGGAGAGTCAACCAAAATGGCAAGCATATGAATCAGTCATGTACTTATCCCTTTCTTTCCAACATTTTCCTGTCCTTTCATTTTGTTTCCTCCACTGTGTGTGGGGGAGAGAAACCATAGGCAAGGAAAGAGTTACGGTCATTCTGAGAGCCCAGTTATGCTACCTGACTGTCTGGAGGATGGGCCAGTTTTAATTAAAGATGAAGTCCAGCTGGAGAAGAGCTAGATGATGACTATAAGGAAAGGAAGCACAGATGAGAAGGAGCTTGCAGAGGGAGAGAAAAGAGAACACGGTAGTCCCTCTTTGAATAGTGAGAGTGGAACCTGGAGAATACAGAAAAGTCATCAGGGTGAGGCACATATTGGCGTGACAGAAGACCAATTGACAGATGACCTGGGGATTAAACAGGAATGGAAGATACAGACTAGAGACAAGGTTCCAGGAAGATAACTCTTTGGCTATGTCTAGAATGCAGCGCTTTTCCGGGATATCTCTGGTATCCTGGAAAAGCAATATCATGTGAAGATGTGATTCAGGCTCTGTGTGTGGAGTGCTAGTTGGTCTGAAATTCTGCAGGAGTAATGTCTTGGGCTAGACTGGAAGTTCTGCAACAGCTGCATGGGACGGGGGGAAAGGAAACATTTAAAGTGACTTCAAGTAACCGCATTGTTTCAGTTGTCAGAGGGGGAAGCTGGAAGTTTGACGAGTAATAAGGAGCAGCTGTGGGGGAGGGGAGACAGCTGGGATTATAGGATAAATATACTTGGTAGACATTTGTGCTAAAAGAGTTAAAACAAAATTGTCAGCAATACTGGGTAATATTGATATTTACATTAGAATACACAGGATGATGGAAATAGTCAATGTTGTCTTCAAGTTGTCATTGTCAAGTCCAAGTCGAGTCTCAAGTCACTACAGTTCAAGTCTCAAGTTGAGTCTTGAGTCCCTAAAGTCACTTTCAAGTCAAGTCCCAAGTTGAGTCTCAAGTCTTAATTTAAAAAATGTCAAGTCACTTTTGTACAAGCCATCAATATCGGCATTTTCAGACAATTTTTTCACCAAGTCAGTTTAACAAAATTAGCACATCTCAAGTTGAGTCTCAAGTCACAAACAATGAACCCAAGTTGAGACTCAAGTTGAGTCACCTAGGTGACTTAAGTCAGACTTGAGTTCAAGTTGTGGGACTCGAGTCAACAACTCTGGAAATAGTCATCATTGTTGAAAATAACAATGTTTAAATGCAGTCCAACAGGCCTGATGTAGGTGTCTGGCTTTCATTTCAATGTAAGATTTATTGCACTTCAGACTTCTACAAGTTGGAGAAGGCTGCAAAGTGGAAAAGAGCAGGATTGTGTGAGCTCCTGTATTTAGAGGCCCTGGTAAATTTCCCTTTGGATCAGTTTTGCTATTTAATGGGGACCCATTGGGACTGTAATACAGCATGATGTAAGGCTAACCCTTGTCTTTACTTCTGGTCACCAGCAATCTGATCCTCCAGTGTCAAAGTCACTGGGAGTTGTGCCAGTACCTGTAGTGGGAGGACAAATGGATACTAAATGAGAACCCTTTTACTTTTTTCACAGTAGTCTAGTTCATAAACTTGAATTGTATTCTTTAAATCTTTAAATTAGTATTGTTTCTGATTTTCATTTTCTAGGGAGGACTAACAATTTGGCATATTCTGTGATTGATATTTTAATAATGATGAAAGGCAAATTTCAAATCACTAATGGTCAACATCATAGTATTTCATGCCAATAGCTGATATGATTTCCAGCAATGTCAAGCAGAGATGAGACAAGCTGGTAGTGGCAAATTGCAGTCTCAGATGACTGAATAAGTAAGGTCCAAGGTCTTGCCAAAAACTCTATCTGTAGAATTTCTTACTGGCTGCAAAGATAGGTTGATTCACAAATGCAAACAATTTTACAGCAGACTTGCTAGAATTTACACTCACTGTATTATTTCCACTGTGAATAAAAAGTGAGAGTTTGGCAGTAGCTAAGTAGGGTTTTTTTATTCCCAAGTGGGGGCCTTTCTCTGAGATTTAAGTACCTAAAATAGCAGTTAGGCACCTAAATTATTTTATAGATCTAGCCCATAGTTCCTGCTAGTGATTGGTGGTGAGCAGAACTGGTCAGAGAACAGAATTTGCATCTGACATTCTGAAACTTGAATGACAAGTTGCAATATTGATTTTTAATAGAAATGGATATTCCTCCATTTAATAATGTTAAAATGTAAATAAAATATTTAATATAATATATAAACACCTTGAAATGAAATTTATAACAGTCTAAATGAAATTAATCTAAATAAGAAAGTAAAAAGTATTCACTTCTATGCTTTTTGGCTGAAACTTTTGTCAGTCTGCTACACATTCTCATTAAATATTTAGATTTTGATGAAACTGCACTTTAGACAGAAAACAATTCCATCATTTTTTTTTCAACCAGATCAGGTGGTGATGGATTTGCATTTGGTGAGACTAAGACAAGTCTGTGAGCAAATGTGAAAATAAAATTATTGTCTAATGGATGTGGGTCACTGTTACCATTAGCTGCCTTTAAAAGAAAAAATTCCAAAGGCGTCTGCTGAGGCCAGTTATGAGAGGATCTGAGCAGATAATCAGTTAGCCTGGAGCCTGCCTGCAGTCTGTTTGTAATGCTTAAGTTGTTCCAAATTTGCAGATTTACGTCGCCAATCTACAGCCAAGCTTATGTCCCCAATGTTTAGTTTGAAAAGCAATTTTGTAGAACTGCCACAGAACGTCTCCCATATTTAATATACTATTAGGAAAAGAAAACAGAAATACATTGTTAACAAATTAAATAAACAGCTGATGAAAGACAGTGTGTAATATAGGTTGAACGTGGAATTAAGCTTTTAATTTTTGTTCTTCTCTGATTCCTGATGGGACTTTATATTAATTCTGCTTGTTATAATGTCTGTGGCAAGAGGAAAATACTTTGGTATAATTTATTTTGAATTGTAAGAGGATTCCATTTTAGTCTCTTAAGGGGTTATTTGGATGAAATTATGTGCGCCATAGTTTTCAAATAACACTTTTATATGTTGACTTTAAAATTAAAAAGGGTATGCTATTGATGTTCTTGCTGAGAGTGCATAAAGTACTTCTATGTAGATGTTTAAAGTCTTATATCTCTTCTAGTCTGTCTCAGCAAATCAAGTCTTAAAAATCCAGCTGATAGATTCTTTTCAGCATAACCATAATGCCCACTGTATTCAATGAAGTGTTGAGACTAATGAAGTGCTTAAGTCTTTTTTTGAAAATGTGACACGTGCTTTTGAAAATGTTACCTTAGTGACCCAAAACCATCACATTAAAGTCAATGCAGAGACACCCACTCATTTTGTTGGGAATTAAATAAAGCCTAAATGGAATTCACTGAACTGCATATGACCTATTGTGCCACTGGAGGAGCCCCCCCAACATCTCTACATTCTGGGACCCCATTATCCGTCCTACATCCCAAGCGTACCAGGTCCAGGTTGGTTGAAGGCGGGGCTTGAACCCACAGTCTGTGGCTCTGAAGGTGGGTACCTTAGGCCCCACCCAAGACCAACCTGGACCTGGCACCCCTGGGATATAGGACAGATAAAGGTGTTGCAGAATGTAGGGAGGTTGGGGGGCTCCACCAGTTGCAGTGGCTAAGGTACCCACCTTCAGAGCCACAGATCATGGGTTCAAACCCCATCCTCAACCAACCTGGACTTGGACATAGGACAGATAATGGGGTCCCAGAATATAGGGACATTGGGGGGCTCCTCAGCTCCTCCAGCAGCACAGTGGATAAGGCTACAGGTCAAGAGTTCAAGCCCCACCTTGGCACCCTAGGGAGACAGGACAGATAAGGGGGTCCCAGAATGTAGGGAGGATGGGGGGCTCCTATTGGTCATATCTGCTATTTTTCTCCACATCCTTACAAAAATGACTGTAGCCCACTTTATGGGTGTTGTGCATCTCAACTGGAGTTTGCATTCTGAAAAAAAACCAACCTACTGAAGCTTTGCTGTCAAGACCAGTACTTAGGCTAGATTTAGTTAGTAATGGTCATAGTATTTGGAAAAGTCAACAGCTGTTGTATTTATAAACACGTGAAATAATGATAAAAGCAGTAATGTGGCCTGGCTAATTCTCTTGAAACTCGAAAACATTATGCAATTACTATTGCATCTACAAAAAGTAAAAGATTTTGGTTTTGAATTTTGTTATGTATTCTTTTCAACTTTGGGGAAAAATGTCAATGTTTATACCAAAGAAGCAAAAACTACCCAGACTTGCTTCTTTCTGTTTAAATGTTCAAATTATAGCCACAAAATGAACATTAACAACTTCCTGAACTTATCCCTGGTGAATCTAGATAAGACAGGATGAAAATGGGACATTGGCACTTATCCAAACCAAAATCATAACAGATCTGAATGTAGATGGAAATATACCCGCACTATCAAACTTTCTGGAGTACTTTGCTGTGATGCAGACTTTCGTAGCAGAAAAAGATTTTGAAATCTGTTTAACTTGGTGTAGCCAAAGTGAGTCATCCTTCAACTCTCTTTTTCAGCAATTAATGTTGTGCACCAGCCTCTGATGTTCGGTGTTTTGTATGTTTTTCAGTAATTGTCACGGTTAGGTAAGTCTTTTCCAATAGATATATTAATATCCTTTTTCTCTTGAACTAATTATATCCACTATTACATATAAATATTATTTAAGAGATAGGATTTCTATATAAGATAGCCCAGAAGATAACATAGGTATCTTGAAATATTGGGACATTAAAAAAGTACAGAGCTGGCTCAGACATAGATGAAAAGGAAAGTACAGAGCTCAAAGGGAAAGGAGCAAAGGCAAGAGTTAATTTGGAAGGCTATGGCACATTACATAGGAAAAATGGAGAAATTATGTTTGTAGATCAAGTGATTTTGGAATGTGCAGTGGAGGTGGATAGAATATATGATAGGATAATTTTGGCAATGTTAGACTTTGAAATGGCCCTCTATGTTTTTTTTGTGCACCACAGAAAGGATGTGATGAAAAGACTATGAGGTTTCCCAAGGATACTGGATATTGCTGTACTGAAAGTGATAAAGAATGAAAGAAAGAGTCCTCATGGAAGCCAAGCTTGAGGGTCATGTGGGCAAGACAGTAAATGCTTCAAAAAGCACCGTGGCAGCTGGTGATTTGGGTATAAAAATGGAAAGGGGAGATTATATTAGAACAGGCCCAGACATGATTTGGTAGGCAGTAATACATTGTTCACTAAAAAGTACAAATGATTTCCTCCTGTAAGAGTGGTAGAATCTAGACACATATTACTTCCTGATAAACCATAGCAACTCAACATAGAATGCTGGTCTTGACTATGGATACATGTCATACATAAGAGGAAAAAATACCAATTCACAGTGGAATTATAGGTATAAGCAAAATTCAAGAATGGTGCAAAGAGAATGCTTGGTGAAACAAAACCAAGATCCCTTTTCCCTGATGAGATCTTGTACTGCAATACAAAAGTTCAAGAGGTCATGAAAGACACAAAAATGTGATTAGTATGTTGGCAATTGATGCTCCAACAGAAGTATACCTAGGTAGAAAGAGATATTTTTAATATTTTTATGGAACCTTCTGGGTTAGATATGCTAATTAAATTTAAGATTTCTGCTATTATCATTGCTTTTTGAGAGGATTTGCCAATTACTTTGAGAGGACAACACCAATTACTGCCATAGCAACAAAACAAAACAAACAAAAATTTGCTAAATCACATGTTGGAAAGAAGTTACAAGACTCTACCCTTCCAACATACCCACAGTATTCATTGGGAACCAATCATTTAAGGGTTGCACAGAGACCTTGTTAAAATTAGTGGTATCACAAAGGGATATGTATCCCAAGCCAGATTTGACAGCTTTATGCAGAAATAAACCTTTTAATAGAAAATTTCCCAAGGACTTTGCTGTGCACATACAGAGACACAGAGAAAGAGAAGTATGACATTCAGTTATATAGTTTATAGTTGGCTTTTTGAGTCCTCCTTCTCCATTCTAGTCTGGTTTGAAGAATTTCCCTGGAAACGCTGCAGCTAATCAACTCCATCTATCTAGTTTTGAGAGATCCAACCATTCTCTTACTCTTCACTTCTCTTTATTCTGGTGACACATTAAGAAGGGCATAGAGCCAAATTGTTGGTTTACACACACGCATATGTTAACAAACTCAGAAATGTCAATATTTCCATGAATATGGGTACATGCTCATGTGTGTTTGTGTTCATGATGGGTTACTGACTGTGTTGTTAAATCAAAAGGGGTTATTAAAGGAATCAAACAGAAAAGATGCAATAGTAAACACAGAGTCTTGGAGGAAACCATGGAAAAACTAAGTATTGAGGGAAAAACCCCTATCTGGCTCTAGGCAGGCTTACAGTGGTTAGGGATGTTTACTACAGTTAAAACACTATAGCAGCACAGTTGTACTGGTGTAGTACTTCAAGGGAAAAGCCACTTATGATGTTGGGAGACATTCTACAACTGGTGTAGATATTTCACCTCCCTGAGAGAATGTAGCTAGGTTGATAGAAGAATTTTTCTATTGTCCATAGTGCAGTCTACACCATGGGTTAGCTTGGTATAGCTGTGTCTGTCAGGAGTATGGATTTCTCACAAGCTTGACAGACATTATTATAATACCAGCGTGAATTCCAAGTGAATTCCAGGCCTTAGTCTAGAATCAAGGAGGATATCAAATATGAGAGGACCCTGGGCTTATCAATACGTGAGGCTTCAGTGAGTGGACAGAGACTGCCCAGGGAGTGTCACTCTCCAGGATAGTAAAAGGACACATGGAGACAGATCCTGCTATTAGCATGACTGTCTGCCCTGTCCCAGACAGAGACAGTGGTTAGCTGGGCTGAGAGTTGACAAGGCAAGAGTAGTTGACAAGGCAAGAATAATAGTAAGACCCTGTCCTCAAGTCACTTTAATTGACTCACTGATCACAGGTCCTGAGAGTGAAAGAGGCTGGGCCAGATCAGGTTGGGCCTGTTGACCTAATATGGAGTGTGGAGAAAAATGTGCAGTCTGCAGATTCAGTGCAAGTGGTTGGTCATAGGTCTGTAAATTGAGAGGTGCACCTGAGAAGGACTAAAAAAAGTCTAAAGTGCAGTGTGACCTGTGACATACTCTCTCTCTCTACTCAAGTAATTGAATTGTTTTTTGCTTTCTTTCCATTTTACAAACCGCCTACTTGGGGAGATGATGTTTGTTATCATTGTTCACTTTGCCAAGTAACCACTGACATCAGAAACGACAGATGACTATAATCTACAGAGCATCTAGTTGTACTTCTCCTTCCAATCCCCTCAACCAAAGGCTTAGGCATTCTTTTTATGCTGCAGATTTGCAAAAAAGGACAAGGCTGCCAGCTGTCACTTCTACTGGAAGACCCTCTATAATGACCCTCTATAATCTCAGAGATATGAGTGCCAGCCAAAAATATGAAGGATGACTGACTAGTTTCCAAAAATCTTTTTCTAAGAAATATTTTTATTAGTGCGCTAGTGTTTCTGGACAGATACTGTGTGACAAAGTTTGAATGAATGATATGCCAATTTTTTTCAAACAACAGGTTTGGGCAAAACATAGTTTATGAACTTGGAATCAGAGCAGATAGTTTCCTAAATGCTTGGCTGATGTCTTCAGGTCAGGTCAAAAAGTTACAGTTTATGCGGCTAATCTCGAAAGTGCCTGAAAATGAATGCAAATGTCTTACACAGCCAAAAATGGTGATTGTAAAGGTTGCTGGAATGTTAATTCTGGTGAAGCTGGGCCAAACGCTTGATAACAATGGGCACAGCAACATGCACAGTAGATGCTTATCCATTTACATCAGCAGTAAATTTGGCCCACAATATATAGCAGAAGTGACAATGAGTCCTGGGGCACCTTATAGACTAATAGATGGATTGGAGCATAAGCTTTTGTGGGCCAAGACCAACTTAGTTAGATGCATGTAGTGGAAATTTCCAGAGGCAGGTATAAATGCAGGCCAGAATAAGGCTAGAGATAATGAGGTTAATTCAGTCAAGGAGGGTGAGGCCCACTTCTAGCAGCTGATCTGGAGGTGTGAACACCAAGAGAGGAGAAACTGCTTTTGTACTTGGCTAGCCATTCACAGTCTTTGTTTAATCCTAAACTGATTATGTCAAATTTGCAGATGAACTGTAGCTCAGCAGTTTTTCTTTGAAATCTGGTCTTGAAGTTTTTTTACTGCAGTATGGATGGCTAGCTTTAAATCTGTTAGGGTATGTCTACACTACAAAGTTAGTTCGAACTAACGGATGTTAGTTCAAACTAACATTCATAGGCGCTACACTAGCGCTCCGTTAGTTCGAATTTAATTCGAACTAGCGGAGCGCTTAGTTTGAACTAGGTAATCCTCATTCCACGAGGATTAAGCCTAGTTCGAACTTACTAGTTTGAATTAAGGGGTGTGTAGCCCCTTAATTCGAACTAGTGGGAGGCTAGCCCTCCCCAGGTTTCCCTGGTGGCCACTCTGGCCAACACCAGGGAAACTCTACTGCCCCCCTTCCGGCCCCGGACCCCTTAAAGGCGCACGGGCTGGCTACGGTGCCCATGCCAGGTGCAAGCCTGCCAGCACCCAGCCAGCAGACCCTGCACCTGGCACGGATCGAGCCACCCACCCGATGCCCCCCAGCCCTCCCCCTCTTCCCGGGACCAGGCTGGCGGCTCCCGGGAGCTTGCCCAGGACCGCAAGAGGCGGGCACCCGCCTGGTCTAGTGCGGACATCGTGGACCTCATCCACGATCTCCGCACTAGGCAGAGGAAAGTGGCCGGCTTGGGCAGGAGAGCTGCCAGCCTGGCCACCCAGGAGCAGGTGTGCAAGAGAATCAAGGGGGTCCACTGAGCCCCCCGACCCTGAGCCCTAAGCTTACAATGGCCGTCCTGGGTCAGACCAAAGGTCCATCTAGCCCAGTAGCCTGTCTGCCGACAGCGGCCAACCCTAGGGACCCTGGAGGGGATGGACTGGAGACAGTGACCAAGCCATTTGTCTTGTGCCATCCCTCTCCAGCCTTCCACAAACCTTGGGCAAGGACACCACTCCTACCCCCTGGCTAAGACTACTCCATGGACCAAACCTCCATGACTTGATCTCACTTCCCTTTAAACTCTGTTCCAGTTCTAGCCTTCACAGCCTCCTGCAACAAGGAGTTCCACAGGTTGACTCTTTGCTTTGTGAAGAACAACTTTCTGTTACTAGTTTGAAGCCTGCTACCCATTCCATTCCTTTGGTGTCCTCTAGTCCTTCTTTATGGGAACTAATGAAGAACTTTTCTGTATGCACCCTCTCCACCCAACTCCTGCTTTTAGAGACCTCTATCCTGTCCCCCCTCTGTCTCCTCTTTTCTAAGCTGAAAAGTCCCAGTCTCTTTAGCCTCTCTTCATATGGGACCTGTTCCCAACCCCTGATCATTTTAGTTGCCCTCCCCTCTCCCAGCCTCTCTCTTCCCCTCTCCCGCCTCCTTTTCCCAGTCTCCCCCAGTTTTGTTCAATAAAGACAGATTCCATTTTGGAAGACACGTTATCTTTATTTTGTACATCAAGAAGAGGGGCTAGGAAAGGGTAAGTGGAAGGAGGTGAGGGAGGAATGGGGCACGAGCCCCCGATGGGGAGGACTGGGCTGGCTCTGCGGGCTTCTGGGTGTGGAAGCTCTCCTGCAGCCCCCCAATTGCCCCCTCTCCCCAGATGGCAGCCTGTGGCAAGTGCAGCCGGGCTGATGGCCGAGTGCTGTGATGTGCCCACTCAGGGCACTCCAAGCCAGGACTGCTTTGCAATGGGGCACCCTTTAGAACTGTCTGTCCGGGGTGGGGGTCGGGACCCTTTAAGCACAGCCCTGGGCTAGCATGAGACAGCATCTCCACGCTCTAAGTCCTCCTCTGATGCCCTGCCGGCACTGCTTCCGGCCATCCTTAACCCTGCTTCAGGGTCCACTTAATGTGGACGCGCTAGTTCGAATTAGCAAAATGCTAATTCGAACTAGTTTTTAGTTCTAGATGCGTTAATTAGAATTAGCTTAGTTCGAATTAACTAATTTGAACTGTTAGTTCGAATTAGCGCTGTAGTGTAGACATACCTTTACTGTGTCCAGGGAGATTGAAGTGTTCTCCTACAGGTTTTTGTATATTGCCATTCCTAATATCTGATTTGTGTCCATTTATTCTTTTACGTAGGGACTGTCCAGTTTGGCCGATGTATGTAGCAAAGGGGCATTGCTGGCACATGATGTGTATATTATATTGGTAGATGTGCATGTGAATGAACCAGTGATGGTGTGGCTGATCTGGTTAGGTCCTGTGATGTGGTCGCTGGTATAGATGTGAGGACAGAACTGGCACCGAGGCACAGATGTGGACTCACGAGAGCCGAATAAAGGGGAATAATGACATCTCTGGATCTGCTGGCAATGCTCCTCTTAATGCAACCTAATATTCCATTAGCCTTCTTGGCTACAAGGGCACACTGTTGACTCATATCCAGCTTCTCATCCACTGTAACCCCCAGGTCCTTTTCTGCAGAACTACTACTTAGCTGGTTGGTCCCCAGATTGTAACAATGCTTGGGATTCTTCCGTCCCAAGTGTAGGAATCTGCACTTGTCCTTGTTGAACCTCATCAGATTTCTTGTGGCCCAATCCTCCAATTTGTCTAAGTCACTCTGGAGCCTATCTACCTCTCTCCCTAGCTTGGTGTCATCTGCAAACTTGCTGAGGGTGCAATCCATCCCCTCATCCAGGCCATTAATAAAGATATTGAACAAAACCAGTCCTAGAACTGAACCTTGGGGCACTCCGCTAGAAACCGACCGCCATCCTGACATTGAACCGTTGATTACTACCCGCTGGGCCCGGCCTTCTAGCCATCTTTTTATCCATCTTACTGTCCATTTATCCAATCCACATTCCCTTAACTTGCTGGCAAGAATATTGTGGGAGACCATATCAAAAGCCTTGCTAAAGTCAATGTATATCACATCCACTGACTTTCCATGTCCACAGAGCCAGTTACCTCATCATAG
Organism: Pelodiscus sinensis; assembly: GCF_049634645.1. NCBI lineage: Eukaryota > Metazoa > Chordata > Testudines > Trionychidae > Pelodiscus > Pelodiscus sinensis. The sequence continues at coordinate 159,054,772 of NC_134712.1, forward strand.
AAGCTAATCAGGCACGACTTTCCCTTTGTGAATCCATGCTGACTATTCCTAATCACTTTCCTCTCCTCCTAGTGCCTTAAAATGGATTCCTTAAGGATCCCTTCCATGATTTTTCCAGGAACCGAAGTAAGACTGACCGGCCTATAGTTCCCTGGATCATCCTTCTTCCCTTTTTTGAAGATGGACACTACATTTGCCTTTTTCCAATCATCTGAGATTTCTCCCGATCTCCACAACTTTTCATAGATAATGGCCAAAGGCTCCTCAATGACATTTGTCAACTCCCTCAGTACCCTCGGCTGCATTATGTCTGGACCCATGGATTTGTGTACGTTTAGCTTTTCTAAATAGTTCCTAACCTGTTCTTTACCCACCAAGGGCTGTCCCTCTTCATCCCATCTTGAGTCACTTAGCTCATTAGTCTGGGAGCACACTTTGTCCGTGAATACAGAGGAAAAGAAAGCATTGAGTACTTCAGCTTTCCCCACATCATCTGTCACTAGGTTACCTCCTTCATCCAATAGAGGCCGCACACCCTCTCTGATCACCTTCTTCTTGTTAACATGCCTGTAGAAACCTTTCTTGTTATCCTTCACATCCTTAGCCAGTCGCAATTCCATTTGCGCTTTCGCATTCCTGATAACCCCCTGACATTCTCGAGTTATTCATTTAAACCCCTCCCTGGTCATTTGTCCAAGTTTCCACTTTTTGTAAGCTTCCTTTTTGTGCTTAAGTTCACCAAGGATTTCCCCTGTAAGCCAATCTGGTCTTCTACCATATTTGCCTCTCTTGCTACGTGTCGGGATGGTTTATTTCTGTGCTTTCAATAAGGCTTCTTTAAAATACTGCCAGCTGTCCTGGACTCCTTTCCCCTTCATGTTAGCATTCCAGGGGATCCTGCCCATCAGATCTCTGAGGGAGTCAAAATCTGCTTTTTTGAAGTCCAAGGTGTATATTTTACTACTCTCTTTTCTTCCTTTGGTCAGGATTTACCATCTCATGATCACTGCTTCCCAGGTTGTCACCCACTTCTACTTCCCCTATTAGTTCCTTCCTATTTGTGAGCAGAAGGTCAAGATCCTTCAGCACTTGTGCCAAGAAGTTATCCCCAACATTCTCCAGAAACTTCCTGGATTGCCTGTGTACTGCTGTATTGGCTTCCCACCAGATGTCAGGGAGATTAAAGTCCCCCACGAGAACCAGGGACTGTGATCTGGAAGCTTCTCTCAGTTGTCTGAAGAAAGCCTCATCTACCTCATCCACCTGATTCAGTGGCCTGTAGTAGATACCAACCACAACATCACTGCTGTTGTTTACTCCTTTAAACTTAACCCATAGACTCTCAGCAGGGTTTTCTCCCTTTTTATACTGGAGTTCAGAGCAATCATAGTGCTCTCTTACATATAGTGCAACTCCTCCTCCTTTTCTCTCCTGCCTGTTCTTCCTGAACAGTCTATACCCTTCCATGACAGCACTCTAGTCATGCGAGTCTCTGTTATCTCAATTAAATCATATTTCTTGGACTTGGCCAGTGTCTCCACTTCTTCCTGTCTGTTGCCCAGGCTTCTCGCATTAGTGTACAAACACCTCAGATAACCAGTTGATCATGCTATCTTCTCCATTCGAATCAGGGGTCCTCCTTTGTTGCTTGTTCCTCTTTGCATTTCTTCCCGGTATCCGACTTTCCCACTCCCCTCAGGGTTTTGGTCACCGTCCCCCGACAAACCTAGTTTAAAGCCCTCCTTACTAGGTTTGCAAGCCTGCCCACAAAGATGCTCCTTCCTCTCTTGGTTAGGTGGATCCAATCTCTTGCGCTCAGAATTCTTGGCTCCTTCTTCCCAGCGCTACATAATCCACAGTAACCGGCTCAAGGTCATTCTTGGCCGTATCATTGGCTCCAACACGGAGAAGCAGGAAGGGGTAGCGATCCGAAGGTTTGATCAGTTTGGTAAGCCTCTCAGTCACATCCTGAATGCGAGCTCCCGGTAAGCAGTACACCTCTCGAGATTCCAGGTCTGGATGGCAGATGGATGGCTCAGTCCCTCTTAGGAGGGAGTCCCCGACCACCACCACCCATCGTTTTCTTTCGGGAGTGGTGGCCATGGAACCCCCATCCCTAGGATTACACATGCCGTGCCTTCCAGTAGATGGTGTTCCCTTGCGGTTTCTTCCTTATGAGGTCCCTTCCAAAGCATTCAGCACTGCAGAGCCTGTGGAGAGAGCCTGAATGCAATTTCTTACCTCTATTGCATTGGGGGATTCCCATGCTGGCCTTTTTCCCCTTCTAAAAGTTACATGCTACCAGTTCTCTTCCTGGTCCCATACTGCCCTCTCTGGCTCTTCCGCCTGCTGTGCTTGAAGGATTAAACGCTGCCTTCTATCGAGGAAGTCTTCATCCTCTCTGACGGAGTGTAGGGTCGACACTTGGGCCTCCAGTCCTCTAATTTTTTCTTCCAAAACGGCACCCAGCTTGCACTTAGTGCAGATGAAATCTGTTCTTTCTTCCGGGAGGAAGACAAAACATGGCACACTCCGTGCAGGTAAAAACAGCAGACCTATCACCATTTATCGCTGATGTCCTAGAGAAGGGATTTAAAAAGAAAGGCAAGAGAACATCGCCCCCTTCCCTCTCCTCTTCCCAACTCCCTCTCTAAACTTCCGGTTAGCACTCACCTGTTCGCAAGCTTCTTGGTCGCTTATAAAGCCCTGGACTGCCTGAAAGTCCCTCCCCCCTACCAAGGCTCAGCCAATCAGCAGAGACTTCTAGAATTTAAACTCTAATTAGAAGCCAACAGTTTCCACCTGCCAATCACAGTGCACACTCCATGAAGGGGAGAGGGAGGGCAAAGGGGAAGTGGAGAAAAAAAAAGCCTCACTCACAAACACAGAGGAAAAAACAAACAAAAACAAAAAAAGAACATACACCAACCCCCACTCACAAACACAAGCTGGATGAGTTATGGTTGTTGTGGGTGAGTTAGGGGTACCACTGTTATGGCCACATGTGGCAGGTAGATTTTAGACAGCTTACAGTCCTTTTTCCTCTGTAGAGAAGTGAAGTGTTTAATGTAGATCTCCTGTCTTATTTTGGTGAAGTGGAAGTTTGTGTGGAAGTTTGTGTGGAAGGTTGTTTTTTTATGACAGTCTCCAAATTGGAGAGCTTTTTTTTTGATATTTTCCTGTTTGCTGTACAGGATGCTGATCAGGTGGTTCCTTGGTTTCTTTGATAGTATATGGCATAATCTCTCACCATAGTCTGTGCAGTATGTTCATTGCAATGGATTTTTCACCTTCAGTCCATTTGGTATGATGTCCATCCATTTGTATTTGGAGAGAAAGATGATATCTGTCTGTACTTGTGCAAGTTTCTTCATGAGGTTGATAGATTTCCACTCCATATGGCTAAATGCAGTGCCTTGCATGGTGTCAAGTATCAGAGGGGTAGCCGTGTTAGTCTGGATCTGCAAAAGCGACAAGGAGTCCTGTGGCACCTTATAGACTAACAGATGTATTGGAGCATAAACTTTCGTGGGCAAAGACCCACTTTGTCAGATATATAGTATATAGCAGCACTCCCTAGAGTACCCCACTTTGTATGATTCATTCTTATTCTCAAGGAAACACTTTCAAGCACGAGAAAGTGATTCAGTCTTCACAGCTATTCACTTCTTGTCTTCTCTATTGATTATCAACAAGGCAATGATGAGGGTATTTGAGATGAGTCATCTAGAAATTTAACTGAGACTGCCAGCATATTTCAGCTAGATCATTGAACAGCAACCATTCAAGAATAGGAACTCTTGATCACTGTTCATGTTGGCTGAAGTAATGAGACTTGTGTATGGAGTTTGTATCCCATTATCAACCCACTATGGCTATGTCTACACTACAAGATAAATCAGAAAAAGAAACACAATTTTCTGATTTACTCTGAAAGAGGCTTTTCTGAAATTTGGCCTGTCTACCCAGGGCCAAATTTCAGGAAAAAAAACCCTCTTTCAGAACAGCCCTTCTTCCTCGTAAAACGAGGTTTACAGGGATGCTGAAAAAATTTATCCACTTTTCTGAACTGCAATCTAGACGTTGCCTATGTCATCCGACTACTTGCAAGGCAATACCTGCAAATATTCTTTTGTATTACTTTTCTTTAGCCTTATGGCTTGTAGCACACTGGAAAACAAACAAACAAACCACTAAAATGGGAGAGTGAAAGAGAGAGAGAAAAGTGAAGAGGGATGGTATGAATTGATTAGTTTGAAAACTATTAACTGTAAACGTGCATTCATTTTTCATAGACTTTTAGTAACTAAATCTTACTAAACTAACAAACATACTTGTTGTGTGTTCTTTGAAAAAGCAAAAAATATTTCTATCCTATTTAGGTGGCTTTTGGAGACAGACTGGTGCAAACTCGTAAGTTTCCTGCATTCCCTTCAGTATATAAGGGCTTGTCTACACTACTTTTTAAATCTATGTAACTCATGGCTTTTTGGGATGTGAAAAAACTACTCCCCTCCCCCGACTGATGTAAGTTGCTTTGACTTAAAATAGTATCTACACTATGGTATTTCGATGGGAGATGCTCTCTCTCCAATATAGCTTTTTCCTTTCATTAAGATGGAGTAAATATATCAACAGAAAAGCTCTCCTCTCCCAACATACTGGCATGATTTTGTGGAAATACTTTTATCGGAAAAGATTTTCTGATAAAAGTATTTCCGCAAAAGAGCGTCTAGATTGGCACGGATGCTTTTGCGCAAAAAATGCTTTTGCGCAAAAGCATCCATGCCCAGTATAGACGCGCTTTTGTGCAAGAAAGCTCCGATGGCCATTTTAGCCATCGGGCTTTCTTGCGCAAAAAATGAAGGTGCCTGTCTACACTGGCCCTCTTCCGCAAGTATTCTTGTGCAAGAGGGCTTATCCCTGAGCAGGAGCGTCAAAGTATTTGCACAAGAGGCTCTGAATTCTTACATTAGAACGTCAGTGCTCTTGCGCAAATTCAAGCGGCCAGTATAGACAGCTGGCAAGTTTTTGCGCAAAAGCGGCCGCTTTTGTGCAAAATCTTGCCAGTCTAGACGCACCCACAGTGTCTTCACCAGATGCACTACATTGGCACAGCTGTACTGATGTAACACAATAGTGAAGACAAGCCCTCATTTGCAACCACTTAGATTTACCCAGTCTCTTTAGAAGTAGGCAATTTCAAATCCACTTAAACTTGCACACACTTTTATTAGCATGTAACTTACATTTTTTGCATATCACCGCTGAACTTGTTCTGCTGAGACTTAGCATCTCTGAAATTGTCTGGCTTACATGTAGAAAGAAAAATAGTAAATGGAAAAACATATTGGAGCAGGGATTGTTCAGTGGTTTGAGCAGTGGTCTGCTAAACTCAGGGTGATGTGTTCAATCCTTGTGGAGGCTATTTGGGGCAAAACTTGTCAGAGATGGTACTTGGTCCTGCTGTGAAGGCAGGGGACTGGACTTGATGACCTTCAAGGTCCCTTCCAGTTCTATGAGATAGGCAATCTCCATTAATTTAAAGAACAGATTACAAGAATAATATATTAAAAGAGGCTTACCCTCTCGCCCCCATTTTCTCTTTCTTTTCTTAGCCCTTGGCAGGTAAGCTATATAAACTTAAAATCAGATTCAATTAGTATTAATGGATCTTGATCTTGCAATTGTGCAAGGCAGACCAACACAATTGCAGTCCATCTACATGAAGTATTTGATGAATACTTAGTTTGAGAACCCCATAGGGCTTAGTCATAAGCTAGGGTATCAAACAGTTGAGTGGCGCCAGGGATCAGCTGGTTTTGCACGTTCCTGCTAGCAGAATCGTAAGTGCTTTGGTAATTTAGGCTCCAACAAGGTCAGGCAATAGCTATGTGGTGGTTTATGAGTGTCGGTGTTGGACTTAAGTATCTAAAGAAGCAGTTAGGTTCCTAAATCCTAGCCCTAAGTGTTCACGCATTCTTGAATTTCAAAATGGCTTGGTGCATGCCTTCAGAAAAGAAGTCAAAAGTATAGACCAATTCTTATTTTGTCACAGCTGGTTTGCTTATCCATACTACCAGACTGGTTTGAATTTTCTTTCACATACTGTTCTTTTGTCTATCTAACCAAGTATTTTTTCTTAGCTAGGGTTTGCCCTGTTTTGTACATCTGGCTTAGTTTTATTTTAATGTCTCTTATTAATGTTACAGTTTTGCAGGCATGTGATCCAATTGGTCTCTTCTGTTTCTCCATTCTGAGATGTTAGCTTCCTAAACACTGTAAAAATTGGCTTAGCAAAAAGAAAAAAAAAAGATTAATAACAAGTTGCATTAAGACATTAGTGGTTTCACAATGTTCTGATAACTGAAAGGGGAAATAAACAGAGATTATTTAAATACCCCAAGCTCTATGATGAGAGCTTGGGATCTGAATCGACTTTGAATTTTTTGGATGGACCATACTGTATGTTTATAACAGGCCAAATTAATATCCTGGATCCAGTGTTCAGTGAAATCCAGTTATGGATCTGATTTTAATAGCTCAGGACCCATCTGTGAACTTAAATATTGGTGTTATAAACTTGTGCAGTATATACATAAGCTATGACAAATACTTTTAAAAAAGGAGGTGTTTTTTGGTTTTGTGTGGATTTTTTAATGGGGAAATATGGGGGGTTGCTTTTTCTGGGTGTCCAAATCGGGACATTTTAAAGGAACCTGGTCTTCAAGATTTTCGATCATACCCTTCTGAAAACCAGGCTCATTTTAGATGTCTCAAAACTGATACACTCAAAATTATTCATTTTTAACAACACAAAAAGCATCTTGCTTGTAAGCCTTGAATTCTTACTAATAACATTGTAAGAATAATACCTCCTGTATGGTGTAGGGTTTCCAACTTTCTAATTACAAAACCTGAACACCCTTGACCTGACCCCACCCTGTCCCTTACCCAAGACTCCCCCACCCCATCTTTCTCAGAGGCCCTACCCCCACTAATTCCATCCCCCCTCCCTCCTGCTCTCCCCCACCCTCACTCGCTTTCTCTGGATTGGGATAAGGGGTTGGGATGTGGGAGGGGGTGTGAGGACTCTAGCTGGCAGTATGGGCTCTGGGGTTGGATCAGAAATAAGGATTCATGTTGCAGGAGAGGGATCTGGACAGGAGCTAAGGGTTGGGATGTGGGAGAGAGTGAACACTCCAGCTGGAGATGTTGTCTTTGGGGTGGGGCTAAAGATGTGGTGTTTTGTGTACCAGAAGAGCTCCAGGCTGGGGCAGGGAGACTGAGGTGTAGGACAGGGTGTGTGGTCCAGGAAGGAGTTTAGGTGCAGGAAGGGGCTCAGGACTGGGCTTGGAGTGTGTGGTGTGGGCTCCAGAGGGAGTTTGGATGCAGGAGGGGTCTCAGGGTTGACACAGAGGAGTGGGTGCAGGGGAGTTATGGGGGATGGGCTCTGGGAGAGGGCTCAGGGCTGGGACAGGTGGTTGGAGTATGTATGGGGATGAGGCATGGGGGCTCTGGGAAGGAGTTGGGGTGTGAAGCAGGGGTTCAGGCTCTAGAGAAGAAGTACTTACCTCAGATGGCTCTTGGTTGGCAACTCAGTGGGGCCATGTAGCCCCTGGAAGCAGCCACCATGTCTAGCTTCTAGACATAGGGGTGGTCAGGCAGTTCTGTAGAGTGCATGCTGCCCACACAAGCCACCCCCACAACTTTCATTGGCCATGCTTCCAATGGGAGCTATGGAGCCAGTGCTAATGGTGGGGGCATGCCAGCCACTTCCAGGAGACACACTGAGCAAGGGCAAGCAGGAAGCCTGCCTAACTCACTTTTAATGGTCTAGTGAGTGGTGTTGACCAGAACCTCCAGGTCACTTTTTGACCCTGCTTTTTGGTCAAAAACCGGATGTCTGGCAACCCTAATATGGAGAAATTCCTTCAAAAATTAGAAAATGAACATCTTGGTGCTCAAATGTCTAATTTTCCCATGATGAAACAAAAGGATTTAGTCTAGGAGTTTTGGTTATTGTGAAACTTTCATGTGCAGCAGTCCCCAGATTGAACATTTATGTTTGTTAAGTAGACTGATGATAGTACAAATACCAAACAGAATATGAAAGAGTTCCTTTTGGAATCCTAGTTCCCAAGAACTACTGCGGTTTTCTTCATAACTGCAGAAATTCTTTAATGACTAGTGCTGGTGCCATATGACCCAAAGGCAGTAGGGAGGAATGTTTTCCAGAATTTCTTCAAGTGTAGGAGCTGCAACCTGGCCTTTTCGTGGGCCTTCCCACTAAAGAGAGAGAGACTCTTTGTCCTGATACATTTGTCCTGGGTACTTACATGCCTAAACCCCAGACTCAGGTGCCTAATTCACTGTTATAAATGGCACTGAGCTCTACAAAACTCCTGCCAAAATTGGTAGGTGCCTAAATTAACTTAATGCATACGTTTTTGGGATAAAAGTTGTTCCTATATTTCTGCTTTGGGGCACGCATGCTGATGCATCCCTCTAGATCTCCGGATGCCCCTCTTCCACTAAGCTCCAGAGCGATCTACAAACAAGGGAAAGATAGGCATTCTATTGTCTATCTCTTGTTCAGGGCCTGTTCTGGTACACCTATTCAGAGGCTGCCTACTGGATCAGATCCCATTTCAGGAGTCTGATTTGTCTTGCATGTCCTCAGGTTTCACCTCACTTAAAAATTATTTGCTTACAAAAACTGACATAAAAATACTAACGTGTCACATCTCCTTGTTACTGAAAAATTTCTTACTTTCTTATTTTGATATATAAGTATAAAAGAAAACATATTGAATATTGTACTTACATTTCAGTGTATAGTATGCAGAGCACTATAAGCAAGTCAATGTCTGTCTGAAATTTTAATTTGTCCTGATGATGCTAGTGCTTTTTATGTAGGCTGCTGTAAAACTAGACAAATATCTAGGTGAGCTGATATAACCCTGGAAGAACTCTGCCTTCCCCCAAGGTTTGGGAATCACTGCTTTAATCACTGAGGGTATGTCTACACTTGCACCCTCGTTCGAACTAGGGATGCAAATGTAGGCATTTGAAATAGTCAATCAAGAGGGGATTTAAATATCCTGTGCTTCATTAGCATGATCTTGCCGGCGCGTTACTCCAATCAACAGCTGTTTTGAAAGTGAAAGTGTGTGCCGGGATGTGTTAGTTCGAACTAAACCCCTTGGTTTGAACTAACATTACTCCCCATTCTGAATAATACAAAACTTAATTTATGGCCACCCTTCCTGGTGACCAGTTGCTATATGCATACATTAAGAACAAAAATTTCAGTCTATACGTATAAATCATTTTACAGCATCCATACATGGATTTCACAATGATAACCAGTGTAGCACAAGCTTTTATTATATTTCTGACACGACTCTTTTTTGATGAACTCATATGTAAATACTAGACCCAGGAGAATGTTGTAACCCTTCATGTACCTTCTCTCTGTCTAGTGCCAGTGGGCACTAAGAAGTTTCTAGATCACACTCCGAATGTGTGTGTGAGGAGCCATGTAAGGAGCAACCAAGCATGCTGGCTTTTATTAATCTCATTCTGAAGTGTAATTTCTCCCCATTCATTATATAAGGAGCTGGGGCACCTAACCCTGATATGTGAATCCCAGTGGGTTTTTTAGGTACATAAAAGTTAGGCATGATAACATTCAGCATTGCCATGCCCAGTTGATTCTAGCCCTATCTGTTGATCTAAAGGATTAATATGAGCCCTGTCAATATAGTATCGACTACTTCATGGTCTTTTGTTTCTTATCAGCATAGCATGGCCATGAGATAGGGTATTATTAGCTCCATCTTCAGGCAAAGAAATGAGGCACAGAGGTGCAAAGTTAGCTTCAGGATCATCAACTGAACATCTATCAATTAATTTTTGGCCTACTAATTGATAGTAATTGCTATTAGTGTGTGCCAGTTATTGTGTGTTTTTGAAATTATTTCATTTTTACAAATATAGTTACTTTTGATGATGGTTCCCACGTCACATACAAAACAATAGGAAGCCTATCACTTGTCTACAGAAAAACATGCTCACTCTTTGCATAGGGCCCACAGACCCTGTTAAGCTACAAATTAAAATAGTTCAAGAGGTGTATATGGTGTTTTGTGGGATTGGTGTGCTGGAGTGAATTTTACCAAAAATTAATAGCAGGGAACAACGTGCAACCAAGAGCAATAACTATGTTTGTTGGAGTGTCTAAATTCATCATAACAGAAGTATAACTTATGATAGAAATGTAGCCGTGTTAGTCTGGGGTAGTTGAAGCAAAATGCAGGACAATGTAGCACTTTAAAGACTAACAAGATGGTTTATTAGATGATGAGCTTTCGTGGGCCAGACCCACTTCCTCAGATCAAATAGTGGAAGAAAGTAGTCACAACCATATATACCAAAGGATACAATTTAAAAAAATGAACAAATATGAAAAGGACAAATCACATTGCAGAACAGAAGGGGGATGCGGGGGGGTGGGAAGGGGGAGGAAGGAAGGTAAGTGTCTGTGAATTGCTGATATTAAAGGTAGGGAGAGTGGGATGTTTGTGAGTTAATGGTATTACAGGTGATAATTGGGGAAACTGTCTTGGTAATGGGTGAGAAAGTTCAAAGACTTGTTAAGTCCTTGTTGGTAAGTGTCGAATTTTAACATGAATGACAGTTCAGAGGATTCCCTTTCAAGTGCAGATGTAAAAGGTCTTTGTAGCAGAATGCAGGTGGCTAAGTCATTTAGAGAGTGTCCTTTCTGGTTAAAGTGGCAAGAAACTGTTTTCTCTTTGTGATCTTGTCTGATATCTGTTTTGTGGGCATTAATCCTTTGGCGAAGTGTCTGAGATGTTTGTCCAATGTACATAGCAGACGGACACTTTCGGCACATGATAGCGTAGATTATATTTCTGGATGCGCAGGAATATGTGTTCTTGATCTTATAACTCACTTGGTTAGGTCCAATAATGGTATCAGCAGAATGAATATGTGGACAAAGCTGGCAACGGGGTTTGTTGCAAGGGAAGGTATCAGGGTTGGTATTAGTGTGGTATGTCCTGTGGTGGTTGGTAAGAATCATCTTGAGGTTAGGTGGTTGTCTATAGGAGACTATGGGTCTGTCTCCCAGAGCCTCTTTGAGTATGGTATCCTGTTCCAATATAGGCTGTAGTTTATTGATAATGTGTTGGACAGGTTTAAGTTGGGGATTGTAGGTGATGACAAGTGGTGTTCTATTGTTGGTTTTCTTGGGTCTGTCTTGAAGTAGATGGTTTCTAGGTATTCGTCTGGCTCTTTGCTGGGTGTTACGGGGTGAAGCAACCCCACACTGAAGGGAGGCAAGGGGAAACCTGGGCAGAGGGGCCCCCAGGTACTGACGCTGACGGGGAAACGGTTGGGAAGGATGCTCCGCCCCGACACGGGGGAAAGGGAAGAGCTGGAGCGGAGGTGAACATCAGCACTATCAGCACAGGACATGCTGACCAGGAGACGCCCGGTGATGACGTCACCAGCTGGGAAGGCGGGATGTTTAAAATTGGCGCCGACGCCACGGAAGGGGAAAGCAGCGCTCTGCGGCAGGAGGGCAAGAGGTGGCTTTCAGTGGCGTCGGAGAGGAGGGAAGCTGATGATCCGGTCAGCGCGGTGGACGAAGGGGCCACCGGAGGGGAAGATACGGATTGGGTGCCCGGCGCCTTGGTAGTTTAGGGAAGACTGCAGACAGGGGGTAGGAAGCGGCCCATGGCTGGGCTGTGTAACCTGAGAATGGATGCATTTAGGGGTCACCACCCCATCCACTGGCCAGGGAGATCTCCCTGCCTTAGGGCCCTGGGTCGGGACTTGGGAGAGTGGGCGGGCCCGAGTCCGCCTACCGTGCTGTTAACAGCAGCCACACCTACAACCAACAAAATAGACTCAAATGACTATTGGCTATGGTGGTGGGAGGTGCAGCAACATGGAATGAGTAGAGGGAATGAGAGGAAAGCACAATAAACCAGCTGAGTAACCAGAACAGTGGCCTCAACTTCGTACACTGGGTAAATGATAATTTCAATTTTTGATAAAAAAAAATGCATACATGGACCAGGCCACAGACTAAATTGACTAGCTAAATTTTGTGAGTGCAGTTTGCTCTGAAAAGCCATTGTAAAACAGTTTTGTACTAGTGCTGTGGTAATATGTCTCAATGATTCACAAAATGAATGTTCTAAGGTTTAAGTGAAAAGGTATGTTTGTTTAACTGCTTACTCTTGCTTACCCCATGCAATATCTAAAAGCCCAACTAGGTTCTCTTTTCACTTATGTGTACAGATTAAACCTCTCTAGTCCAGAATAGTAGGGTCCGGAAACATCCAGTCCAGGATGATTTTAGTTAGCAGGATGACCACTTATCAATAGTGTGGTCAAGTTTCCCATGGTCCCTTGAAGTTTTACAACCGCTAGTCCTGGCTCTCAGTGTTCCGTGCTGTTATTTAGCTCTACCTTACCCCTAAATGTCCTCTAACAGCCCTGTAAGTAATGCTGCTAGACGATATTGACCTCCTGTGGTCCAGAAAATTCTCTCGTCGTGAACCGGTCAGTTTGCTGGTTAGTAACCTAAAGTTAACCTACAGTAACAATTGTCAATATCTGATTGTCACAGATACTGTTGTTATTACCATTTTTAGGTCCACTTTGCTACTGAGATGGTTTTGGTGGACAAGTATGCAAGCAATTTCAGTACTGTCTGACACTACAATAAAAAAGTACCTTATTTTTAAAAGTATGTGTTCTGTTCATGACTTTGGGCTAAGACTGCAGAGCAAATATGATGAATTTGTGGCTTATACATTTCTTCCTGCTGCTCTTAGATTTCTTGATTTTCCTCACTCTTTAACTTTAATTGGATTTCCCCTAAGACTATAGTAGCGGGGTCTCAGAGTATATCTACAGATAGGTGACGTTTTAAATTCAAATCTTTTTTTTTTCAGAGAAAAATGCAGGTTTAACAATGATAAAATGTTTTGTGATTTCACGTCAATTTTGTTGAATTGTCCAATCCTCCTCCCTCCCCCCGTGCCCAAAAAAACCCTTACATTTAAAAAGAAAAAACATTTTATTTTGACCTTTATAAATCAGTGTGTTGTTTTTTTTGTTTCAAAATGATTTTGGGGGTTCAAACATTTCTTTCAAACCTATTAAAAATGTTTACAAATGTTAAAACCCTTAAAATCAGAACAAAACTCTAATTTTCAAGTTGAATGTAAGGGTTTATTTGACCTCATATGATTTTTTTTTTTTAATCTAAGAGGTTTGAAGCAAGCAGAAGAGCCCACATTTGGATCCAATGAAATCCCCATATAGGAGGTTCAGATCAGCTCTGACTGCTATTCCATTCTGCAGATTGGAATAGCAGTCACAGAGGGATTGCGTTGCAGTCCCCCATTTTGCTTTGGATTGGGCAAACCTTTTCTTCCCCTATTGTGTGCAACACCTGTTAACTGAACCTTGAGTAGGTGGTGTAAATTTCACCTGAAGTCTCTTCCAAGTTATTTAAAACAGATGAGCTCGCTAAACCAGTTCTATTGCTCTGCTGTTCTAAAAGTAGCAAAATCAGTAATGTGCTCTTTAGCTAAATGATGTAAATGACTTGGAGTGAAGGCTGTATTATATTCTGATGCTGACATACAGCACCATTTTCAGGTTTATGTTCTTCAGAAATGCATATAGTCTTAGATCCTTTTTTCTCTTTTGCTTTCATTACACAATTTTCGTTATGACACAGAGTAATGTGGATCTCCGTAGATTTTTTTTTTATGAATTCTAAAGGCAATCCATCTTCACTGAGAAGTTTGCTGTGGTTTCCAGTTGTTCAGTGAACCCAGGCCAAGTTTTACACACACCAAATCTATGGTTTTGCTTTATAACCAGCCGTGGTGGTTCTGAGTGTTTGAGTTTCAGGGGTTCATTCAGATAAATGTGATGTCATTGATCTATCTTTAGTGGGATTTTTCCAATGATTACTGAGACAAGCACAACTGTACTTTATTATCCTGAAAGATCCCTACAGAGGAAGCAGCATGAAATGTAGTTTATATATATGGAATGAAAGCAGAGTCGAATCACTGATGTAATCAGGGTTTCATTCTGTATGTTGTTACACCTTGGAAATTCTGCACCACTACGCAATGAAGAATTTTGCAGAAATTAATGTTGTGCATGAAAATTTCCTTCCCCCTACAGAAATGGGCTGCTGTGCTGCTGGTTGCCACTAGGGGCTGCTGTACCTGGCAAGCCCAGCTTCACACACAGAAGACACTGTCAGGAGGAAGGGGGGAACTAAAGCATTCCTAGCAGCTACAGTTCCCTGTGCATTTTAAGGAAAGGAGGTAGAAATGCACAGGAAATTCCAGAGAAGCTGGGAACCAGCATCAGGCTGTTTCTCCCTCTTGATTCCTGGACTGTGATGGAGGAGGACAGATGTCTGGATTGGGGGACAACAGGTAGCACTCTAGAGGTGCAGGGGATGGCAGTGGCTGGACTGGGGAGGTAACCGATAATCCCCCTGTAGTCTGGCCCTTCCCCACAAGGCTGAATGGCCTAGTCGCCCGAGGTGGTAAAACAAAATTGCTCGTTGGTCCTTTAAAGAAGGACTGGATGGCCCAATGGCCGGAGTACATAAACCAAAGTCACTTGTAGGCCCTGTAAAGCAGGGCCGGGCGGCCCAACAGACAGAGTCAATATCAAAGTCTATTACCATCCCTTTAAGGCAGGGCTGTGTGGCCCGATGGCCAGAGTGAGTATTAAAGTTAATCACTGGCCCTTTAAGGCAGGGCTGCATGGCCCAATGAGCCAAGTCACGGGGGTGAGGGTTGTGCCCTGGTAGGGAAACCTGGGCCCACCCTACTCCACCAGGTCCCTGCCTACCCTTCCATGATGCTCCTTCACATCCCCAAGCATAAAAAAGCCCTTTTGTCACAGTTCTGCTAAAAGGAGGTCTTCATAACAAGGAAGACACCAAAATGACAAATGATAATTAACTAGTTTTATTGTGTGTGTGTGTGTGTGTGTGTGTGTGTGTGTGTGTGTGTGTGAGAGAGAGAGAGAGAGAGAGAGAGAGAGAGAGAGACTTCTTAACTACAAATAATTGGAATGGCTTTTTAACAATCTTGCCATCTGGTACCAAAATTTTGTGGGGAGGGAGTCATTTCATTTGTTTTATAAATACCAGACAGAGTGAGATTCACTTCATCATTTCCTCATCCATGTCAATCAAGGACGATACTATTGTACCACAAAAATAATTTCTAGCAGCTTTCATTAATAATACAATGTAGACACAAACATGCTTCCAACCTTGATCTAGCAGAATGACAAAATCCTATATGGTAAGGGTTTATCATTCACAGCTGTTTGTCAAGTGATACTGTGTAGATTATTTCTGAATCATTGGACAGTTTTGAAAGTTTGGCAATTAAGATGAATTAGGCTGGCAGTTTATTTATTGTCTATTGAATTTAAGAAGCAAGGTTATGAATCTTGCAAGATGTATCTTCTTCTACCATCCAGAAGATTTTGATGAGGTTTAATATTGCTTATTGTACTCAAAATAAATATGAACCAGTCAGCAGTTAAATAATCCCTACATTCTTTTTTAAGGCTACTACAAATCAAGTTCACACCCTAACAACAGGATGACATTTAAAAATATGGTGAATGCAACCTTTATCATTTTTTTAAAGTAATTTAGAAATAAACATCAATCCTTTAAAGTTAGTATGTCCTGCCAAACCTGCTCCTTTTCTGTCTTTAAGTTTTCTTTAAGACTCAGCAAAATATCCTGTTTTTTTTCTTTAACTAGGAGGGTGGCATGTAATTTTCAGACATCTCTGTTTATTATTTCAGTAATAAAAATGAAAGTGAGCTGAGCATGTTATTGGAGAAGCTTCACTTTCTGGCAAGAGAGAACAAAATATTGCATCTTGTTTCTACCCTCTATTATTCTGAGGCAGAAGATTGGGTTGGGTGGGAAGCAAGTGTGGGTAATTATACAGAAAGAGGTTTCAGAAACAATGCTGAGCAAGGAGAGAAACACCTCTTTAGGACTTTGGCAAACTTTTATTCTTCATCTAAATGTGACCTTTTGGCTAGCAAACTCTGGAATGTGTTTATACCATTTTATGCCATCAGGAAAAGAAATTTGTTGTGGAGAAAATTGTGGAAAGAATGGCAACTCAGTTACAACAAAGTTGGCAAATTTGTGCAATTTCAGGATGTAGGGTCTTAACCTGCAAGCTTTATTCTTGCAACTAATCTTATGAGTACAGGCCTACTTCTGAAAATGTGTAATGTACCATAGAATGTAAGGAGGGGTTGTGGATACCCTTGAAATGTTTTGGGTATTTCAAGCAGGTTATTTTTCTGCATTTGCCTTAGCTTTGGGTACCTGACCACGGCTTGTGACATACCTTCCTGGAAGTTCTTTCATTCTCTTCCAAAAATCACTTGGAATATTTATTGTCAGTTATAAATCTGCCATGCTAATACTTTATTGCCATGTTTGAGATTCGGCTGAAAGTTTTATAACACAATTACAAAATCCTAAATAAAACAGTTATAAATGTGTATGTTATACTTTGCTTCTGTTCATATGTGTCATGAACTCTGATATGATGCCGTTACAACAGTCTCTTATATATTTCATACATTAAGATGTTATTAAGAACCTTTCCAAGCCTGTAATTGATTGTTGAAAGAATTTCTATTGTTTGAAAAGTAATACACATACTTCAACATTCAGACGAGGCCATGGATCTTCAGGTCAGCCCACTGTGGTGTTTATTTCTGCCTGTTGCTCCTCTGTGCCTTCTAGCAATAAGTCTTGAGACAAGAAACCAGTCAGTGCTGCAGAAGCAGAGGCTGGTAAAAAAGCTAACCTTAGTGACTCTGTTCCTTTACCACACTCTTCCTTTGTACTTTTATATTGACACAATGAACCAAGCTGAGCACTTTGCTTAGGCCATCATAATTTGAAACTTGATGAAACTCATTTCTTTTTCCTTATGCTCCCTGGGGACCTGAAACTTGAATGACTGTACTTGCTACAAATGATTTATGCCACTTTGTTTACCACAGAGTACATAAGAACACAAGAATGGCCATGCTGGTCCATCCAGCCCAGTATCCTTTCTCTGACAGTGCAGTGTATAATCCTTATACCCAAATACTTTTAAAATGAGTTAACTGGTGGTGCATGTTGCTATCTATTGTTTAATGGCACAGGGAAGTTATCTTCAAAAGTGCTATCAGACTTACATAAAGAACAGAAAACAGACATGTCAACTAAAGTGATGATTTTGTAATTACTATAATTATCCGGGATAAATAAATTTGAATTGGCACTCATTGAAGAACACCTCATTCTTGGCTGAGTCTATTCACAGCATTTCATGTTTGTTTCTGTGATGTCTTAGCAAAACCTTAAGAAAGATTTTGGCATGTTTGAGAAAGAAGCTTCTATTTTTTACAGCACAGACATTATATGAATCAATACGTGTAAAACTCTATTATTTTGAGAAAAAATATCTTCATAAAATGAGCATCAGTGGCCAGGTATGTAGCCTTTATTTCTCCATCGCAAAGGGAAAATACAACCAAAGGCACTAGCTATGGTTTTTTTCATTTTTTTTTTTTTATGTTCAGACACGTTTGATTGCACTACACTATCAGGTAAGAAAAAGTTGCTGCATAATATGAACTGCCATATTATAGACTGTAACTTCAATTCAGGAACAAAAAGAGTAACTTGAGGGGAGCATACATCTAATATGCAACTTCATTTTGGTTCTGTCTTTTGTTTTCTTTCTGGCTTTCCTTTTAGGTTTCTTCTATGGGAGCTTTTTGTATTTTTATCTTCTGAATCTGGTCTTGGGCATAAGAAATCAGACCTTTGGACATCAGCTAGGTTTTTCCTACTGATTTTAATTCACCACCATAACCAGAGTTCTGAAATTCTGGCCTTGATTTTCTTGGTGCTACTCTCATACCTCCTTAGTGTTAGGTTTTTCCAACTTTCTAATCACACAAAACCTAACACGCTTACCAGGCTCCAAGGCCTTGCCCATTCCCTGAAGCCCTGCCCTATCCCACCCCATAACCAAGGCCCTTTCCCCTGCTCACTCTGTCCCCCCTTCCTCCATTGCTTGCTCTCCCCCACCTTCACTCATTTTCACCAGACTGGTACAAGGGATTGAGGTGCAAGGGGTGAGGGGGCCTGAAGGTTTGCCTAAGAGTGTGGGCTCTGGGACGAGAGGCTTGGGGTACAAGCCATGGCTCTGGGCTGTGGCAGGGGGCTGAGGTTTGTGTGGGGGTGAGGACACCAGCTAGGGGTGAGGGTCTAGGATCAGAGCTGGGGAAGGGGCTTGAGGTTTGGGAAGGAGTGGGTTCCAAGAGAGTTTGGGTATAGGAGAGGACTTGGGGCTGAGGTAGGAGTTGGGGTGCTCTGACTGGGGTTGTGGGCTTTGGGAGAGGCAAGAAATGGGGGGGTTAAGGTTGTGGTATAGGGCCACAGGCTAGGGCTGGGGCTTGTGTTGTGGGGTCCTGGTGGCACTTCCTATCCAGGTCCTGGTGGCCCTTAGGCACATTTTCAGCCAGGGAAGCTCCACATGTTGCCCTTGCACCTGTAGGCCCCACTCCCAGAGCTACCACCATGGGAGCCAATGGGAGCTACAGAGCTGGCACTTGGGACAGCCTCCCTGCAAATAAAGGCTGCAGGGACCTTTGACTGCTACTGGGAGCTTCACAGAGGCAGGGCAGGCAGAAAGCCAGCCTTAGCCCTACACCCTAGTTATGCAGCCAACCACATTTTTAAGCCACCAGGGTTTCCTTTCAACTGAGTGTTTGAGTCTCAAACCAAACGTTTGGCAGCCCTACTTAGTGCAGTCTTAGAGCTTCTTTGGGACATATATGAGAGCCTTACAGCACCATGACCTTCCCTGAGGCTCTGACTACACAATAGTTTATGTTGGAAAAACTTAAGTGAATGATCTGAGCTACACCGACATAAGCATTTGTATGCACAGCCCTGTGTCAATGGGAGAGGTTCTTCTGCCAAAATATCTTATGCTGCTCACAGTGGTGGGGGTTTTTTTATACTGATGGGAGAGCTTGCTCCTGTCAGTACAGCATCTTTTCTATGTGCTCTAAAGCAACACAGCCATCCCAGTATAACTGCATTGCTGCAACGGTGTATGTATAGACTTGACCTGAGACACAAAAGAAATTTTTAATGCCAATTAGAAATTAAGTAAATTGTAGATTGAGGAATATTTCTTCACCATCATTTGTTAGACTGGGACACAGTTGTGGACAGAGCCTAAGTAATCTACAAAATCTTAAATTGACACAACGGGTGAGCAATTAAAATATTAACATTTGAAATGGCCTAAACCTAATTCTAACATTACAAATACAGTATAACTACTATTATTAGTTATTTGTATTACTGTGGAACATAGGAAGCTTGACAACTCAGAGGCTAATTAAAATAGTCGAAGGAATACCATTCTTAGTATTTTTGTAAATTTAAATGATTATTATTACTCTTTTTGTCAGCTGCTGCTTGTTCAGTGATCAGTTCACACTACTTCATTCCTTCATTCAGCTTGCCTGGGCACTCATTAATGGATTTAAAAGTGGCTATCCTCTTACAAAATAATTTCATGAACCAGCTAGAGAGAGAGTCTGTGGAACTGGCCGTCCTATGCAAATTTCACCCAAGGATTGACAAAAGACTTTTCTTGGGTGGGCTGTTATATTCAACACCCAAATGACACCAAAAGCTAAGTAGAGGGCACTTACAGTCCACTCTAATAGCCTCATTTAGCATGGACACTTTAATTTACAGTTTTTGCCCTTCACCCTCTCCCCTCTTTTTCTGCTATATATTTGTGCCCCTGGGCTCTTTGCTCCTTTCATCTGAAGAAGTGGGTTGTGCCCATGAAAGCTCATGACACCATCTACATTTTGTCATTAGTCTCTAAGGGGCTACAGGACCATTCATTGTTTTTTAAGTTCATTCCTTTAGTTATTCAAATACATCTTTAGCATGTTGTTCCTGAACACACACAAGCTGGGTCAGTATACACCATGGCTACGTCTAGATTGGCATCATTTTCCGCAAATGCTTTTAACGGAAAAGTTTTCCGTTAAAAGCATTTGCGGAAAAGAGTGTCTAGATTGGCACGGATACTTTTCTGCAAAAGCACTTTTTGCGGAAAAGCGTCCGTGCCAATCTAGAAGCGCTTTTCCGCAAAAAAGCCCCGATCGCCATTTTCGCGATCGGGGCTTTTTTGCGCAAAACAAATCTGAACTGTCTAGACTGGCCCTTTTGCACAAAAGCTTTGCGCAAAAGGACTTTTGCCCAAACAGGAGCAGCATAGTATTTCCGCAAGAAGCACTGATTTCAGACAGTAGGAAGTAAGTGTTCTTGTGGAAATTCAAGCAGCCAGTATAGACAGCTGGCAAGTTTTTCCGCAAAAGCAGTTGTTTTTGCGGAAAAACTTGCCAGTCTAGACACAGCCCATTACTACAGATGCAAATCTTTCATGGAGGTCCTGGAAGTCATGCCTGCCATGACGTTCCACGTTGTCCCTGACTTTTGCTGTGGTGGGCTTCAAGGTAGCTGGCTCCAAGGACTGCCGGAAGAGTGACCGGTGTGGCTGGCTTCATGCAGCACCCAAGCAGCAACAGTCCTGGAGGCTATCCAGAGTGGTGTCTGGGAACAGCAGCTGGGGAGCAATCAACCCCCATCACAGGAGCAGAGCAGCCTTTAGCAGTGGAGCCCCAGACGCAGAGATTTAATCAGACGTATTTTTGGTAAAAGCCATGTTGAGGTCACAGGCTGTGTATTTTTATTTATTACTGTGATGGACCCAGTGGGGTCCGCACTGCCCCGGGGGGGCCTCTTCCCCTCCGGGGCCAAGAGGGCAGATCGGCGGTGCAGGCAGCTGGAACAGCCCCGGCAGGGCCGAGACCCAGGGCGGTGGAATGCTCACGGCCCCGCCGCATAGGAGGCGGGGCCAGACCCGGCTGCGGCGCACAGGCCGGACGCCCGAGGGGCATTCCGGCTACTTGGCTCAGGGAGGAGCGAGGGCAGAGCACTTCTGGTGCCCGTGGGCAGGTGAGTTTTGGGGATCAACCCCATCTATCATGGAGGGAACATGCTAATCCCTCCACTTAGGGCCCCAGGCTGGGACCTGGTGGAGAGGGTGGGCCTGGGTCCCCCACTCCCCGCTCCCCACTCTCAACCTATTCGACCCGCCCCAATAGGCCGAAGGTCCTGGGAGTCGGGTGACTCCGGACGCAGTACAGGCAGCCGCTGTCTGTACAGGACGGGCCTTAGGGGATAGGACCCCAGAACCCTTATCAGAGATAGGACCCCGGGACCTTTAATAGGGATGTGGCGGTGGGTCCGCTGAACCCCCTTGCCGATCTGGCAACGGGTGATCACACCCGCGAACGCCGCCACGAGGGATTGGACCCCGAGATACAAACCCCAAACCCCGACGGTGGGTCTGCTGAACCCCCCCTGCTCCGGTGAGAGGGGGCGCTCACACCCAGTAAATCCATCACAATTACCCATGTCCTGTCCATAACTTTTACCAAAAATACTCATAACTAAATCTTAGCATTAATCATCACTTAAAGAGTAAAATATTCGTTTGCTCTGCAAAGCCTTTTCAAACAGTGTAGTTCAGACTCTACTATAGTATGAATGCTGCTGCTTTTCCTCCTCTTAAACCGCTGCATAAACATTCCCAAGCTAAGTTTTGTAACTTTGTAGTTACAAAACTTTCCCTGATCAGATAATGATCTTCTGGGTTTATTCATTGTCTAAAAGTGATTTTTCCTCATTTTAAAGGTCCTCAAACATAATTTAGACATTTTAGAGTATATGGAAAGTGAGAAAAAAATGCGCAACTTTGCAGTTTATTGGAATATCTATCTACTCATAGGTCTTCCAGGGGGTACTCAGCTCATCTAGATCAGTGTTTCTCAATTTGGGTGTTGTAGCTCTGAGGGTTGTCATGGGACAAGTTTAGAGGTTTGTAAATGCAAGCTGGCATTAGGAGGTGGCCAGCATGGCAATTGCTTGGGGCCAACCACACACACAGATATTTTACTTGCTTCAGCACTGGGCTTTGGTTTTACACAAGGTCACAAGTGAAAAACACAGATAAGGCTCAGCCTCACAGAGAAATGTCAGTGCAATATTTATAGTCCTCTTGTTTTATTTTATTATTATACGGTAAAAATGAAAAAGTCAGTGACTTTTCTATATTTTTATGTTTGAATTTGTAAACAACTCATTTTCAAGTGAGATGAAACTGGGAGTACTTAACACAAATTAGACTCCTGAAAGGACAATCAGGAGTCCTTTGGCACTTTAAAGACTAACAGATTTATTTGGGCATAAGCTTTTGTGGGTTAAAACTGGGGATGTGACAGTGTATGTTTAAACTGTCAACCAATGAGCCTGGGCTCATTGGTTAACTTTCATAGTCAGATGCAAGGGCCACCCTGCATTCCTGCCTCTGTATCAGAGGCAGCAGTAAATGGTGGGGGGCAGGTGGGAACAGGTGCTTGCCGCTCTGTGTCACACAGTGCCACCTGTCCCCCTCCCTTGTGCTGCAGCGTAGTGGGTTAGGCAGGAGCTGGTATGCATAGGGAGCAAGGTTTTAAGCTGGCTCTCTGAACCAACTGGCTCCCATGAGTACCTGCTTCAACCTGGCCCCTGCACTACTGCCTCTGAGGCAGCAGCATGGGAGGGGAGGTGGCTCAGGGGACCGTCAGAGGCAGCAACATGGGGGAGAGCAGGTGAGAGCCGGTGCTTGCAGGAGTCAGTATGCGTTTAAAACCTGGCTCCCCATGCACTCCGGTTCCTGGGGAGCCGCTTCCCCCCACACCGCATATAAACGTGTAACAGTGAAAAGAGTGAAAACCCAACATTTCCTGCAGAATTATTTTTTTTTCAAAATTTTCTGTTTGAGCCTCTCAAATTGTTTCATTTGGAGAACATTGAAACACAAGACACTATGTATATTGAATATAATAAAATATTGCTATTTTAATTTAATAAACATTTACATGGAATGGGAGAGTGAAAACAATTTATGTTTGTCAATATTTTCCCATGAAATTTCATTTTCTATTGGAAAACTAGGAGAAATATTTTGATCAGCTCTAGCAATTTACCTAGTCAATCAAAAGTTGTCAACATAGCTTGAATTTCCAATATTTATGAACAGTGAAAGGCTTACAAAAGTATAACATGTAAACTTTTAGTATATTCTAATAATTCTAAGAAAACTATGAGATGCTGGAAAATATCCACAAGGAGAAAGACAGATATTCAAAAATTTTGAAAGGTATTCATGGGTATGTTCTGTTTTAGATATTGAAAACTCAAAACATTTTCTGCATAGTCTTCCCTCTGTAAAATCAACTTGGAAATCCCTTAGTATATCTTATGCAATGCCTCCTGCATGGGCACTCCACCCACTTACCTCATCTGGTGCAGAGAATCATGTCTTCTGGACAGACATCTTCAGATATTTCCAGGAGACAAAGATTTCTTGGAAGTTCATGGAGGATCTCCAGGAGGATGGGTGTGTTGCTAGGGTGAAGGATTGTACACTGCTTCCCTCTGAGGGAAACAAATTCATATCGGGAATTCAGGTTGTGGTTCATCCAAGATATTTTACAGAGAAATGTATGCTAATGGGAGCAATGCTCATGATCTGAAAAATCAGTGAATAAAACATAGTGGGTAACAGCACAGCTTGTAGACAGAGGGACTTGTTGCCAAAGGTAAGAGAGAGGGAAGAGTATTTGTGTTGCCTAATCCAGAGAGGGGATAAGAGTATCTGTGTAAAGAAATAGGTTGGAGCTCTTTCAGGAACCATTGAATCTCTATGAAAAGGTGAGGTTATGGAGATTACAGTACTTTAAATGTAATGTGTTGGTTGTTATCCAGATTCTTTCACAGTTTTTTTCTTCCTTCATTGAGCTAGAGATCCAAGGGTTTTTGCAGAGAGCATATTCAAACAGTCCCATTGTTCTGAAAAGGTTTTCTCTCCTCTTTGCTTCAGGGGTGATGTCTAACATCTCTCTCTGGTATCCTAACAAGAAGCATATTGTAGCATAACTCAACCTTGTCAGAAGGAATTGGGACTTGTAGATGATAACCTGAGAGCTCTAGAGGAGAGCCATGCATATAACTGATATTTTTTGGTTTGTTAATTTGAGTGCAATTCTAAGAACAGTCTACATTTTGGGAGCTGAGGTGAGGGAGATTCATACATACATTTTCAAAACGATTTTTTACCCATTTCTACATTGCATTTGAATATTCTGTCTTCCATTATCTGTTGTCCCAGATACAGGAAAAGAAAGACAAGATGCAAGGAATGTGTTTTAATCAGAATGCAACATTATAAAATCATCTGGGAACCATCTAGCAATAACTCATACAGTGTAGGACATAATACCTTCCTTAATCCTTTCCACTTCTGATTTATCAAGGAACTACGTGTCCTATGGCATGAGCACTACACTAGACACCTGCTATCAGGAGGCACCAGCATCTTTGTTGGCTACCACCCCCATATCTGGGATCCTACATATTCCCATCATAACACTAGCTAAAACGATATATTCTCTATAAGCAGGGGGTTGTATCTCTGAATCACTCAGGGTACGGCTAGACTACAGGCTTTTTTTGGCAGAGGCTTTGTTGACAGATACTGTCGACAAAGCCTCTGTAGAAAAAGAGTGTCTAGACTGCATTACACGGGTCGAAAAAGCGATCTGCTTTGTCATAAAAGAGCATCCAGACTGCTAGTCGCTCTGTCGACAAAAGAAGGCATCCAGAAGTGCTTCTGGCAGGTCAAGGGGCAGCCTTAAATTCCAGGCGCTGCTGCATGCTCTTTGCAGAGACGTGTGCTTAAAGAGATTTTCCTGGACAGCCATTGCTCTGCTTCTGCTTCTAGCTTGCCTACCTCCTAGAGGGAAAGCAAAGCTGCTGCAGTTTTTGCTTTGGTTGCCCTGCTTCCTCGGACACCACAGCAGTTTATTTTCAGGTTTGGTTTTTTGCTTTGCACTGTGTTTTTGGCCATGGAGCATGAGATGCCCCTTAGCAAGCGATGGCCCCACGCTGTGATGCTGGATGTTCTGCTGCATCTGCGTGAGAGCATCATGACATTTGTGGCAGAGCTGGATTCAGAGCCCAGCTTTGAGCCCCTCACTCAGGCTGCAGCCCTGCTGCCCTTGCACCCGAACTTATTCCTGGAGAGGTGACCTTATTCCTGGAGTTGGTGGGACCAGCTTGTTATGCAGCAGTGGGATGACGACCAGTGGCTCCGAAACTTCCGGATGTGGAAATCCACCTTACAGGAGCTCTGTGCCTGGCTTGCCCCTGCCCTGAAATGCCAGGACAGCCACTTGTGGCCTGCCATCCCCCTGGAGAAGTGCGTCACTATTGTTCTGTGGAAGCTGGCCACCCCCAACAGCTACCACTCTGTGGGACATCAGTTTGGTGTGGGGAGGTTTACTGTTGGGGCCGTCTTGATGGAGGTAAGTCACTCTCGGGGGACAGTCCATGGGGCCGGGATTGGGCAGATAAGGGGGGATTGTCAGGATCAGGCACAGGGAATGGGGGATGGGGTGGGAGTGGTAGAAGCCAGTCTGGCCTCACCCTGCGGTGGTGCGGGTAGAATGGGGGGGGGGAGGAATGTTGCTTGAGGGGGGGACTCTTGGGGTGTGGGAGGGAATGGGGGGGGAGAACCTCTCATCAGCTCACGCAACTCCTCTCAAGTCCTGTTATGTGTGTTTGTCCCTTTCTGCAGGTGGTGACAGCCATCAGCTCAGAGCTGCTTCACAGGACTGTCCTCCTCAGAGACCTGGATACTATCTTGGCTGGATTTGTGGGGCTGGGTTTTCCGAACTGCGGTGGAGCACTCGACGGAACTCACGTCCCAATCCATGTACCACCCCATTGAGCAGCACAGTATATTAATAGAAAGGGCTACTTTTCGATGGTGCTGCAGGCCCTGGTCAACCACTGGGGACAATTCACAGACATTTGTGTCGGGTGGTCAAGCTGGGCACACAATGCCCGCATATTCCAGAACTCCTACCTGTATCGCAGGCTGCAGGCTGAGGCATTCTTTCCGGGGAGGAACTATGCAGTTGGAGATGTGCAGATGTCTACTTTCATCGTGGCCGATGTGGTGTATCCCCTTATACCCTGGCTCATGAAGCCATTCACAGGACACCTGGATGTGAGCAGGGAATTCTTTAACTCCCGCCTGAATCGGGTTTACTTCCAGGTGGAATGCGCCTTTGACCGTCTGAAGGGCAGATTTAGATGCCTGCTCGCTTGGCTGGACATGGGGGAACACAACATCCCAGATGTGGTTGTTGCATGCTGTGTGCTGCACAACCTAGTTGAGAGGAAAGGGGAGGCCTTCCTTCCTGTGTGGAGGACACGGGCTGATGTGGAAAGGAAGCACTTTGAACATCCCTGGTCAGCTGCCATCTGGCAAGCCTATCAGCTGGGAATGCGCATTCGGGAAGCCCTGAGGAAGCAGTTCTCCCAAGGATCCTGATGATTTTCCCCAGGGCCTTCCAAATGTGGGATTTCCCCATGCCACCCTGTGCCTTCCTCCTCAAAACCCCTTATGTGCTTATGTGCATCTCAGGAAGGCATGATGTGGCCTGGCCGGCAGCCACGCCCTCCCCGGAGCCCAGAAGGTGTGCAGGCCACCATCCTGCCTCCCCTCACACAGACCCGATGGCCAAGCAGCACAGACAAGTGTCAGGCCACAGTTGGAGTTCCTGCAGGTTGCTGAGAGGCCTGAAGCTGTGTGGCAATCTAGCATCCCCAACCCATGCCTGCATCTGGCATCACTGCCTGCAGGAGCAGGTGGTGCCTTGCAGCCATGCGGATGCAGGGGTAGGGTGTCCTTCCCTGAGGTCAGCCATGTGTATGCTTCCCCCCCCCCCTCAGGCTGTGATCATCATGACATATCACAGCACTGCACCATCCACTTTGCTCCCGCCTGTCCTGCCCTGTGTATGTTGGACTCGCACTGCACTCACCTGATGTTCCCTCCCCGGTGTCCTAAGTTGTCTGGGAGGCCTCCTGAGTGTGGGCATCTGGCTCCTGGGTCAGGGTCGCTGTGCTCCTGGTGCTGTCTTCCTCCTCCTCTTGGAGCTGCTGGTCCTCTACTGGGCTCTCACCCTGAAGTTATGGCCGCTGCTGCACAGGGGTCTCCAAGCCAGACTCCACAACCCTCTTGGGAAGCAGGGGTTCCCCTGTACCCTGGATCTGGTCCAGGTCCTCGTAGTAGGCACAATAGTGTGCCATTTTCCCAGAGCAGGAGCTGTGCTCACTGGCCCTGACGTACCCCTTCCTCAGATCCTTGACCTTGGCTGTGACCTGGGCTACGGTGCGGGGGTGGTGGCCTTTCCTTGCCATGCCATCAGCCAATCTGACGTAGATGTCCACATTCCTCTGCCTGAACTGTGGGGCCTGAAGAGCCTCCTCCTCAGACCACAGCTCCAAGAGGGCTTTTATCTTGGGCCCAGACCAGGAGGGTGCCCGGTGTTTTGTGCCCCTAGCTTCCTGCGGGGATGTGTCCCTGGAAGGGCCAGGGAGGCCTTGGGGGGCTTGTCCCTGGGACATGGCTCCGAGTGGCCCAACCAGAAAGAGCTGTGCATCAGGGTCCTGGCTGGAGCTGGCTTGCTGCCAGAATACTAATTTTGGGTGCCAGTGCCTTTTAAAGATGGCTACAGGCAGGAACAATAGAGTTGAAAGCTGTGTCAGGAGTGTCCACCAGGGCTTCTTCCTGGAGGCCTTTGTTGTCGACATAAATTCTTCCTCACGTCCACACTTACCTTTTGTTGACAGAACTCTGTCGAAAAAGGCATTATTCCTTGTAAAACGAGGTTTACCACCATCGACAAAACTGCCACGTTCTGTCGACTTACTGTTGACAGAATGCGGTGGTAGTGTAGACACAGGTATAGTTTTGTCGACAAAACCCTGTAGTCTAGACACATCCTCAGGTACTAAATGCATTACATTTTGTGAGTAATTACCAATCTTCCTCATTTACAGTGATTCACATACCTTATGGTCTTGTCAATCCATAGATACCAGGCATCTTCTCACGATAGCTTCTGCTGTTGCATAAAAGGTCCTGGATTTGCCTTATAGCTCTCTTTCTTCATCTCCTTACAAAATCCCAAATTCAGGTAGCTGCTTTGTAGAGACCAAAGAATTCAAGAAAAAAACATCAGCTGGTCCAGAATGACTCTCTTGCCATGCCAACTTAACGTCAAGGACTCTGTGTATCTAGTGCCTTGGTATTAGGTATGGTTGTACTGCTTTCACTGGGCAAAGCCCAGTCTCCGTACATTCTTGTTATAGAAGGGCTCATCTTGCCAACTCTTAATTGTGAGTTATT
Organism: Pelodiscus sinensis; assembly: GCF_049634645.1. Lineage (NCBI taxonomy): Eukaryota > Metazoa > Chordata > Testudines > Trionychidae > Pelodiscus > Pelodiscus sinensis. The sequence goes on from NC_134712.1 coordinate 159,083,304, forward strand.
GGGTTTAGTTTGTGGGTTTTTTTGACACTTTTAGAGTTGGGAACTCAGATCTATTCTCCCTCACCCCCATCCTACAGATCCTTAAATTTCAAAGGTCTATCTAAATCCTTCTTTGCTGATCCCATTATTACCTCTGCTAGAGACTGCCCCTCTGATAGCAATGAAACTGCAGGCTGTTGTGTCAAATTCTTGGTCCCTAATTTTTAGTGGTGGGTCACTGATTCCAAACTCCATGAACATCCCTGCTTCTTCCACATTGTCATTCTTACCCCTTATAACTGTTTGGGAGGAAATACGGGGAAGGGCCACTTGCTCAGTGGTCTGTGGTTGGGAGGTAGAGCCCAGCCAGCAATGCTACTTCCTTTAGTACCATTCACCTTGTCCTCAATCTTCACAAGTGAAAATATAGGGAAGTACATGCTGGTCACATTCCTCTTTCTGCTGCTGCCACCTCTGGAACATCCCCCACATCCTACCCCCCACTTTACAATCTTTTGCTCTGTGGTGGGGAGTGGGGTGGGGATCCTAGAAAGTCTCCCTGCCTTTCCAAGGGTCCACTCATCATCCTTGTCCCCCTCCAGGAATCACTCATCCATATTATGTCATTATCTTGGTATTTTTTTTAGTTTTGGAATTATCTACCTAATTTATCTGCTTACTTTTTGCCTAACAATGTTAAGGAGTCAATATGGGGGAAAACACCACCAAACATTGAAAAATATTTACCTCCAAATCATTTACAGTGAACTTTTCCTTTAGTAGGTAAGTAAATATGCCAAGAGTTTTATCTAAAAGTGAATCTCACTCTCTCTCTCACTCTCTCCCTTCCCCCATCTCTTTTCAATTTGAGCTTTCTGCAAGTCTGTATTTGTCTTTTTTTGCTATGCAAAGAAAATAACAGCAGCTATGAACTGAACATGACTTTCCATTGTCAATCAAACAAAGAGCAAACACATATTTTAAAGCCGAAGAAAATTGGGCCATGAGGAGCTAAGTCCGTCAGGACCTTTGCTCAGCCTATCAGCTATTTGCATAATGCCAGTTTTGTGTGCACAGCAACGATTCTTTTCACACACTGCTTTTCAGCAATAAAACAGAACTCTGGTGGAATTACTCCTAATTATAACTGGCATGAGTAACATAAGAATCGCACTGTGGCTAATTATTTTGCGGTGGTTTTTGTTTTTAATTTGCAAACTGTTTAGGTCATATTCTGCCCTGGCATTCCTGTGTGCACTTCTCACAGAAATCCATAGTAGCTACAAGCACTCATCTACAGAGAGAATTTGGTCATCGGTGTCAATGCAAAGTTGCCTTTCACAGAACGTCAGTTGAGAAAGGGAATTGAAACACATATGGGCTACGTCTACACTTGCATGATTTTCCGTAAATGCTTTTAATGGAAAACTTTTCCGTTAAAAGTATTTTCAGAAAAGCACGTCTAGATTGGTAGGATGCTTTTCCGGAAAAGCACTTTTTCCGGAAAAGCATCCATGGCCAATCTAGACGTGCTTTTCCGCAAAAAAAGCCCCGATCGCCATTTTCGCAATCGGGGCTTTTTTGCGGAAAACAGTACTGTGCTGTCTACACTGGCCCTTTTGCACAAAAGTCTTTCAGAAAAAGACGTTTGCCCGAATGGGAGCAGCATAGTATTTCCAGAAAATCACTGACGATCTTACATGAAATTGTCAGTGTTTTTCCAGAAATTCAAGTGACCAGTGTAGACAGCTGGCAAGTTTTCCCGGAAAAACAACTGCTTTTCCGGAAAAAGTGGCCAGTCTAGACACAGCCATGGAGCCACATGACTATCCTGTTGCAGTGTTGCTAGCTCAGAATGCTGTAGAAATGTAATTAAGGTTTGAAGGTATTAGTTTTGTTGTCTCTTTGTCCCTTGGAAATCAGTGGAACAACTTCTGTTGTGTTTGGTTCAGGTTTGGTATCACTTGTACTCCATCTTGCATCTTTCCATCTTGTTAATCTTTGTCTCTTCTTCTCTGCAAGCTGTCATGTTAATCTCTTTGCTTGTGCTGTTTTATCTGCCCATTTATACTGATCTGCCCATATTAGGGTGTCCAGGTGCCTAGTTTTTGACTGGAAAGTTTGATTGAAAAGGGGCCCTCGTGCTATCTAGTCACCAGAGATAGGGAGGCATCAGCTTCTCACCACTCCAGTCTCTACTCAGCCATGGCCAGCTCTTATCTTCATCGTGTGGCTGCAGCTCTCAATGCCAGTCTCAGTTTATTGAGCAATCAGGGTTTTAGGTTCTTGCATTCTTTTGCCCATTTTAGTTTCTCAAATGGAGCCATTTAGAATATATAAGAATCCTGATCACTCTCTGTGGGAAGAGGAGATGGAAGAGATGCTATCTGCAACCTACTTCTCCTGGCAATTATTATGTTTGAGATTTGAGTGTTCCTTTCACTTTTATTTCCTCTTTTAGAGTAACATGTTTTGATTGGTATAAATACATTTGCTGTGCTGTCCAGTATAGTCTTGCCTCAGATGACAATGTCACAAAAATCAGTGTCCTCTCTTAGATTAACTCTATTCTACAACAGCTGAAAAAATCCTCAGAAAACATATTGCAATGGGCAAAAGAATGCAAAGATTAACAATAAAATGTTTCTGGCCTAAAAGACTCTCTTGGCGGTGTCCAAGCAATTTCTACATTCAGCTGAAATATTTATCAGCATTTTCCTTTTTTGTGTGTGCGTGTAAACCGTTTATTCTCAGTATCTCATCAATGGCTTCAAATGGGCAATTACTATGCTATTCATAAATTTAATGTCTTTCATAGTGAATTGGATTGCCTAGCAAGTTCCATCATAATAATGTTTCAAAACTAATATTTTTCAGAAAACTCTCAATCATTTTTTTCTAAATAGCATTTCTGTTGTAATCTACAGACCACATGCCTTTTTGTAGCAATATGGTTCTCTTTTTCTTAATTGTAAATCAGATACAATATGTAATTGCCCATATCCCACTTCATTGAAAGAATCTGTATCCTCTGTATCATCCATGTTCTTTACACTGTCTGGACACTAATTAACTTGGACATCCCATGGTTCAGTCCTCCCATATGGGGAACTCCTCTAGAACAAATAGCTCTTAAATACTACAGCAGCAGGCCATGATGAATAAACTAGAGAATTAAATTTTGGCATCCAATCCCTCCCAGCTGGCTGATATTTGTCTAGAAGCCTCATGGTGAAAAGTTTGCATAGTTCTCAGGACATGTGTGGAGTCTCATGAAATATTAAAATAATAAACTGATGAAAATCACAGCATCAGGATATTGTTCTTAATGATTTATGTTTTGCAATATGTATGTGGGGACAGAGAGTGAGTCTGAATTGATGCGTGTGCCAAGGCTTGAGTACCAAGTGATTGACAGCCCAAATTTAAACTCCTCGTGCTGGTAAAACACCTATTGATTTCCACTGGTATTTTGTCTGAATTTTCCAGGATAGACTGAAAGAGAGTGGAGTATAGCTATGAGTGATGTATATCCATGAGCAGTTTGCAATTTCCTCAGATGAATTCACCATTCAAATTTACTCTTAATTTTATCATTTGGTTTGGCTTTTTGCTCTCTTTTCTCATTCTTTATGGATTTACATTAAACAGTTTCCTGGTAATATTTGCTGCATTAATATTTGATATTGCAGAAGCAGTGACTCATTATGAATGGCCTAGGAGTTTTAGAAAGTGATAAGGTGAGTGTAAGTCTTTTAATCTTGATGTGGCCTGAATGAAACCATTGGGATTTTGATTTCAGACAGGTATAAAATAACTATGTTTAGACAATGTTAAACCTTTCTCTTTCCTAGTGACAACCTGCTCAAGTAGCATTCCTAGAAAAAGTGGTTGGGAAAGAGGTTCACTCACCACTAGGATGCATCCTCTGTCCAGATGTGGCATAGCAGCATTCAGTCTGGCACCCCTTTCCACTGCAGAAGGGTCTCTTGCTTTATCTTGGCCTTCTGACCAGGTCACAATATTTATGTCCACCCATTTTGAGGCAACAAAGTTCAACAAATAATTTCTAGACCTTGTGTCAGGTCTCCAGTCCTGACTCTGGGCCCAGTGGTCATTGCATCCCTCCGGGCTCTGAATTATCCTTATCCCTTATGTCAGGGGACCTTGTCACCTCAGTGATTGGTAGGGACACACAAGCCCTTCCTCTGATCTTGGTACCAAACCAGGGAACTGCAACTAGCAGCCAAGATCTGTTCCATCTCACTACTTGCTATTTTCCTGAGTTCCTTCTTATCACTAACCTTTCCACAGGCTTCTTGCCCCCAACCTATTTTGGAGCACTCTCAGAGATCTGGTTTCTGCCCTTTAATCAGGTCTATCACGGGAATTTGACTCTATCCTGCACTTTTCAGATATCTCCACTTTCTACTTCCCAGAGAGCAACTGTAGACTCTTTTCCTGCAGTCCCATTCTTCTGCAAACTTCCTCTCTTTATACCAGTGTGACGTTATTGGATTTTAATAGGAAAATTCAGATCATTATTGCACCCACTGTTGTGTGTTTGCCCCAAGTTCTGTGCAAAGTGTGCTTTGAAAGCTTGTGCTATGCTGATTTTGTTTATGCTACTCGTACACATATATGGTTTTTATGGGTAAAGTTATGAATATGGGCTCTGTATTTTTAAATGTTTTCTGTCTGGGACACAGCAACAGGCATCAACCACTATTCTGAGGGGCAGTCACTCAGTGAATGGCTATGCTACAGGGACAATGGCTCTTAAATGTTGCCAACTAAACCTGAAGACCAGCAGGTACACTATGGCTCATTGCCTACAAGGACATGGGCAGGTTAGATGATCATACGATCAGCTCTATTTTGGGAGGTACTATCTCTCAGGAGAACCATGGATTTCTTCCTCATGGGGAATATTATAAAAGGATACTGATGGTTCCTCCATCTTGATTTTCACTCCTGCTCCTGACTTCGGAAGTGTCTTTGCTATGGACAGAGAGCCAGGAAGGAGTGTTGACCCATCCTAACATAGGATGTATCCCAGAGACTTTTAAGCAAGCAGTTTATTATATCCCTGCTAAGAGCCTGCATCAAGAACTTGGTGACTGAGGTATATATTGTGCTTTCTTGAACAATCCTGCTCTCATTCTCATTCTGCATGTAGTCTAGACATACCCGAAGAGACTGCAACTTAAATAAGAACAAGAATTGGAAGAGTTACATTTGCTAAGCAGGGAGAGAATGGCGAAGGCAGACAGAGAAGCTGTAGAAAGATGGCAAAAATGGAGAACCTGCTGAAAGAGTTCAAAAAGCTAAAGATAGAAGGGCTGAATTGGAGAGAGAAGTTTCTAAATTACAGACGGCAAAGCAAGGAACAGAAGTAATAATTGCCAGAAGTAACCTTCAGATCAAAAATGGGATGACCAGCAGAGAATGTATCCTCTTAAACTTCTAACTATGTTGGTATGTGGTTTGAGTATGACATGGCAGATATGATAATCAGCTAACGTCTCACCCCAGCCCCAAAGCATGTCTGAATATATCTCTTCTGTGTTAACTGTAACGAGCAGGGAGATTTGTGAAGTGTGTATGTGTGACTCTGGGCAGCTGTCTGTGTCTAACTGGTCTTACTGTGACCAAGGAGAGAATTTGTCTAAATGTTTGCCTGAAAAGAGCTGTTTGTCTGTGCAGGGAAGCAGTGTGTTGGTGAATGAGGGTTCTGAATGTCTGTCTAATGTCTCAGAAGCGAGGCTGGAATTGAATCCAGGAGAGGGAGAACTCAGTGATCAGGAAAATGTTTTTCTACTTCCACAATAAATTATGGTCCAAATGATCCTGTGGGATTATGAAAGTGTTCACATCAGATAATAATCAAAATATTGGCAAATAATAAGATGACCCTATGAACAAAGCAAACCAAGCTGAGCAAATTCCTTTTTAAAAGTATTCATAAAGGAGTTTTCTTTTTCTGTCCTATATATTTATATCTAGAATGGCATTAACATTAATATACTATAGTATTAATACATATATATGAATATGTATGTTCAAAAATATAAACTGTTATTATTTAACTTTGCATGCATTTCACACATCTGAATCATCCCCATCTCTAACTAACTTAACCAATTAGCAAATTCTATTTGTTCCATATAGTAAAATACAAGTTTTCCCTACCTAACGGTACATAAGAAGTCTTCAGACAGAAAACCCATCATTGTTCTGATATGCATACCCAATCTATTTTATTCCCTTACCGTTTGTCTCTGTATTATTCACTCTGATTTGTTCAAAAATTATGCAACCAAAACCACCCAGCACTCAAAATGCCACCCTCTGCCCTAATTTTATTTATAAACAGTGTCCTGAGTTCTTAACCTTTTATAACATTGTCATGTAACCAAGAACTTTGTATATCATGTAGTCAGTCTGGCATACTCCCAGGTCACAGTCCAGAATAAACTGTTCTTCAAGGATGGCTGAATTTACTTCATATCCTGTAACCCCTTTTCAGAGCTGTTGGACCTTGCTTGAGTATTGGCAGCCTTTTAATAAAAGGTCATTTTGATGTCAATTAGATGGTGTGTAAAGATGCACCACATACACTGGGATGCAGCAGAGAGAAGACAAACCCTGAAAAATCTAAACGTTGTTGCACAATATTTATCTCAGCTTTCATTTTTTAAAAAAATATCTCTAGTCTGTCTTCTGACAAAGATTAAACTTCAAAAGGTAAACCAGGCTTCTAAGTGTTGAAGGTGTATCAGTGTGAATTTGCCTAAAAATAATAGATTATTTACTCTCCTCAACATTTGTCCAGAAGCAGTCAATAAGGTCTCTGAAGTCCACGACTGCTTGAATACTGTTTTCATGTATGAAAATGTAAGAAAATCCTAACTTATGGTGCCTTGGTATCTGAGGTGCCTTTGGTTCACTGATGGTGCCTTGGTATCTGAGTTACTTCAAGGCTGGTTCGATGCTGATAGCTGAACCAATCCCTCCTCCGTGGTGGTGGTGATGATGATGTTGATGTTGTTATGGTTGTGCCTAGAAGCCAAGCATCCACTGTGCTAGGCGGGCACTGTGTTGTGAACACGTTTAACAAAGGAGTAGTTTCTGGGCTACAAGATGTGTCTGGACTCGGAGCTACAGGTATAATTTCCAGCTTTAGGGTACATACCCACACTAACTCGGATCAAGCTAGTGTGCTACAGATGGAGTATATAAGGGATGAGCTATCCACCTCAAGTATATAAATGGTCAATTTAAAATATTTGAACATACAATTGCTCATATGTACTCATGGTCAGTGTTGCCTGTAAGCTGAGTGCGTGAGCAGCCATACAGCAGAGATTCAGATGCCACCCAGTTGATTAGCACAGCACCCATAGCCCCCACAGCCAGAAGCTGGTGTTTCTACTGGTGGTACACATCTGCACATGCCTCAGAACACATAAAATGTATTCCACAGATGGATGAAAAAAATTACAGGGAATATTGATCATGGTCCCAGCTTCAAAGGGTAAGCCCAGATCTTTGTCTGCTTTATTTAATTTTCTTTGTGCCAGGGAGTTAGCCAGGGATTTTGTGCAATCCTAGCTTTGGAGTCAGAAAGCCTTGATCATCTTGTTTAACTTGATTAGTTGTAGGGGTTGTGCTTTTGAGAACAGTTTTTCCTTGGTGAGTTATTAAGGACTGTACAACAATATTACCAAACACAATTACAGAATGTATAGGTCTATAATTTTCTGTCATCTATTACTATTAATTTGTCATCAATTCACAGTGTGTATTGTCAGAAACAGCTTAGTATTGCAGCATGGGCGTATATATGCAATCTTGGTTGGGAGAGGTGTAGTCTGAGTTTGGAAAGAAATATCGATTCTGCAGTGTTGCACTGTGTTCTTAGTCGAATTGCATACCTAATAAAAATCTATATATTGCACACCCTGATTGTGAAATTTACTGGTCACCAGCTACCTACCATGTTAACCACACTTGTTGTTACCTAGTAATTGTGCTCTGTGTTAGGTCCCAGTTTCAAAATCTGCATAATAACCTCTGGATGAAGCTCAGGGAACAGGGAAGCATTGCTTACATCTCTCCACATATTGGATTATTTTCAGTAATGTTTGGCTGAATGGAATACAATTGATTAATTAAAATTAACCATTGGAATAGCAGAACTTGATTCAGAAAAGCATTTCCACAGGTACTTGAGTGCCCTTCTTAAATAGGAATGCTTTCCTGAATCAGGATCTGTAAATGAAGCTTCAGTGCAATTAGTCTATTAAAGAATGTAATTGGGCCTTTCAATACAATTAATGTTACTAGACAGAAATGTGTACTTTCTTTTCAAAGCTAGACAGAGAAAATGAATCCTCATTATGCCTATAGGCAGTAAGAATTGCGGGAGATAGGGTAGATGCTTTTGTTAATGATGTTTCAGGGCTTGATCCTCCTCCTACACCACAGGAAATGAGGAGTAAATCCAGAAAAATGAGTGGTTTTCAAGGGTGTAAAACTAGTTTAAGTAAAAATGGGAATCCACAGTATGTGTGGGAATCAGGATCACAGAGTCCCTCTTTTCAACAGTAGTTTTGTTACTGCCAGATTGTTTGGGTGACAATGACTTGTGTGATGTATATTTCTGAGGTCTTTTGGGGACTCCAGAAAAATAGGCACTTATATTCTTCCTATAGGTAAAAGTATAAACTCATCATTTCAAGTGTAGTTCATCACTATTAAAAATAAGCCTGTTAAAAAGTAATTGTGCTGCCACAAGCTTTTGTGTGTGGGGGCATATGTAAATGGAACAACTGATCTTTGTTAGACAAGTATGAAAAATAATGGCAGCTCCAGAGCATAATTACTGCTGATTTATAGGGTTACAAGCTTCCAGTCAACTATATTACTGTGCTGCTTCATTCAATTGCATATTTTAAGATTCCAGATCATAAAACTACATTTTCTTTAAAGATCAATACATTATATTTAAAGCTGTAAATTTCCCTTTATTTTCTGTGGATTATTTAATTTGAAGACCTTCCCACCAATAAACTTCATTTAAAAAATCAGCATGTCTTTGAATAGTGTCAGTCATCTTCCTCACTTGTTGCTCCGACCACATCATCCCTATCCATCAGAGCTTTCAAGGCTTCTTGAGCTTTTTTTCACAACACATTCCAAAGCTCATTGTTCTTCCCTTCACACTATGCCCACATCTGCTAGCAGATTATTCCTTCCTCCTTCATAAGTATGTTGTGAGGCAAGGCTCTCTTTGCAGTCTCTAGTGTAGAGAAAATATAATTTGGCCTATAATATGAATTTATTTTGAAGGACCATGTTAGATCAGCATTGAGAACACGCACGTACTGTGTGAGAACATGTATGTATGTATGTTGTAAAACAATTCTGTTTCCCTGGAGTCTCTCTTTACATTCCTTTTTACATCTCAGCCTTGCAAACAGAGCACTACAAAGGGAGTGTATTATACTTAGGGCCCTGTCCGATTCTATAGTCCATTATGATCCATGGCCATAGGAATTGAAATTTGGCAAATTTCACATTTTCAGATTTTTTAAAAAATCTAGAGTTCCACAGTGTTGTAACCAAGGGAGTCCTGACCTAAAAAGTATTGGGGGGAGGGGAGGGCATTTTTCAAACCTGTTGTGGGGGGGTCAGAGGATTGCCAGCCACACTTCTGTGCAGTTTTCAGAGCTGGAGTCTGATGGCAGCAACCACAGAGCTTCCTGCAGCCACAGGAGCCTCTTGGAGGTAGAGGTGGGTCTGATCTCCCCCATTCCCAGAGCAGCTGTGCAGCTGTTGGTGGCAGGATCAGCAGACACTGTGGGCCCTAGGAAAAGATGTGTGTGTGTGAGGGGTCTGGCTCCGCACTCTCAGAAGGCGCAGGACTGAGGGGTGGGCGTGAGTGCAGTCAGCACTTAGTGCCACCCAGACCATTGTGCACCTTATCCCCCACATCCAGCCCTCAGAGCCGTGTGGAGTGGTGCTCCCTCAGCAATTCAAAGAGGCCTGGAGAGCAGTGGTGGCCGTGACCTCCTGGGCACTTTGAATCTCTGAGCCCCAGGAAAATTGCCTCCCCCACCCCTATATTGTCAGGCCTGGCAGATGGACAAGTCCTGTCCCTCACCAGGCTGGCCAGGGTTAGGAGCCTCTTTTCTGGGACTCTCTGGGGAACACAGGGAAGATCCAACCTGACTCCACAAATCTCCTCCACCTGCACAAACTTCTGACTTAGAAATTATGATGTGGCTACATTTGAATATTATTGGCCTGATTCCACTCTTTGTTTGATAATGGTATGAGTTACTCTTGACTTCAAGAAGATACAGACCCTATAATTTTGATGCAGGCTCAGAAAAAAGAAGAGAAACTGGATGGTGGGCAAAGAAGATCTTGCACGGGTTTATCACAGTAACAAGATGAGCTGTATTTTAGACTGCTTGTAGTCCCATTGAGGGACTTTTCCTTAAGGAACACATGGTTAGCAGCTTCAAAGCAAAGTATTGTTTATTAGCCCAAGAGAATACAGCACACACAGAAAAGGGATAAAACAACAAAAGGTCTTACCCAGTCATACAAAGGAAGAATAAAGTTTATTTAAATTTTCTCTGAACTATACTCTGCCTTTCCACTGTGCGATGGGTTGGGAACATGAGACAGACCCTGAAGCATCCTTTGTGTCTCTTTGTGTCTGAAACTGACATCTAATTGCTGTTGTCTACTTAATGGTTTAATATCCCTTTGATTCAATATTTGGTCTTGGAAAGAGTAAATTTTGCTAATCTAGTTGGAACCAGGCATTCTCAAATTAATAGATTTCTCTTCGTTTCCTTAAAGGCCCTTGATATTCTCTCTGATGGCATTTAATCATCTGCCATAGCTTTGTTTCCCATTTATTTTTCCTAACAATCTTCTCTGAGCGCCTTGCAGTCAAGCAGGATAATATCAAGCAGATAAACTGCCGAACAAATACAGGTAACTCCCTCATTCTCCACAAGGACATATTTAACGCTGGCGAAGTTCTACAGAAGACAGGTCAGTTATTGGTGGAGTATGGTATGAATTTGATTCTAATAGCTCATGTAAATAACAGAGAGAAATGGTCATTTTTACTCTGAGGCCATGTCTTCACTTGCTGCACTGGAGATAGATCTTCTGGCATTCGATTTAGCAGGTCTAGGTAAGACCAGCTAAATTCAATGCTGAGGGCAGCTCCAATTGGTGCCCGTATGCCTAGCAGTAACAAAGAGGAAAAGAAATGGACAGAAGTGTTTGCTTCCATCAGCCTCCATCTCTGATGGTGCCAAGTTTGGCTTAAGTTAAGCCGACTCCAGCTTCGTATTTTACATAGCTGGAGTTGCGTACCTTAACCCGACCATCCAGGTCTACTTTAGACCTGGCCTGATATAGTTAGTAGTTTAATCCCAATGGCCAGACATCAATCCTGAGCCAAATGATAGAAAAGGTTTTATGAGCTTCAGTTAATAAAGAATTAAAATATGGGAATATAAATAATCCCAGTTAGCATGGCTTTATATAAAATAGATCTTGTCAAATCTTATTTAGTATTGTGGCAAGGTTACATTTTCTTTATAAAGGGAGCTGCATTGCTGTAATATATTTAAACATTTGTAAGGTATGTGAGTTTCTCATGATTTTCTGATTTAGAAATTACCACTGCACAAGTCTAAATAAATAATATGTCTAATGGATTAAGAACTGAATAACTCTTGGGGTCTTTAAACCATTGTTTGAGGACTTCAATATCCGAGGTATAGGTGAGAGGATTATTCTGGAAGTGGGTGGGTGAGATTCTGTGGCCTGCATTGTGCAGGGGGTCAGACTAGATGATCATAATGGTCCCTTCTGACCTTAAAGTCTATGAGTCTATATGACCAAAATGTTATCAATGGGGAGTGTCAATGAAAGGGATTTTTCCAATGGGGTCCACAGGCATTGGTATGAAGCCCAATGTTGTTCAGTGTTTTGTTTTGTTTTGTTTTTTATCACTGATCAGGAAACTGATATAAAATCATTGCTGATAGCATTTGTATATAGCACACAGATTGGTGGAGTAGTAAATGATGTTGAGAACAGGCCAAAGCAGTCAAACAGAAAGGATCACTTGTTAATTTGGGACAAATCAAATTGAATGTATTTTAACACAGCCAGCTGTAAGGTGATATGTCTAAAGGAACAAGGAATGCAGGCAATACCTACAGAATGCCCTTCCCTGACCACAACAGACATTCAAAAGTGAGGTGTGTGTGAGTCTTTGGTTGGGTCAGCAGAAAAAATAAACCTTTGGACCCCTTAAGGATTTCACACACAAACACACAAAGGACTCTGAGGCTTAGTGGGTGCACAGAAGGATGCAGCATACACTGCTTGGCTCCTGCATACACAAGGAGAAGACCTCTTTTTTTGTGCCATTTCAATGCTCAAAAGAAAAGTGGTTCCCCTCTCCCCATGGAGATTCAAGGAAGGCTAGATTTTTGAGCCTTGTTGTGGGATTCATGCAAAGGCTTGTCTTCACAGGGACATCCAAAAAAATTATCTACATTAAGTAAACATGTGACTTTGAATTAGATTTGTTAATCTTGTTAAATCTTTGTGTGGATGCTCTAATTTAGAATTCAAGTTGCCTTATTTTAGTTTATTTTAATTCACTTTCTCTTTGGGGGTACTGGTTCCTAAAGAAGGTGGGACATGAGTCTGGGGTGCCTAATATTTGCTATAGGAAGGAAAGTTTTTTTTTTTCCCCCTCTCTTCCTTTATCATCATATGAGGAAAAAGTGATGGAATCCCACACGTGGTACTGGGAGCAGTAAGAGGGGTTGAGGGGCTATTGGCAGATCTTGAACGCATGGCAACCATTAAAGAAGAAATCATGACCTGCATTTTGCAAGTTATTGCTGGATCAATCCCAGATGTGTTGTGGCCTAGCTAATCTGCAGTCCTGGTGGTGTGTTTGTCTGACTGCAGTACGCGGGACAGTAGGAGTGGTTGGACAGCAGTGATTTCTGGACAGCAGTGATTTCTGAGAAGGATTTAGGTGTCATGATGGACAAGCAGCTCGGCAAAAGCTCTCAGTATGAAACTAAGGCCAATGTAATGCTTTTGGTTTCTATAAGAAAGGAGAGTAGCTCCTTGCTTAATGTTGTAGCTATATTCCTGAAAAATGCGACTTTGAGCGAAATGACGTTAAGCAAATCCAATTTCCCCATCGGAATTCATGTAAATAAGGAGGATTAGGCTCCAAGTATATTTTTTCTCCAGTGGACAAAAGCAGTATACATTTTAAACAATTTGAACAATTCCACAGCAATGATGACTGTGAAGCTTGGTTGAGGTGGTAGAGTCGGAGGGTGGGATATTTCCTAGGGCATATCTTGCTACTTAATGAGGAACTAGCACTTGGCTGAGACTTTCGGGGTTAACAGTGATAATCTAGCCTCACACTCTAGAGGCAGAATGGACTGAGAAAGGAGGGAAGAGACATGATGGAGGCATAGCAGCAGCTGGGGAAACACTTCCACGCAGAAATGAGGTACGGAATGAGGAGCTCAATGGAAGAGGCAGGAGGGACACTCTGACATCAGCACCCCTCTCTCCCTCACCCACAGAGCAGGCAGGCAGTTCCAAGGCAGAGGGCCAGAGCAGTAGAGCAGTGTAGGGAGGGGCAGCTGAGCTGCAGCTGCCCTGCTGCATAGCTTATCGGAAATTTAGGGGAACTGATGTGGGGATGCCAGACCATCCCGTTCCCAACGTTCACAACGATGGACTGCTTTTCCAGAAAATCCTGCAAGAAGTGGACAAAACAGGCAGCCAAATGATGTTATGAAGGAGCATTGCGCAACTTTAAACAAGTATGTGTTCTAAGAGATAAGCAACATCATAATGAGACTTTAAGTGGGACAACATTAAGTGACGAGTTACTGTAGGAGCAGGGAGGTGATTAACTTCTGCGTATGACATTTGGTGAGGCCAGAATACAGTATCCAATGCTGGTACCTGCTATTTTAAAAAAATTATGAAAAAGTGGAGAGGGTACAGAAAAGAACCGGAAAAAAAAATCAGGGCTAGAGAAAAATGCCTTATAATGAGAGACTTAAAGTGTTTAATCTTGTTGAGCTTATAAAAAAATAGAACTGAGAGGTGACTTGATTATCATATAGCTTGGGGAGAATATCAATGACTCTTTAACTAGCAGAGAGAGGCACAAGAATAATGGTTAGAAATTAAATCTGTGGAAATTCAATTTATAAATAAGGCACACATTTTCAACAATGAAGGTAGTTATTCATTGGAACAAACTACCAAAGCCAGTGGTGGATTATCCATCCCTTCATTATTTCAGATCAGCTGGATTCATTTCTGGAATATATGGTTTGGTCATACATAAGTTATTAGGCTCAGTAGAGGGGTAAATGGGAAAAAGTCTATGGTCTGTGATATCCAGATGATGATCTGATGGTTCCATCTGGTCTTAAAATCTATAAATGTATGAGTCTAGTATGAAATTCCCTCATTAGGGTAGCCATTATTTGTTCCCACAGTTTGGAGCAAATTGCAAAAACAATCATTCAAGCACTGCATTATTTTTATATGGCTTTTCATGCATCTCTAGCAAAGCTTTAACTAACTTTATTGTTCCACATGCAAGTTATATATATAGCACTTTCCTGACAGTAGATGTTTATAGGGAAAACCACAGTGTATTTTGAGACTAGAGACATGGTTGTCTTCTGTTCTGCATGGTTTTGGAAAAGACAGTGGGTATGGTATGTATTCAGCTGAGGGAAGAAAACCACAGTGATGATGTGAGAAGTAAATAAGGGGGCAATAAAATGGAGTCGCAAGAATGTCGGACACCAAACACCTTTGTTAGCCTTAAAAGAAAGTGTCTGATTTGCAAGCAAAAGCTGGAATGTGCAGACGTTCACTTAATTTGAATGATCCAAAATAGAAACATTTATCTAAAGCAGACATTAAAATTCTTAATCACAAAGAAGCATCGTTCAATGTATCATTACTCTGAACTTTCTGAAATAAAATTCAAATTATAATATCCAGAATGTATTTATTATTGGACAGTTTTTCCATTTGGATTTGCCATATTGAATAAGTTCATTGGACCATTAGGTCCATATCTCCCACTGTGTGAAGTGACTGATGCATCTTGCTGCATAGAAAAAGAAAACAAAATAGGCAAGAAAGAAAAGAAAAAAAATCTTTAGTGCACAACTAATGTATAGTCCTTACTTTATATAAGTTATCCTTTTCACACTAACCCCTATCACAAGCTTCACAATATATGTATGTGAAGCTTGTGATACTACATGTATGATATGGTCATGCTACTTCTAAAGGTTGGGCTGTATGAAAATTGTGTCGTGTGTATCTTGAATTTCTGCCTTTCTGAAGCATGTTAATGTCTGATTTTGTTGTTCATCTTGGGCACATATACACAGCAGGGCTAAAGCCAAAATAAGCTACACAACTTTAACTATGTTGATTGAATAGCTTAAGAGAAATAGCTTATTTCGGCTTTTGGTGCTGTCTACACAGAAGGGAGTTTGAGGTAGAGCACTCTTCCTCTGACTTCTCTCGCTCTTCATACAATGAAAGTTACAGAAGTCAGAGTAAGAAGTCCTCCAGCTCACCATTATTTTGACATTATGTTGAAATAACTGCCTGTAGTGTAGACATGGGCTATGTTATTTTGGAATAACGCCAGTTATTTTGAAATAATGCTGCTGTGTAGACAAAGCCTTTGTCTGGATAAATATGGACTTGGGCCCTGAATGATCACTGAGATCTATGCTGGGTGGAATTCAGTGCCTGTCTGAAGTTCTTCCCATATAGTACAAAATGCAGGATCAAAGATATGAAAGAGAGGGTATGTCTACACTACAGCACTAATTCGAACTAACTTAATTCGAATTAGTTAATTCGAACTTAGCTAATTCAAACTAGTGCATCTAGACCTAAAAACTAATTTGAATTAGCGTTTTGCTAATTCGAACTAGTATGTCCACATTGAGTGGACCCTGAACCAAAGTTAAGGCTGGCTGGAACAGGTGCCAGCAGGGCATCAGGTTAGGACTTAGAGCGTGGAGCTGCTGCCTCTGGCTAGCCAAGGGCTGTGCTTAAAAGGACCCTACCCCCACCCCGGACAGACAGTTCTCAGGGTTCCTCGCTTGCTTGTCTACCTCAATGAGGCACAGCAAAGCAGGCCTGTCTTGGAGTGCCCTGAGTGCTCGCACTCGGCCCATCATAGCATCGGCCATCAGCCCAGTTGCACTTGCCGCAGGCTGTCATCCAGGGGGGTCAAATGGGGGGCTGTCAGGATCCAGGAGACTCTGCAAGAGAGTTTCCACCCCGAGGAGCCCGCAGAGCCCCCCCAGACCTCCCCACCAGGGGCTAGTACCCCATTCCTCCCTCACCTCCTTCCACTTACCTCTCACTAGCCCCCCTTCCTGATGTAAAAGATAAAGGACACATGTGTTCAAAAATAAAAACTCTCTTTATTTAACAAAACTGGAGGGGGAGGGATAACCTCTGGGGAGACTGGGAAAAAGAGGTGGGAGAGGGGAAGAGAGAGGGTGGGAGAGGAGAGGGGGAAACCTGCGAGGAGGGAGCTGGAAGGGGGAAGCCAGGGGAAGAAGGAGGAGGGGAAGTATCAAACTATGGTACGCCATATCTTCAGTACTGTGTACAGATGTGGTCTTCTCACCTCAAAAGAGATGTTTTGACCTTGGAAAGGGTTCAGAAAAGGGCAACTAAAATGATTAGGGGTTTGGAACAGGTCTCATATGAAGAGAGGCTAAAAAGACTGGGACTTTTCAGCTTAGAAAAGAGGAGACGGAGGGGGGATATGCTAGAGGTCTATAAAAGCATGAGTGGTGTGGAGAGGGTGTATAAAGAAAAGTTCTTCATTAGTTCCCATAATAGAAGGACTAGAGGACACCAAATGAAATGAATGGTTAGCAGGCTTCAAACTAATAAAAGAAAGTTTTTCTTCACAAACCATATAGTCAACCTGTGGAACTCCTTGCCACAGGAGGCTGTGAAGGCTAGAACTATAACAGAGTTTAAATAGAAGTTAGATAAAGTCATGGAGGTTGGGTCCATGGAGTGCTATTAGCCAGGGGGTAGGAACAGTGTCCCTGGTCTCTGTTTGTGGAAGGCTGGAGATGGAAGGCACGAGACAAATCGCTTGGTCATTGTCTTCGGTCCATCCCCTCCAGGGTACCTAGTATGGGCCGCTGTCGGCAGACAGGCTACTGGGCTAGATGGACCTTTGGTCTGACCCAGTACGGCCGTTCTTATGTTCTAAGCTCAGGGCTCAGGGTCGGGGGTCTCACTGGACCACCTTGATTTTCATGCAAACCTGCTCCTGGGTTCACATGTGGCCTCTGGTGGCCGGGCTGGCAGCTATCCTGCCCTAGACGGCCACTTTCCTGTGACTAGTGCGGAGGTCGTGGACGTTGGAGGCCTCCCCCCAAACCTCAATGAAGTCCACGATCTCCGCACTAGACCAGGCAGGCGCCCACCTCTTGCGGCCCTGCGCAGGCTCCTGGGAGCCACCAGCCTGGGCCTGGGAAGAGGCGGAGGGCTGGGTGGCAGCGGGTGGCTGGCTCATGCCATGCCAGGTGTAGGGTCTGCTGGCTGGGTGCTGGCAGGCTTGCACCTGGCACAAGCTCCGTAGCCAGACCGTGCCCCTTGAAGGGCTCCGGGGCCAGGAGGGGGGCAGATAAGTTTCCCTGGTTTGGCCCAGAGTAGCCACCAGGGCAAGCTGGGAAGGGCTAGCCTTCCACTAGTTCGAATTAAGTGGCTACACAGCCCTTAATTCGAACTATTTAATTCGAACTAGGAGTTACTCCTCGTGGAATGAGGTTTACCTAGTTCGAATTAAGCTCTCTGCTAGTTCGAATTAAGTTCGAACTAGCGGTTTGTAT
Organism: Pelodiscus sinensis; assembly: GCF_049634645.1. Taxonomy (NCBI): domain Eukaryota; kingdom Metazoa; phylum Chordata; order Testudines; family Trionychidae; genus Pelodiscus; species Pelodiscus sinensis. The sequence continues at coordinate 159,101,288 of NC_134712.1, forward strand.
GTGTAGCGCCTATGAAAGTTAATTCGAACTAACGGCTGTTAGTTCGAATTAACTTTGTAGTGTAGACATACCCAGAAAGAGGTCCTTGTATTTAATTACATGAAGGCTAACATTGAAAAGATATATTGGAGGAGTAGAGAATCCATTTTACCAGATCGTTAGAGGGAAAGTTCCAAACATCAGTTTTCTAATATTTTTATAAAGCTTGCTTTTAAAATTTGTCTTTCCAGGAAAATTTAAGAAAATTATCCAAACCTTAAATTAATCAAAATACTAAGCATACTCTGTTTTAAAACAATGACTGCTGGTATGATTAACTTTCAAAAATATTTTGTTATTCTTTAGTCCACTCCTCACTCTTAATTTCTAGATGCATGGTGGAACAAATTGAAAAAGAAATCCCCCTTTTACAAATTTTCAGATACAAAGGACTTGATATAATAAGTGGAAGAGGAATTGTGTGGTAATTCATGGAAAGGATGGAAGGAGAAACATTTTCTGCCCCAATGAAATTTATTTTCCATATTTCAGAATGATGGGAGGATTTATGGCAAGGAGGAGCAGCAACAAAGTCTTGTGGTTACTCATTCTAGGAAAGTATTTGTGAATCTCTGGAACTTGTTTTAATATATAAAACAACAGCATTAAAGATCTAAGCTGATGACAGTTATTATTAATTAACATGTGGGGATCTTAGAATTGTTTTCTTCCAAGATGGATATACATGAGAAAACAATGGCTTGGCAGTGAAAAAATAAAAATATTTAATAGACACTCATTCAATATTTTGAATTTTAACCTCCCTGGAGACTAATTGCTCCATAAATAGTTCCATTACCAACCAGCCCAACCAGCATAGTGCAGTGGAAATAACAAAGGACTAAGGGTACATCTACAGGTATCTATACCCTAGTAATTGGTCCTCTTTACATTCATGTGTACATGTGCCATAATCTACATCTAACCCCCAAAAATACATGCCTGAATGCCCAGGTGAGGGTTGGGGTAAGCTGGGGCATGCCTCAGGAATATGGATAAGTACACACCCCAGCTGTAGAGTGGTCCTGTACAAGTTTGTAGTGTGGAAGTGGTAAGAAGTGTTTATGCAGTTTTGAGTTTCATTAGGCTTCCACCTCCATTTCCACAATGCATGGAGCCCTTTTCATTCCTGACGCTGATCTATATAGGACCCTCTCCTCCTGTTTTCATCAGTAGTAGCATGCTGTGCTGACTGCGTAAGAACAAGGGAGTATAGGTCCTGAGTACACTCAGGTGCTAATCAATAAGCGACGAGGAGTCCTGTGGCACCTTATAGACTAACTGAAGTGTAGGAGCATAAGCTTTCGTGGGCAAAGACCCACTTCGTCAGATGCATGTAGTGGAAATTTCCAGAGGCAGGAATAAATATGCAGGCCAGGATCAGGCTGGAGATGATGAGGTGATCCAATCAAGGAGGATGAGGCCCACTTCTAGCAGCTGATCTGGAGGTGTGAATTCCAAGAGAATAGAAGCTGCTTTTGTAGTTAGCAAGCCATTCACAGTCTTTGTTTAATCCAGAGTTGATTGTGTCAAACTTAAAGATGAACTGTAGCTCAGCAGTTTCTCTTTGAAGTCTGGTCCTGAAGTTTTTTTGCTGCAGGATGGCTACTTTTAGATCTGCAATTGTGTGTCCAGGAAGATTGAAGTGTTCCCCTACAGGTTTTTGTATGTTGCCATTCCTAATATCAGATTTGTGTCCATTGATTCTTTTACGTAGGGACTGTCCTGTTTGGCCGATGTATATAGCAGTGGGGCATTGTTGGCACATGATGGCATATATTACGTTGGTGGATGTGCAGGAGAATGTACCAGTGACAGTATGGCTGATCTGGTTAGGTCCTGTGATGGTGTTGCTGGTGTATATATGTGGGCAGAGTTGGCACCGAGGTTTGTTGCAAGGATTGGTTCCTGAGTTCGAGTTATTATGGTGCGGTGTGTAGTTGCTGGTGAGAATATGCTTCAGGTTGGCGGGTTGTCTGTGGGCAAGGACCGGCCTACCTCCCAAGGCCTGTGAGAGCGAGGGATCATTGTCCAGGATGGACATTAGCGATCTTCAGCCCATCCTGGACAATGATCCCTCGCTCTCACAGGCCTTGGGAGGTAGGCCGGTCCTTGCCCACAGACAACCCGCCAACCTGAAGCATATTCTCACCAGCAACTACACACCGCACCATAATAACTCGAACTCAGGAACCAATCCTTGCAACAAACCTCGGTGCCAACTCTGCCCACATATATACACCAGCAACACCATCACAGGACCTAACCAGATCAGCCATACTGTCACTGGTACATTCTCCTGCACATCCACCAACGTAATATATGCCATCATGTGCCAACAATGCCCCACTGCTATATACATCGGCCAAACAGGACAGTCCCTACGTAAAAGAATCAATGGACACAAATCTGATATTAGGAATGGCAACATACAAAAACCTGTAGGGGAACACTTCAATCTTCCTGGACACACAATTGCAGATCTAAAAGTAGCCATCCTGCAGCAAAAAAACTTCAGGACCAGACTTCAAAGAGAAACTGCTGAGCTACAGTTCATCTTTAAGTTTGACACAATCAACTCTGGATTAAACAAAGACTGTGAATGGCTTGCTAACTACAAAAGCAGCTTCTATTCTCTTGGAATTCACACCTCCAGATCAGCTGCTAGAAGTGGGCCTCATCCTCCTTGATTGGATCACCTCATCATCTCCAGCCTGATCCTGGCCTGCATATTTATTCCTGCCTCTGGAAATTTCCACTACATGCATCTGACGAAGTGGGTCTTTGCCCACGAAAGCTTATGCTCCTACACTTCAGTTAGTCTATAAGGTGCCACAGGACTCCTCGTCGCTTTTGCAGATTCAGACTAACACGGCTACCCCTCTGGTGCTAATCAATGTGTGTCATTGTCCATAAATTCTCCCTGAGGAGGAGGAACGTTCCCCTTTTTCAGGAAATGTCATGGAGGCGGAAGCAGGCAGGAATTCAGCAGATTGTGGCCCAGTGCATAAAGCACCTGAGGTTCATGAACAGGAAAGCCAAATACTCCAGCAGTTGCTCCAGAAGGGCTTGTTGTACATAACCCTTCAACATGGAACTTAAACAGGGGTTGTAAAGGGCTCCCAGTACTGACCCTGAAGATGCTCACAAGCCCCAACTCAGCTCTTCACTGTTTGATGGGATGCTCATGTGGGCCAGAGCAAGGAAGCAGCAGGGAGCATAGGGGCAGGCCCCAAAACACCAGGAGGATGAAGTATTTGATTCTCCACCTGTACCTGTAGAAGCTGGTTGAGAAAATTCTCAGATGAATCTGAAGATAACCCTGAGTCATGGCTGGTAAGTTACAATGAACCAAGCCAACTGATGGGGGGCAGAGGGAGCAGTTTGCCCAGGGCCCAATGTTTAAAAGGGGCCCAGGGCTGCTATTGCAGCAGCAGCGGTGGCCGGAGCCCTGGACCCATCTGAATTGCTACCAGAGCACTGCTCCATGCACCTCTGCTGGCTGGGGGGAAGAGCAGCACAGCAACCCAGGCAATAGTGAGGGCTGGCTGCCTGAGGCTCCCCCCTTTCTAGTGGTGTGAAACTACCCCCCCCCCACCTGGTCCTGGGACTCATGGTGGCTGTCAGTCCCGCTCCAATTGACTTCTATCCTCCCCACCAATAGCCACTCTTACTCTGGGGTTAAACATTGTCACGGCACTTAATCCTCCACCATTCACTCCTTTATCCAGCCCCTGCACCTTTCTTCTACAAGCAAGATAATGTTACAAATCAATGATTTTATTTTTATTTCTGATTTACTATTAATATGCACTTGGCTTCTTAAAAGGAGATTAAGGCAAAAACAGTGGACTCCTCCATACCTGTCCATTTCTCAGCCAACTGGTCAGGCAGCGGTGGTCCCAAGTCCAAGCAGATAAGGAAGGAAAGTAAAGAGTGTGGATGGGACAGTTGTAAAAAACTTAGTTGTTTATCTAAAGTTAGTGAAGTGTCTTTAGTAAAGTTAGGGTACTGAGTGTACGTGATGTTAGGGTACTGTTTCATCAGCTACGATGATGATTGGTATTTGGGATCCCCTAATAAAACAGTTGGAACATGCACACCATCCAAAACAGCATGGTTTCTGGAGAATAAAATCCTTCTTTCCTATAAAAAAGCAGTCCTGATCTCCTCAACACCCTAATCTTCCTGTACATCTGTTGCCTTTTTTGCAGGTAAGTAATAATCTTTGAGTCACTAATCAACATGCAGTGCTCTGAGAAGGTTTCCTCTCCAGACCAGCCACAGTATCAGAAATGAAATCAGGGTGAGCGCTCCAATGAGCACATGAGAAACAACTCACACAGATTATATTTATCTTTATTAACAATCTTATGAATAAAGCAATATACCCTGCCAACATTGCAATATAACAAAGGAGGGGATACATAATACAGAATATCCAGCACTTGAATTACTTACTTGTCTCTTGTGGAGAACACCAAAGCGGGTCAGATGATCAACAGGTAATCTTCAGTGTAGCATGTCCCTCTGTACTTAGGCCAGGTTGCCACTTTTATTGTGTGTTTTGCTAATGTCTACTCTACCTCATGCTTATTCATACTATGTTCAGCCTTGTTTTCTTTATCTGTAGTTCCAAACCTTACTAGGGTTGAGATCCCCATTTCCCAAAAGCTAAGTAGCCATTGGAATTATTCTCATTAGTGTTTGTCAGTTGGTTGCTATAACATTTCTGCAGCTGAACATCTGCATTTCAACAACTGTATTTTAGGAATCTCAAAATATCACCATCTTGGGTTTCTTAGTTTCTCACGTCACTTTTAGAATTTAGTATCTTTATTTAAACTTTCTCCCGTAACTTGAGGTCACTTAAAGATTAGCTGCTCCTGTCAATCTCAACTTTAGGTCTCATCTATTTTGGCTAAGGTAGTTTATTTACACCAGACATGCTGGTTCTTTTAGTTGTGTTTTACAACCTTAATATTTATACTTTAGCTATACACTTTGCACAAATGTCTAGATGCACAGGATTGGCTATGCATTTGTATTCATGAATTTCTCTCTCAGAATGAGTGAATGGTAACTTTTTCTGTTCACATACTTATTTGTCCCTTGTGGTGGTTCACATGCTAATGGATTCAATCGAGATACTGGCTGGCTAGGACACTACCTACTTCATAACCACTGAAGGTGCTAACAGCTCTGTGAGTGGTATCCTTCCTGTCTTAGCATCTATCTATTTACTTTGATCTGCTTAGGTTTAAGTACCCATTCTCCAGATACTTAATGATGCCCTGTATCTCATCCCCCTTCCTTTTTCCTTTTTTCTTTTTCTCCCCCCTCTCCTTCCTCTCTCCTATTTATTTCAAGTTTTCAGATCCCCTACTCAGAACTCCAGTCATCTGAAGAAGTGGGCTGTGCCCACAAAAGCTCATGATATCATCTACACGTTTTGTTAGTCTATAAATTGCTATCAGGCCATTTATTGTTTTTTTCTGTAACAGACTAACTCAGCTTTCCCCTGAAGCTATTGGGATGTGGATACCACTGATGGCACTAGCACAATTCAGAAACCTCACTCCTCCAATCTGGCTGTTATTTCTGCAACTTTTCTTATGTCAACCACCCATGGGTAAATCACAGTGTTTATTGACTTGCAGAGCCTGGGAGTGAACTTTTAATCTCCAAATGTGTTTGCAATGGATATCTAGCTGCCTGGTGTTGCCAGCTTCTACAGGGTAATAGCAACCCACTTATGCACCTGTATGACTTCCCTGAATCAAGTGTTCTGACACTAGAGATTTGTTGCAAACTCCTCAAACAGCTCCATGAAGGCCTGTTTCCTCATTCAGAAGTTCTGAAGCCACTGCTACTCATTCCAGATTGCCAAAATGATGCAATTTCACCATGCTGTGCTAGGTTTCTTGTACCAAAAGCAAGGGTCCACTCAAGGACATCCCAGGACAATACTGCCATTCACTGTATCTGTATCATGAGAGCTGAATGAGTTGTTTTGGAGACTTGAGGTCAGTCGTCTTCAGTGTATCAGAAAACTCTGCCCAAATTCCACCCAACATCTTGCCTACTCCATCACATAACCATCTGTCCTGCAGTATAGAGCAGAACCAGATTATCCTCCAATTGCTACATGTCTTCCGCCCACTCTTGCAGGGAATAACAATGATGGGGATGATGTGATCAGGAACTACCATCAGCAAATGTGTGAAAGCAGGGAACAGGACCAATAAAATACAGCAAAGGAATTCACAGAGACACACGGAGCCCCGAGACACTGCCACAGAAGTGGTAGTGCTGACGTCATGTAGAAACAATCCAGCGTGTCATAAACACATGTCCAGCATGCTGTATCAACACTTGATCTTAGTATGGGAATGTGTGGGAGCAGGTACATGGTCCTGTGTCAATATAGACATAACTTAAGAATCAGGAGACCAAGTTCTTTTCCTGGCTCTGCCACTGAGCTGTTTTCCTGACCTTGGGCAAGTCATCAATCGTCCTTTATTAGCCTCTGCTACCTCTCCCTCTCTGTGTAATTTGACTGTAAATTCTTCAGGGCAGGGACTGTTTCTTACTATGTTTTTTAACACTGTCCAGCCTTCTGAGGCCCAGATCTTAAGTGGGCCTCTCGGCACTACTATAAACATAAATAATGTTATGCTGGAGGAAACCTTATTGATGGTGGTGGGCACAACCGCTGCCCTTCATTCACAATAACTGTTAACATTCAAGCGCTTCTATGGAACCTGATAGCTGCAACCACCAATACCACAGGCCAATGACATGATGTGAGTAGAAGCTGAATCATGTGACCATCTGGAGACTGACATACCAAATGCACGGGCTGAGGCATTGATTGGTGGCACTATATATGGGAGAGGAGCAGCAAAAAGACACACAGGAACAAAGAAGCCTCAGAAATTGCCAGAAAGATGTAGGTGGCATGTCCCAGAGAAAAAAGCTGAGAGAGGGTATGTCTACACTACCCTCCTAGTTCATACTAGGAGGGTAATGTAGGCATACCGCACTTGCAAATGAAGCCCGGGATTTGAATTTCTCGTGGAATGAGGAGTAACGGTAGTTCGGACTAGGAAGCCTAGTTCGAACTACCTAGTTCGTGCCCCGTGTAGCCGCGCTGCACGGGGTTCGAACGAGTGGGGTTTAAAAAATGGCGGCGCCCCGCTTATGCAAATGAAGCCCGGGAAATTCAAATCCCAGGCTTCATTTGCAAGTGCGGTATGCCTACATTACCCGGCTAGTTCGAACTAGTGTAGACATACCCAGAGAGAGAAGAGAAATTTGGGAAAAAGTGTGGATTTGAAAGAGGATTGGCACTGCGAGCAAAGAAGCTATCTCCCATTGTCTGATTCCTGCTATATTCAGGGAAACAGGACTTTGTCCATTTGCATCAAAAAATACCCGACTTTTGTATTAAAAAGGGAAACAGGTCATTAACCCTTGAAAACTGGCTTACTGCTTGGGGCAAAAAAAAAGGGGGGGGGGTCACAAGAGCTCATTTTAATGGGACTGCTTGCAAATTAAGAAACAACCCTGCTTGATTAAGGGTGGAAAATTTGGTCGTAGAAATTTTCACTTGATATAATATGTGTGTTTAAGGCCCAGGAAGAAACACCAAAGCAACCTGAGTTAAAGTAATGGTGATATCTTTGTATTTTAACTTTTTTCCAAAAAGAAGTCACTACTTGTTGACTCAACTGGGTTATACATTTTTTTAAAGCAGTGTTTTTCCCACATTGGAAAGTTAATTTTTGCTGACCTAAACAGTAAACTATTTTATCCACTTTATCACTTCACAGTAATGTGAAACCAATTATTCTCACATAATAAAATATTGTTTGAGTTATGCATTTCCTAGAAAGAAAGAAAAAAAGAAGAAACTTTCTAAAGAATTGCATGACAGATGTTTTTCTTTGTGGTGGCCTGAACATTTTATCTGTTGTTGTTGCTTGGTTCATTGGAGCTACTGTCAATAAATAAAACGTTGGCGTTGAAACTCCTGTCAGATAAGAACTAACCTGAACTTTTGTGTATGAGACAAACTCATATGCATTTGATCTGAACCTAAAAGGTTTGGGAAAGGTATGGTTCACTTTTCTTTTTCACCTCTGTAATATCCGGATCTGGTGGAGATTGTCGAAAGTAATACTAAAATACCATGTGTGATTGTTCCTGCATGATTTCCAGACAGCTTTGTTGATTAAAGAGCTTTTGGATATATAACCAGTGCTTGAAATTTTTCTAACAGGATCTCTAAATTTTGAGGGTAACCTGGGATGACAAATAAAAACTGTAGGGAAGTCATACAATTCCTGAATCTTCTTCAGATATCTCCCTTAGGCTATGTCTACACTGTAGCCTTCTTTCAGAAAAGTTTATGCAAATGAAGCTCGGCATGGAATATTGCCGTGCTTCATTTGCATAATTAATGAGCATTTTTTGAGGAAGAACGGCTCATGCACAAGAGGAGATTTTTGCACAAAAAGGAGCTATCTACACTGTTCCTTTTTGTACAAAAGCCTCTTGCGCAAAAACAGCTGCTCCTTAATTATGCAAATGAAGCGTGGCGATATTCCACGCCAAGTTTCAATTGCATAAGCTTTTCTGCAAGAAGGCTACAGTGTAAACATAGCCTTAGTGTTTTCACAGTGAGCATGTACCTGTAAAGCTGAAAGTAACATCATTTTCAAGTTCAATTAAAAACTCAAAATACACTCAGAATGCAGAAATCATGACTGACCTTAAAATGCAGTAATTTGGGGAACAGAGTAGTGGTGCTTTATCATGTTTTAAAATACTAATAATGAGATGCATTAACTGGTACAAAAAAGACAAAATATAGTTAAATTGAGAAGTTTTCAGTTCAAAATGTAAGTATGCTTAGTACATGGTATCACAAAAAAGTGTTTATTAAAGAGCTGCAAATATGGAGCAAACAAAGAGGCTCCACATTACTTGAGTAGTAACTTGTTTTTTGTTTTTTACCTATCCAGAACTATTTGCAGATGTAAACGTCTACTAGCTGAATAACATACTGCATGAAATCATATTATTATCTTCAAGTATTGCATGATTGAGGTCTGGTCTACACCCCAGAGTTAATCACTTATATCAACCTAACTCTCCTGCCAAAGTAACTTGCTAAATTAATAACTCCTCCTATGCCAGTCAATGTGTTTAGCTGGATGTAGTGTTAGCATACACACTTCATTACAAATATGTTTTTTGGTGGCATCCAGGAGCTGTTCCATAATGCCCCACTGTGACTGCCCTGGTCACCATTTTGAACTCTGCTGCCTGGTGGGAAGGTGCACAGGTATATGTCCCTCACCACTAAATCCTCATAATATTTGAAATTGTTTCCTGTTTGCTTAGCCACAAGAACACCCCTAGCCACTGCCCAGCAAACTAGGCTGGCTTCACATTGCAGATACACACTGACTAAAGTGCACAGTAGGTGGTGGATCTCCTGAGCCTGTGGGGTCAAGAGGCAGGCACAGCTCCGATCCAGCTGTAGAAATGTTGATATCAATGAGCAGATTGCTCAAGGCATGGGTGAGAAAGGACATAAGAGGGACCAACAGCAGTGACACATGAAAACCAAATTGCCATGGCAGGCATACCAAAAGGCAAGGGGAACTAACAGTGGCTCTGAGGCAGAGCCGCAGACATGCCATGTTTACAAAGACCTTCTCCACTGTCCATGCAGCTCTCATGCTATACTTGAAAGCTGGAGCAAACTACACACATGCACACGCGCACACACGCGCACACACACAGCCTTGTGCATCTGAAAGCTATGCAGCCACTGCTCATCATCCAATACCTACATAATGATGCAATCCCATCAGTGCTTGTTTCTTGGGCCCAGAACACTCTCAGCAGCTGCTCCATGAATGTCAACAATGACCTTGAATTGTTTCTTTCTGCCTCCCAGAGCAAGCTTAGGCTCCAAGTAATTGTCATGTTTCTTATGGCTCCTCTGGCAGCTCTGCAAATGCTGCAAGGCTGGGCAAACTGCTCATAACACTCATCTCAGTAGTGCAGAGTTGTGCCATTTCCATGATTCTCACAGAGATGGCAGGCACATGGGTTTGTGAAGCTATTTGAAAAAGAGAGACAAACCACTGATGGAGAAAAAGTCCATCTTGGAATGCTGAAAACATATTCCCAGTCACTCCTAACTCATTTGCCCCCATGAGACATTGCAAACTTCTCCCAAAAAACCCTGCATTAGAAGGTAGCAAGTTGCATAGGGTATGTCTACACTACTCCGCTAGTTCGAACTAGCCGGATAATGTAGGCATACTGCAATTGCAAATGAAGCCCGGGATTTGAATTTCCCGGGCTTCATTTGCATAAGCGGGGCGCCGCCATTTTTAAATCCCCGCTCGTTCGAACCCCGTGCCGCGCAGCTACACGCGGCACGAACTAGGTAGTTCGAACTAGGCTTCCTAGTTCGAACTACCTAGTTCGTGCCGCGTGTATCGTGCCGCGTGTAGCTGCGCGGCACGGGGTTCGAACGAGCGGGGATTTAAAAATGGCGGCGCCCTGCTTATGCAAATGAAGCCCGGGAAATTCAAATCCCGGGCTTAATTTGCAATTGCGGTATGCCTACATTACCCTCCTATTTCGAAATAGGAGGGTAGTGTAGACATACCCATAGTGGGCTATCTACTGACAGTGCACAGCTCTCTGCATTGATGGAAGAGCTGCTAATGAGGATGGATATTACTGATACAAGGCATGTAGTATGGACCTACAAAAGCAATTTAATTACTGCAGTGACTGTACGTCAAGTTGACTGACTTAATTTTGTAGCAGAGACTTGCTCTGAATAAGGAAGATGGGATGAGCTGAAATACTTCACGCTAGCTTAGTAACTTTTAGTTATGTCACCCTCACCTATTCACTGAGGCTATGTCTAGACTGCAGCATTCTTTCGGAAAAAGCTTTTCTGGAAGAGACCTTCCAAAAAATTTCTTTCGCAAGAGAATGTCCACACTGCCAAAGCATATCAAAAAAGTGATCTGCTTTTTTTAAAAAAAAATTTTTTTGAAAGATAGCGTCCATACTGAATGGATGCTATCTTGCATGTAAGCTGTGATAACTATTGGTGGAATGGCCACCAGAGCACCTGTGTTTTTTCCTCTTCTTGTTAAAGAACTCGCTGTTCCCCATCCACACACGCCTTTTTCCAAAAGAGCTCTTTCGGAAAAAAGGCTTCTTCCTCATAAACAGAGGTTTACCAATGTCGGAAAAACCTCTCAGTTCTTTCAATTTTCTTTCAAAAGAATGTGTTTGCAATGTTGACATAATTGAAGTTTTTTTCGGGGAAACGGCCATTTTTCTGAAAAAAACTCTGTAGTGTAGACATACCCTCATGAGGTTACAATAGTATAACAATCAGACCTCTGGGCATGAAGTGAGCAAAGTAGCAACACACAAAGAAACTGTGTGAAGGCTAGAATCCTATTTAGGCTATTAAGCTCTTCTTTAGCAGCTGTGCAGCCTTATGAGACTTAGTTAGAGGAGCTGTGTAGTTACAGATCTATTGATCATCAATCAGAGCATCTTGTGTTCCAACTGAAAAGGACATCCCTGCATTCTGCTCACATGTGAAGCAGAACCGTGTGGATTTTGAATGTTGGGGAAGATCAGGGACTTGTTTGCCCACCCAATATGTTTGTCTCACTCTTACTGAATTATTTGGTGTGGAGGGAGCAGGGTGGAATAGAGTGCTGGCTCCATTTCCTATGTGCATCAGCCAATGGAACTGACTAGATTAAAGGGATGTGGAGGGTGCGAAGAGATTAAACATGTGCTGTGAAAACATATCCTGCCTCCAACTTCCTTGGTCCAGTGGGAGCCAGGCTTTCTATGGAAAATGTACTTTTGGGTAGTTATCTTAAAGTCACAGTGTCTCCTAGGCTTGTCTTGCAGCAGTCCAGATTGTGATGTGACCCTTGATTAGTGTTGTACCTCCATGCCAAAATGGGGATGACATACCAGACAGGGATGGGATTGAGGTGAAGAGTACAAATGGTTCTTGCACTCACATTTTATTCATATCAGAGAAACAGTGGAGCGAATGCTGATGCCTCAGCATGCTTTAAAGTCATTTTTGAAAGATGTTTTCAGGCAAACATTTTCTGTACATAAACTTTAGACATTTAAAAATGAGATATTTTTCTGACTGTATTTCGCCATCTTTTGGCTTCCTTCAGAAAATGGAAGTAAGTTGGCTTGCCTTTTTGTATTTTTGTACCCAGGGATATCAGAGTCTGAGATTGGGCATTGGAGACAATGAAAGATAGAAGAAGGAAAGACACTGAGCCTATGTCTATAGATGTTGTTCTTCTGTGCCAAGTACTGCCCAAAGGCAAGCTTTGGCCTCTGAAAGAAAAAATGGATTTCCTCTTATATTTAATCTTCTCCTTAAAGACGCATTATGAGTTTGAAGTTTTATAACACATTCTGCTGCCAGGTTGGCTCTGGTTCTCTGATTTCCTGCAAATAGATTTGACTGAAAAAGCATTAAATTCTGTTAGCAGGTGCAACAAGCTTATTTTGCTTTGAACTATTAATAAAAACCACCATGTTTTAGATTGTATAACAAGTTCTGTTGGCCAAAGAATGTGTCTTTTTTCTCTACAGAGCATTCTGATTACATTTCCAGACCAAAAGTGATGGGGGGGGGGGGGGGGGGGGGAGCGACCCTTTGCCTAGCTCATATCAGCAACTTCAGAAAATCAAACCATACTAGACCTTTAGTAAATTTTAGACTAAGCTTTAACAGAGAGTTATATTTAGCTCTCTGAAAATGAAGCCTTAAGGCATCCTGACACCTTTTATTGTAACATTGCCCCAATTTCCATCACTTGCTGTTAGGCCTTGCTGTTTTTCCTTTTACAGTGAGTTGTAGTACATCTGCTTTTTCCTGCAAGGCCTATACGATACTGTAATGTAAATGTCCCTGAGCGGTCATGCAGCAGCACTGATAATATATCTTTTTTTAAAGTGAAAATCGAGAGCTATGACATGACTCAGACCAAAGCTTTCAAAATGACTTGGACCAAAGCCTAGTTAGTCTGTCTGCACATAAGCAAATGTGTGTTCTTACCTTTGTGGTTCTTCATAATCCATAGTCTGCTTATAAATGCAGTTTCCCAGTGGCTTTTCAAAACAATGATTTTGTCCAGAATAGGTTACAGACACATCTGTCTTTGCCTTGTAGAAAACGAACTCTGCATATTGTATTTTATTTAAACAATCATTTGTGATGACATATTTAAAGATTCCAAGACAGATTAGCAGCTCCGTTCTGCTTAACGTGCTATTCCATGTCAGGTTTTGGGTTTTTTTAATCCCTTCTAAAAGCTTGATGTTAATATTGTTTGCTTTATTGAGGTGGCAGCTCTAAATAAAATTAAATATTTTTTTATTGGATTGCAAGCTACATGTTTTATTTGTATGTTTTGGAAAGGGGAGAACTGATTTTTTTCTTAAGCTACTGAAGAAGTTCAATGTTCTGGAATTACTTTCTTGTAAATAGTTGGGCAATTTAACAGAAGATTTTTTTAAAGTAACTACACAGAGTTGAAGAGCACTGGTTGCAATTCAGTAAATTTCATAACAATTTTATAGAAAGAATGTGTGCTTTTTAATTTTTTTGTCCATATCTACTACCCAGAAGGTGCAATCTCATGTGATTTTAGCTATAAATTTAAGCCCAATGAGTCTATAACAGGAGGATCAAAACTGGGAGTGGTAGGGAATATATGAGATCCTTCTGTTACTCCACATCTATCCAATTGTATTATTACAGAAATTGTCATTTTCCTGTTCATGATCATCTCCTACTCCACATTGTCTTGAATAAGAATGCTCATCTGATGCAGTCAAAGGCCTTTTAAATATGTAATGATGAACTCATAATGGAGTTACCCACACCTATGCCGTGTGAAGTAACTACATTTAATTAATAACAATTACTATCTACCTCTCTTTATTTCTTTACTTAAATTAGGGCATATAAATTCAGCTCAGGTCTGTTGCTGCTAACTTGGCAAACATTTTTTTTTTAATTTCTGATTGAAAAGGATAAGCTATAGTTTGAACCCTCATTTGATGACTAATCCCTATAGTTGTATGCTATGTTTTTGTAGCTATGTCAGTCCCAAGAAGTTAGAAACACAAGATGGATGAGGTAATAACTTTGATGGGACCAACTTCAATTGGTGAGAAAGACGAGCTTTTGAATTTACACCCAGCTCTTATTCAGCTCTGCTTCTTCAAGTCAGACCTGAAGATAAGCTACGTGTAAGCTCAAAAACTTGGGACTTTCACCAACAGAAGCTGATCCAATAAGAGATTACCTCATCTACCTTGTCACTCTTACTTTGATCCTGGCACAATGCCAAAATTACATAACAGCCTGTTCAGGAGAAGATCTTTCAATAACAGCAACTTGACTACTTTGCATAGCAGAGACCTTGTGTGTTTCAATGGTTTTATTGAACTAAACTGATAATCTGCCCAGGCTTGTTCTCTTGCTGAGACTGCAGCTGAACTTTGTGATCACCTGAATATTTCCAGAGCATTTTTATAGCTACATTGTTTGACCAAGGTTGAGCTACATGACAAATGTCTTTTGGGAAAAGTAACAGAAATTATCTTTTAGGTATAGCTGAGCTATATAGGAGGCTTCTTACACTATGTCACAAGCCTCATGTTAATTTCTTCACTTGAATTGATCAAAGTCCATTTTCCAGTTTTAATATCTGCAGTTATCTTGTATGTGCCTGCTAGTGTGGATGCATTGTTGCCATTATTTTAAAACAATTGGCTTCCAGAGGCTTCTCTCAGCTGCAGCTCTGACCACTCTGGCCACACCTGGCATCTCTACTGCTCTCCTCCTCCTGCAGAGCTCTAAAAATCCCAACAAGAGGAGAAGGGCTTCTCATACATGACCAACGTGGCAAGCCCTGTGTGAGAGACCAGGACCCAAGGCAGAGATGAGCAACCCCAGTGCTCCCTAGGATCCTCTGACAGCTGCCAGCATGCCTGCTACTCCCACACTGCAGCTACTGCACTGTGATGCAGGAGATCTCCAGCCTGAACTGGTGCACAGATCCTGGACCTCATTAAGGTCTCCATGTTCTCCATACCAAGAAGAGGAATGCAGACGTCTACAGCTGGATCATCGCTAGCCTGGCTGAGAGAGGACGCACCAGGATCCTCAAACAGTGCTGCATGAAAATTAAAGAGCTGTGGCAGGCCAACCGAAAGGCCAGGGAGCAGAGCAGACACTCTGAATTGGTACTACATACCTGCAGTTACTATGAGCAGCTCGATGCCATCCTAGGAGAAGGGGCCGGTCACCTCCCCTGCTGTCATCTTCAAGTCCGGCCAGGACATGCCTGGCATCAGCCTGCAGCAGCACAGGGTAGTGGAGGAAGAGGAGGAAGAGGCCATCCAGGTGACCATGCCCCCCAGACATGCCCCCCAGACCATGCTTTTCACTTTGGAGGCCGTCCCTCCTCCCAGGACATCTGCTAGGCTTGCGACAAACCCTGTGAGAGTGCTTCAAGTGAGTTCTCTACCTTTTCTTATCTGCAAGCAGAGTCAGGTGACAGGCTGTGAAGGGCTGTGTGCTCCTCTCTTGGCCAGGGGGGTCGCACAACAGCCTGTTCACATGTGTGCATATGGAATGCCAGTCTCACTCCAGCCTCCATGGTGAGACACCTTCCCACAACAAGCCACTACTAAGTAGTCTGGGGTCATGGAACTGCACACCAGTCCTGCACATGGCACAGGGTCATGTCCGCACTCAGTTAACATTCTCTCCTGGTCAAGCACAGCGATGCAGTGGAGACTGATCTTGTGCAGGAGAACCTATTAGCACTCTCTCCAGCAAAGTGGCATCTGCCACTCACACACACCACCCCAATCCCCCCTACCCAGCAGACAGGGATAGAAGTTCTCTCTCTGTGGAATGCCACCAGTGCAAGACCCAGCATGTGTGAGATACAGAAGGACGCCACACTGTCCTGTCCCCCCTCCCTCCCACAGGCTCCTGACCTGGCTGGCACCTTTCCATTCCTGCTTGTTCCCAGGCCATGGGTGTAGCAATGCTCCCCTGGGACACCTGTGTCCCTGCTGGAAAGTGTCTTCAGTCTAGGCTACATATGGCCTTTCTTGAAGCACATTGCCACTGTCTGAACCGAGTCCTTGATCTCAGCTCAGAGATTAAGGCTAGGCTTCATACACAGTGTCTCCTGAGATGACTGCCCTTGTGACTTTTCTTTAGAGCTAAGCCAGCTGCAAGCTTGGCATATCCTCCACCTCCCATGCCATCTACCCGACTGAGTGGGATCTGCAGGTGGAAATACTCACGGGAGGAGCTCATGTGGGAGCAGATGTCCTGCCTGCAGTCCCTCATCCAGGGACTCAAGGATGAATGCCAGGAGTGGGTCACTGACTGAGAGGAGTGCCGGGCAGACCCGGAGCAGTGGAAGGCTGCCTGGGACCAGCTGGCACAACAGCACAATACCATGTTCTCCACCCTTACCTTGGTGATGGAGCGCATGGCATCATGCATGAAGCAGGCCACCAGCCACCTCCCTGCTCCCCCCATGACTTCTCCTCCAAGGCTTCCTAGGGGCTGCCGGAGCCTCAGAACATGGAGCAATGAGAATTCTAGGGCAGCTGAAGCCTCCAGAGCACCTGGAGGCAAGTGCTACTCTCAGCCTCATCCCTGAAACCCCTACCCCCTCCCTCATTCCTGGTTCTTTTCCCAGTATCTCCCCTGTTGTCTGTCTCCCCAATAAAGAGTCCTATTTTTTCACAAAATATGTCTTTATTGTTTGCTCTGCAGGGAGGAGGGGAAGGTGGGAAGGGAGTGGTTGAGGAGGAAAGGCATGCAGAGGAAATGCAGAGGTTTCTTGTGGAAAGGCACGGGGAAGAGTCTCAGAACTGACCTTGCACTAAACTGTCCCTCAAGGTCTCTCTGATGAGCACAGCCCCTCTCTGTGCTCTCCATATGGCAGTGGTGTCCGACTGCTCAAACTCCCAGGACAGACATTCAACTTTTGCCCCACCCCCTGTCCACCCTGGCAGAAAATTCTCTCCCTTGCTCTCACATAAGTTGTGGAGCACACAACATTGCACCCACTACAAAGGGGATGTTGCCCTCGCTGAGGTCCAGGTGGGTGAGGAGACTGCTGAATGTCCCCTTTAAAGTACTGAATGCACATTCTATGACCATGCAACACCTGCTCAGCCTGGTGTAGAAGTGTTCCTTGTTGGAGTCCAGGCTGCCTGTGTAGGGCTTCATGAGCCAGGAGAGCAAAGGGTAGGCTGCATTGCCCAGGCTCACTATGGGTATGTCTAGCTACCTGACTCTGATGGTGCGGTCAGGAAAAAAAGTGCAGGTGTGCTTCTTTCAAAAGAGACAGGACTTCTGGAAGTTGCAGGCATCATGCGCCTTTCCCAACCATCCCTTGTGATCTATGAGAGCCTGCAGCACCAGGGAGAAACACTCCTTCCTGTTGATAAAGTTCTAACCACAGTGGTTGAGGGCCAGGATGTGGATGTGCGTGCCATCTATGCCCCCTCTCCACATTTGGGGAAGCCCAGGGTGGTAAAGTCATCCACGATGTTGTCCACGTTTCAAAGAGTGATGACCCTCTTTAGCAGCAAGAGGTTGATGGCCTTGGTTATTTTCACAAGCATGGTCTCGACTGTGGATTTCCCCATGCTGAACTGATTCCAGAAAGAGCAGTAGCTGTTCATCATGGAGAGCTTCCACAGAGCAAAGGTCACAGATAGTGGATCTCATGCGGGTGTCCTGTCACCTGAAGGCAGGGGTGAGCCACTCAAAGAGCTCGAGGAAGGTGGCTTTGCTCATATGGAAGTACTCCAGCCACTGCTGATCATCCCAACCCTGTAGGACAGTATGGTCTCACCTGTCTGAGCTTGTCTCCTGCCACAAGAAGTAGTGTTCTATGGTGTTCAGGGGATTGAGGGGCATGTGTAGTAGCAGTAGCACCAGGACCTGGGTGAGCAGGGCTTGTGGTCCACACTGGATTTCGTCCTCCTCATCTTCGAGCTGTTGGAGCATCATGTGGGCAGTTTGCAAGTAATGCACCATGAGGTGAAGCACGAGGCCCGTGAGCCTGCCACTGCTTTGCAGCAGCTCTGGCTCCATGGAGTGAGTGCTGTGGCATCCACAAGGGCAACCAGGGCCCAAGAAAGCGTGTGCCCACTGCGTCTCTTTTGTGTCGCGTGATGGGGTAGTGTAGGGGTTCTTGCCCCCAGGGGGGGGCTTACGTCTGCCCCCCTTAGTCCTTGTAGCCGTTGTCGGCCACGTGCGCCCATCTCTGCTTTGCTCAGCTCCGCCGGTTGGGGGAAGGGGGTCTGGGCCCGCCCTCGCTCCGGACCCCGACCCAGGGCCCTAAGGTCAGGGAAAGACTCCCCATCTAGCAGGGGGGGGGGGGAGAACCCTAAACTCCCCCGCTCTCAGGGTCCACATCCCCGCCCTGGGCCACTTCTTCCCCCAAGTTAAATCACTTCACCCCGCGGGCCTCCACTCTGGTCCCGCACAGGATCTCCAGTACCTGAATCCTTCCACTCGCTCCCGGGGTGGGTCCGCCTCCTCGGAGTCCCCCCTGCTCGCTGGTCCACTGCGACCTTTTAAACTGCCCGCCGGTCGCAGGCAGATGATGTCACCCCCCTCGCCGGCCTCCCCTTGATGTCACTTCTGCGACCTCCTCCCCCCGCCCCTTGTCCGCGCCGTCTGCCGGCCCCGGCTCGTAACCCGGCCGGTACGCCGGCCCCCCCGCTCGGGGGGAACAGACGGCTATGCACACTGCGCCGGGGGGTGATCCTTTCCTCCGTGGTCGCAGCGCCCCGGCGGCTTCTGGGAGGCTACCCCACCACAGGTAGGCAGTGGAGGAATGGCGTGTGAGACACAGCCATAGAGAAGAGTCTCTGAAAGCACCTGTCACAGCTTGCTGAACCACACAGCCACTGGAAGTATCCACCCTCCTGCTGCCCTCCCCAGAGAGCTTCTATGGGCTCTAATTCTGAGGCATGCTCCATTCAATGTGGACATGCTATTTTGAATTAATTCAAACTAATTTTGATGCTTCCACGAAGTGGGGGCATGATAGTTAAAATGTGTTAAATAGGGAGTTAAGTTGAATTTAGTGATTTCTAAATCCTTTCCTAGTGTGGACATGAACTCTGACAACGTCTGTATCAGACGCTATACAGACCACTTGATCATTTCCCCTGTCCAAGGAACTGAGTACATAGGAAGATAAAGTGGGCTCATGGCACTGCTCTGCCTCCATATTAGCCCACAGAGCAGGGCTTGTGTACTAACAGATAGTTTGCAGTGTGGAATACACAGTACCTAGGAGAGTTTGTACTTGAAGAGGATAAATCTGTGCTTCTTCAGGGTTGTGTGGCACTCCCCTGCTTTCCATATGGAGTTTTATGCAATGTGCATACTATAGCCCTGGGTAAGTATTATTTCCCCAATTGTACAGATGAGAAAACAGACACAGAAGGATTAAGTGATTTGTCCAAGAACACAATTACCAAGTAACTGACACTCTGTTTCATGAGGTAAATGAGTGTTGATGAAAGGTGGGGATTGAGAAGTCATGCATGGACAAGGACAGAATCAGAATATTTAGGTTGAAAGCTCAAATTTAGCTGAGCCTCTGACAGTCTCTATTTTAACTCAAATACAAAGGACAAAGGTAATGACCTGGGATGCGGGAGATTTAGGTTCACTTCTCTGCTGTCCCTAATGTTGGAGTGATCTGGGTGAAAAACTGTGCTATCAATCATAATGGTTGGGGCAAAAGTGCCAATTCGGAATTAGGGCAGATCAACAGTTTGCCAGTTTCCATGTCTTATGTTTCAGTGTGAAATGGCACCACTCCATGCCAGAGATCAGTAATTTTGTTGCATGGATTGAGTCAACACAATACAAAGTGTGATTGATGACTCTGCAGCCAACTCGGGAACTGCTGGGGATCCACTGCTCCATTGCGGCCAGGGCTGCTGCTGCTGCCCTGGGGCTGCTAGGCTCCAAGGGTTTGCTTGTCCAGGGGCTCTCTGGTCCAGAGAGAGATTGCCAGATCAGAGAATCCCGGTCCAGAGAGGTTCAAGCCGCATTAAATTGTACTTAAAACATCAAAATAGGGCATAAGTGGAATTCATGTGAGGCATATGCCTTACATTGGCTCTGAACACAGAGGTCAATTTCATCCTCAAAGGAATGCAGTTAAGCAGTAGCAGAGGTAGGGCTGAACTGTGCTGAGTAAAAACCTGACTGAAACCACTGAATACGGACTTAGCTCTGCTCAGCCATGACCCAACAGCTGCAACTATGGCTACACTACTGTTTATACTCATGTTCATTCAGTGAGCGCTAGAACCAGTATGTGTCCATGAGCAGGGGAATCATAGCCCTAGCTTGCTTGCATAGACATAGGCTTTGTTAGACTGGAAATGGGAAAGGATGATCCAGACCTCCCCCACTTTTCAAATAATAAAATGTATTAAATTAATTCTTGAGGGACAGAAACAGACTTTAAATATTAACTTAAATCAGAAAGAATGCCGAGGCTTGCATAATTCTGGAAACAGGAAAATAACAGTAGCTGACTCCACTCCCACAGTCCCTTCCCGTAATCCTCCAGCGAGGCTCAGAAAAAAAAGAGTAGCATGAATCTGAAAGGATAATTAAATATCTAGCGCATCATTGTAGATGGAAGGAAAGCTCATTTAGCACAATCTCTCTGCTAGCCTAGTCCACAACTTTTTGCAGCATAGCACTACATGCAGTTGCATGAGAAAGAGAAGAAAGACTTCCAAGGGCAAATCAGTTTCCTGCTGACTCAGGAGCCAAGGGCACAGTCCACTTTTACACCTTCCTCAACTTCAGGTGTGCTTCTGCACTCCAAGTGCCAGAAAATATTTCCTCTTGCTACTGAATAATATGGAAAGTGTGAAGATCTTGCCAGAGCAGTGGCCTTTTTTCTGTGTTAGTCTAAACTTTTGGATTCTACTCTGCTAAGAAAAGTACATAAGAAGCCGGCATTTCAATAAGCCCTATAATAATTCCAAAATAGTAACAGATTTGGGAGGAAATAAGGTTTTCTGCTAGCTACCTTTCAACAATGATCTATTACTTTAGCTTTTTCAGGAGAAAATTTGTCATCACATTTTCCCCTCACCATCATTGGTCATTGGATCATGATGTTAATGATCTGCAAGTTGTGCTAAGAATGTATGTTGTGGTTCCATTTTTAAAGTACTTTTGCATGTGGTTTGTGGGAAGAAGAGAGACAATAGCAAAATGTTATCCATCTGGTAAACTCCATTCTTTCCCATCTTACAATTAAATGTAGCATATTAATTTCATTGCCCAATAGAACTCAAGTCTGTGAGGCCTCTGTGTCACTGCGAATGGTTTAGTAATGGTAACCTTGGATGTAGAACCATTTTCAAATGTATATGAAGAGGTTGAGTTGAAGGGACACTGGTAAGTGGAGTTCCCCTTGTTTTAAAGAAAAATCTGTATGCAATAACTTATACTTCCAGCTCCCTGCTGTAGTTCATGGTCATCCATCTTATAATTCCATAGTCCAAGCACAAGCACATGGAATTTAATCACAGCATCTTTGAAATAACTTTTGGTATCAATATTTACTCATCCTCACAATAAAATACCCAAATGAAGATCTTAAAAGATTAAGCTGCATAAATTTCTCATTGTGGTGGATGAAACAGAATCTACAAATTTACAATAGCAGCCTTTATCAAAGATTGGCTGACAACAGTAGTGGTTGGATCTTTAGGCACATTATATTAGATTTCAACTAGGGTGTAGATTTAAGGTCTAATCAAGGCTAGAATTTTAATTCACCTGTGCCAAATTCTTGCAAACTTTTCTAATGAAAATATGCTCCAGGTTTGGTGGTGGTAGATCAAGTAGGAAAGTGGCTGTTCTTAAACATATGCAAGAAAATCCAAACCAAAACTAGAAAACAAGATCTTTCTGGTTTAGGATCCCAGTCAGAGGAGAATCACATAAAGCAATCATGGGAAGGTAAACTTAGTTCCTAATGCCTCTGGTCACTAGATCCTCACCTTGTGTTGTCTACAGGAGTGCTGGAATCATTTTTATAGTGGACTGGGAGCCACTGAACCAAACTATAAACCCTGTATATAACGGAATCTACTTCAATCTGGGAGTACAGCAAAACCTCACCACCTCTTTTTACAATCATAGCTCAGCAAAACCAACACTACACTCAGTTCAAATCCAGCTCCTATGCTTCTGCCCATATGTTGTCTCTACACCCAAGATTCTCCTGCATCCTTTACTCACAGACTAGAGAGGAAGCCAAACTGCACAAGCTTTTCTTAAACCCACCAATTTTATCACAAGTGTATGATGTTGCATTGAAAAGTTAATCAGTAGATAACAATTAACTGGTGACTGTCAAAACATATTTTATTGCCCAATACTTAGCTAATGTACAATACCTTGCAATACTGATGGCATCTGTCTGTGTTACTTGTCTTGCTGTTTATGTTTATGAACCTTGTTTGTGGGTTTTTTTTTCCTTCAAATTAATGTCAAGTTACTTCCCTCCCTTTTATTAAACATTTCTTTTCTATGCTCAGATTTTGTGCTTCCCTTCTGGTGAGTGTAGGGAAGTACTTCCTCTCAGAGGTGCCTGGGGTAGTATGTTAATTTCCCAGGTTACTCTGTGTCAGACGGATGGAATGGAATCTCTAGATCAGCGGTTCTCAAACTTTTTGGGCTCCGGAGCCCTTTACATGAGTAAAAATTTATGCGGAGCCCCAGCGGTCCACTGATTGTATGTGTTGTACCTATCAATGTTTCCAGTTTGTCAACCTCGCGGAGCCCCTGGAGATGTCTCCCGGGGCCCTGGGACTCCGCGGAGCACAGTTTGAGAAACACTGCTCTAGATATTGAATCCTGTCCTGGCTGCTCCTGACTCCACTTGGCAGACGGATTACAAAAAACTTGCTTAAGGACTGCAATATTTGATTAGTTCAGTTATATAAATATACTCAAATATACTCAGGAAGTGCACATATTTGTCAAGTTTTGCACAAATGTTTTTAAATGTTCAAATAAACTTACTGAATAATTTGCATATTTGCAGATCATTTTTTAGATTGGTATAAACATTTGCTTAAGGTTGATACACCCTGTCCCAAACAATGAGGGAAGCAGAATATGGAACTGCCCTCTGACTTGCATAACATGAGTTTGTTAAGGATACAGTCCCCCGTAGGTGGACACTGAAGGTTTATCAGAGTTTTGAATTGTGGGAAGCTGAGTGAACTGGTTTTGTTGGGTTGTCTGCATAGAAGTTGGGTGTGAGGGCTGAGAGAATATAGGGGCTGGGGAAAGGGGCTTTGTGGGAGCTGGAAATGTGAGAGGATTCTGGGAAGGATGGGGCACTTGGTTTTTTTCTGAGTAGAAGATAACTGGATACAGTTCTCCTTCCCAGGTAAGCCATACCTTGTTTTGATGTTCTGATGGCTAGCTCTGATCTTTAGAGTAGAGTGGGAGTTCCAGACCACATTTCCTGCAGAGTCTGATTTCCACTGGTGCAAAGTGAAGAAATCCATGTAGTGGACTGGGTCCACCGTGTGTATTCGTTGCTCATACAATATTTTCATTGCCATTTGAGAGAATTTTCATACATCTTTCTTTAAAAAAAAAAGTACCAGGGCTTTGACTCATCTCTTTCACAGTTGTGGATATTCTTTTATGTCTCCAGTTCTTATTTGCTTTAACTCGTTGGAGCTGGCGCACAACCTGATGTTGCACACATGAATGACCAAAATATGGCTTTTGAATCCCAAATACTATGTATTTCATTTGCTTTTTTCCCAGCACAGCTAGACATCTACAGGGATGCCAGAACAAGCTACTTCAAAGTATATGGCCTATGTTTGGGCACAGTGATAAATTTTGGGGTCAGGGGACACATTTACTGAACATGTGCTGTGCTTGCTATTTGAATTAATTTATGTCCTGAGTGATAGAATATGATCTTCTGAAAATTTACACTAAATTCTTCATGTTACATGTGATTTAAATCCCTAGTAAGATTTATGGTACATTGGCACTTAGTCCATGATTTTGAATATGTGTTTCCATAGAAACTTTAAAACAAAAATCAAAAGTAGGTATGTTCATCTTTAAGTTAATAATAACACAATAATTTAACATTTTAAAGTAGATGAAGTGAAGGTTTTAAAACCCTAGAATGCATTGAGGAAGATAGAAAAGACAGAAAGCAAAAAGACTAATCTTTAATACTGACCCCAGAATATTTTAGTTTAAGGGATCTCCAAAAGATTTCAGCACATCTTGTGTAAAAGCAGGTGATTTTAGGTGAAATTCTTGCTGACCCTGATTCAGTAAGATAGTTTAAACACCTGCACAACTTTAAGCATATGATAGTACCTTTGTTTTCAGATGCTAATGGATAGAGCTATGTACTGGTGAACTGGAATTGGAAAACCCTGAGGTTGTGTCTAGACTGGCCAGTTTTTCCGGAAAATCACCTACTTTTCTGGAAAAACTTGCCAGCTGTCTACACTGGCCGCTTGAATTTCTGCAAAAGCACTGACGATCTCATGTAAGATTGTCAGTGTTCTTGAGGAAATACTATGCTGCTCCCATTTGGGCAAAAGTCCTTTTGCGCAAAACTTTTGTGCAAAAGGGCCAGTGTAGACAGCCCAGATTTGTTTTCCGCAAAAAAGCCCCAATTGCGAAAATGGCGATCGGGGCTTTTTTGCAGAAAGCGCGTCTAGATTGACATGGACGCTTTTCCGCAAAAGTGCTTTTGCGGAAAAGCGTCCATGCCAATCTAGATGCTCTGTTCTGAAAATGTTTTTAACGGAAAACATTTCTGTTAAAAGCATTTCTGGAAAATCATGCCAGTCTAGTCGTAGCCGCACTGTATTTGAGGTTTTACATGGTTCCCAATGTTAAACATTAAAGGTCAAATTTTTGATCTGGTCTGGAGTTTTTTAACTGTTTCTCAGGTCTAGAACTTTCATTACAAAGAGATACCTTGCTCAACCAGGAACTGTGTTTTCTTTGTAGTATGCATAGCTCTCTGGGGCTTAGTCTACACTGCAGGATTTTTGTGCAAGAAGCCCTTTGTAGAAGAGATCTTCCTCAAAAACTTCTTGCGCAAAAGCGTGTCATACATCAAAGCACATCGCAAAAGCAATCTGCTTTTGCACAAGATAGTGTCCACACTGCACGGAGACTTTTGTGCAAGAAAGTTCTGCAAAAGCGGAGAGGAGTCCTCCAAACAGAAGTGTTTGGAGCATAAGCTTTCATGGGCAAAGACCCACTTTGTCAGATGCATGTAGTAGAAATTTCCAGAGGTAGGTATAAATATACAGGCCAGAATCAGGCTAGAGATAACGAAATGAATCCAACCAGGGAGGATAAGGCCCACTTCTAGTAGCTGATCTGGAGGTGTGAATACTAATAGAGGAGAAGCTGCTTTTGTAGTTAGCTAGCCATTCACAGTCTTTGTTTAATCCTGAGTTAATGGTGTCAAACTTGAAGATGAACTGTAGCTCAGCAGTTTCTCTTTGAAGTCTGGTCTTGAAGTTTTTTTGCTGCAGGATGGCTACCTTTAAATCTGCAATTGTGTGTCCAGGGAGATCGAAGTGTTCTCCTACAGATTTTTGTATATTGCCATTTCTAATATCTGATTTGTGTCCATTTTTTCTTTTACTGTCCAGTTTGGCCGATGTATATAGCAGAGGGGCATTGTTGGCACATGATGGCGTATATTATGTTAGTAGATGTTCAGGAGAATGAACCAGTCATGGTGTGGCTGATATGGTTAGGTCCTGTGATGGTGTTGCTGGTGTATATAGGTGGGCAGAGTTGGCACCAAGATTTGTTGCATAGATTGGTCCCTGAGTTAGAGTTATTACAGTGTGGTGTATAGTTGCTGGTGAGAATATGCTTCAGGTTGGCAGGTTGTCTGCGGGCGAGGACTGGCCCCAGAATATTCAAATAAAGACAGAAAACAAAACAAAAAAAATGCCAAAACAAACTCAATTTTATAGTTCAGCAAATATTCTTTAATAAATCACTCCCTTCTCTTCAAGAAACATATAGCATACAGTGATTAAAAATCAAGAAACCTCACCCATATTCCTTGAATGAGACAAAGGATTAACTTTGGTTGTTAAATTCTACTTCCAAATAGCATGCTGCTGAACCTTGTTAATAATTTACTTTTTAATCATTTACTTTTTATTGTGAGAACTGGATTGATTGAAAATATGTTGGAAAATATTGTTAAACAATTAGGCTAGAAACATTCTAAATTGGAGGACAGCTTGCCCAATTGTCACCAGAAGCAAGAGACTCCAACTTGTTGGAATTCCTCTTATTTATATGACCAAATGACTCTTGCAACAGTAAAACACTGTGAATAATAATCTTGGCAAGATATTATACTTAAGGTGGATGTGACCCTGACCTCTAATTGGAATTCCAAAGCAAGATTTTGAAATACAAGTAAATTTCAATTAAGCTATCTTGAGATGCATCACAAAGACAATATTGCTCAGCCCACTTTCAACCCTTTACCAAAAAAATCATGAATGAATTTTATCTAGGGGACATGGAGGATTTACTGAACCTTTTCCTGAGAAGGCATTGAAGGCATGGTATATGCCTGGAATAAAGGCTTAAAACTAACAAAACTGTGTTGTGCTCAGCAATCTAATTGACTGTCTCTGAATTTGACCTGACTACTGGGTTCAGTGGAGGATTCAAGCTAAATTTAGGAATTCACTTTCTCTGTCCATCTGACAAAGGCTAAGTTTATTAACCTTCAGGGCAAGGAGTAAGCTCATATTTCAGATAGGACACCACTACGTGTTAGATGCAAAAAAGTCTTACCAGGAGTAATTTTACATCAATATATCTAACTGTAAGAATCCAATTATGAAATATTTTTCAAATATTTTTTTCTTCAGATGCTCCAGAAAGTATTATTTGATCATCCTGAGAATAGTTTTTACTTGTTTTATATTAAAGGATATTTTTTTACATACATTTGTAATTTACTTTCCGACTTTGTGTGTGTGTGTGTGTGTGTGTGTGTGTGTGTGTGTGTGTGTGTGTGTGTGTGTGTTTCAGTGCTAAGCTTTGTAATTCAAGATAACTTTGTGGCAAAATGACATTTTGACACTTCATTTTTTTGGACATTCCTATTTTTGCAAATTGAACTGTTATCACTGTTTTTGTACAAGGTAACAGAGCATAGAAGAGCACAGTGAATTAAGGAAAGTATTTGCAAAATGAAAATTTTGAATTTGTAATCCAAAGACTTCACAAAATATGTTGTTTTCTAAGAATCAAATGCTTTTAGTTAGAAAAAAATCCCAATACCATGTCAAAAAGTTTAAGGCTAGAAGGACCATCTTGTCAGATTTGCATTTCACAACACCACTCAGTACCTGCACATTAAACCCAACAACCAAAATTAAGCCAAAATATAACTGTTCCCAGGAAACTAAACCATTATGTGCTGCAGATAGAAAATATTAGGGACCAAGGTGAACCATCCAATTCCTGAGGAACCTGCAATCACAGGGAACTGAATAAATAAAATATATGCACATAACCCCTTCAGCCCCAAGTGATCCACACTCCAGAGGAAAAGGAAAAACCCAAGTTCATTGCCAATCTGATCTGGGTGAAAAATCCTTCTCAGTTCCACATGTTGTGATTAGTTAGACCCTTGAGCTATGTCTACATTGGCCAATCTTGTGCAACAACATATGCAAATGAGGCACGATGATGAATATCGCTGTGCCTCATTTGCATACATAATGAGCTGCTATTTTTGCGCAAGGGGCTTTTGCGCAAGAAGGAGCAGTCTACAGCTTCTGAAGCTCCTGGATATAGCTCTCTTTTCTGATTCATGATTTTTCTCATTCCCTCTAGGCTCTCTGCTTACACCCTGTAGTGTTTTTGAGGTTCTTATTCACCTAGCTTGACATGGAGCCTTTCTCTACAAGAGAACCTACATGTAAAAGGCAATTAATGTACCATTTACTATAGGTAGTTTTCTATCAAAAACAGTGCAAAATGTATAAAATGTGTGTGTGTGTGGGGGGGGTTATTACTGGAAGATGAATAAATTCATGAAATATATAATCCTGTCTCAAGATTTCATCAAAAACATAAACAGAGTCCAAACTTATCATGAGACTTGAAAGACTTTGGTAAACTTTTCATCCCCAGTGTTTTTCATTGTGTGCACCTCTATGCTTTCAGGTTCCAACTAGGACTAGATATGAAGGAGCCAAAATACTATGTTAATGTAGCTTTTCTGGCACAATGGGAAGCGAAAAGAACTAGAAATCTCATGAGGCAGCTTGTGATTCTCCCTTTCACTCACTGGAGTTGGCTTGTGACTGCAAATCCACACCTCTCCAGCACTATATAGTTTTGAAATAAATTCAAGAAAAGACAAATAGTACAGTTACATTGAAAATAAATAAATAGAAACTTACAAATCATGAGAACTTAACAACAGTTAAAAGAACATCAACAATTTCTTATTTGAATGTGGTTTTGTTTATTGGAATCCTGTTTACCAGCTCCCTGATTGTTCTGTTAAACATTTTGACAAAGTAACTTTATAGCCTATGGCTGTTTTGTTTTGTTTTCAAAATATGTGCAAGCCAACTAGTACTTTTTCAGCAGGCCTAATGGTAGAGTAAACAAGCAACGGCTGTATGTTTAAGTAACGCAAAGATTGAAGAACAGCGGATTTGCTGCAGTGTCTCCCACTCATCCAAAATCAGGAAGAAAAACATGCTTTGAAAGCATAGCTTTCCTCCTTCCTGTGTAGATACACGTGGGAAAAACATGCTTTCCAGTCCTTCCCACTGTATAGAAATTATTACAGTATGGTTATGTGGGCAGAATAAGAACAATCCTATGTATTGGGGCTACCAAAATTACAGACAGGTTACAGTAGAATAGTGGTAGAGATGTAGCCGTGTTAGTCTGGGGTAGCTGAAGCAAAATGCAGGACAATGTAGCACTTTAAAGACTAACAAGATGGTTTATTAGATGATGAGCTTTCGTGGGCCAGACCCACTTCCTCAGATCAAGGAAGTGGGTCTGGCCCACGAAAGCTCATCATCTAATAAACCATCTTGTTAGTCTTTAAAGTGCTACATTGTCCTGCATTTTGCTTCAGGTTACAGTAGGTATGACTATCGGAAAGACACACTAAAGCTCTCTTTTTTTTTTTGGTATAGGTTAGTTTGCAGCCTGCACAACACTTATTCAACCACATAGCAAGTTCATCCTGTGCACTTAATGAGGCAAATGGGGGAAAAATAGCATGTGATCACATAATTAAAGATTGTGTCAAAGGTGCTAAATCAAGGTTGTACCCACTAACCTTAATTCTGTAATTTTCTAAGTTTTAGGTGCTTGACTTTTAATGTTCTTTTATCATTGTGTGTCTTTATATAGAAAGATAGATATATGAGAAAGAAAGATTAAGTATAAACTACTACAGCAATGTTGAAACAAAGCTTTTCAGTGATATATCAATATTAACCTACTGCTTCATGAGAAGACTAGTGACAAGCAAGGCAATTATTTGTCAGTAGTCAAACTTAAGGAAAAATAGACACAAAATGTCCTATAGGAGTTCTCACTTGTGAAGATTCATAGGCATGCAGTTAAGGCAACACATATCAGTGTCCCAGACACAAGAGCAGATACCAGAAGCCCATCCAGAGTACTGCATATATCAAGAGGCCTTAGCATTGGCAGAAGAAGTGCTTCTAAAGGGGAGTAGAATTACCAGCAACACAGAGGTGATACTGCAGCAAGACAGCTGTGCACAGAAAGGAAAATGAAGGAAGATTATCCAGACAAACGACGTACTGGCAGCTATGACCGTACGCATAATCAGAATGATCGAGTGTGTCACATGCATCAAATATTGAGCAAGACAGCAGGGGGAATCATTAATGACTAGAGAAATATCAGATGCTCCTTATTAATGACTAGAGAAAAAAGAGGGACTGAACTGTTCCATTGCAATGGTCAAGACTATTTGTTGCTGCTACGTATTCAGACTTCCCAAAGATTGCATTTCTCACAAAGAATATGTCAAATGCCAGACTGATCCACATAAAATGTGTGCCACGTAAGGCATACCAGAAATGATGATCTTTTTCTGAGGACTACAGTTTTCAAGAGAATGTCAAACCGTTTATAGATTTGTATGAATTCCAGCATGTGAGATTAAGACCATAATTTCCTTTGGCAAATGGGAAAGCAAAGATGGGAGTTTAAATTGCAAGCAGGTTCTTAGAAAATACAGCTGATAAAGGGAAACACATATTTCTCTTGTTTGCTTAGCTTAGAGCTTTTTTTCTCTCTTTGAGAATTGTTAGACTATGGACACTCACCTGTAGAACTATTCCCAAGGGCAAAATTTGCTGCATGATCTACAGGTGCTGCAAAAATAAAAGGAAAATAACTTAATCAGAGCTGTATTTCAAGAACCAATATTTTCAAAGGCGCTTTCAGTGGGTGCTGAACAATATTTTAAAACCTAGTCCTGATTCTCTAATGAATCAACCACTAGAGTCACAGGATAATGAGAGCTTGATCCAGAACATGAAAAAAAAAGAATCAAGCTCCAAGGCTAAATCTACCAAACACCTTTATTATATACAGAGTTATCAGGAAAAGAAGCGATCATTTTTCTGAACTAAAGTGATGGTGAAACAACTCATATCAGGAGCTTTGGGACATCATAACTGAATAGAGAAGAAGATACAGAGTTGAACAAAAGAGACTAAAGTCTGTTTAGACCTCAGGAAACAGGAGTTACAGTTGAGAGAAAACAACAATATCCTGCAGATGCAAGTGTCATGGAAATGAGTTCAAAGTAAAATATGCAACATCCTCAAAAATGTGATAGGTCGTTCTTGAAACAATAATGATAAAACTGAAATCATATTGGATGAATGCCATTTTAGAGTATGCTGTATTAAACATATATGTGGTTTAGAATGGAGACTTGTCTCTCAAAGTAAAGAAGCTGTAGGATAGTCCATTAGGAAAGATTTCATTGCTACTAATTTCCACTAGAGAGATTACTTTCAATTTGTAAGGTTTCAGCAAAAGGGAGTTGAAGTATTCCTCTGGTAACAGTTAGAATGCACATGGAAAGCTGTGGATGACTGATTATGATTATACTGTCATTGCATTTCCCTCTCCTGCAAAGAAAATGCAATAAACATAGAAATGTGACTAATTTACATCATATATTTACTTGGAACTTACCACTTTTCTCATTTCTTTTATTTCTTTACTTATTTTCCGTCTCCTACTTTTATTTATCTTTAATCCACTTTTCCCTAATACACCTTTTCCCTATCTTTTTCATTGTTCCAAAAGTCTCTCTAAACTTTTGCTGTTGAATAGTCCCTCCATGAAGTTCACCATCCTCTGTCCCCCATCCTCAGTTCTTCTTTCTTTTCCATTTTCTTTTTACTCTCTATGCCACATCTACTCCCTGTTTCCAGTTTTCTCTCTCCTTCCATCTTCCTTATTCCTGCCTTTCCTCTATTATCATCCTGCAGCAGCCTCAGCAAGTTTACCCGTATTCAGCCAGATGCCAAAGAATACAGCAGAACTGATCGTTGGTGTCAGCTATCATAGCACTATTGACATTAATGGAACATAGTTGATTGACACCAGCTGAAAATTTGTCCTTGCAAGTTTTGGACATTTTTTTTTAATTTAAACTCTTTAGGGGACCAGACCCTTAGATAGTGTAAATCAGCGTAACTCCCACAATGCCTTTTTTTCCCCTCCCCAGTTGAGATGTGTAAGGCCCACACATACAGAGGAAATTAACTATAAAAGGATAGTGCCTTTACAAAGTAAATGAACTGGAAAAAAATTCCACTGATTTCTCATTTATATTAATTGTTTCTGTTACTCAAACTAATAGCATTGAATTTTCAAATGGAAATGTATTTTTAATGTTATATTTCTGTTTTACTTAGAAGTATCCTTACTTTACTTGAAGTCCATTATTTGTTAATCTGAATTTTTTTTTCTGCCAAATCAATTTTCATAGTTTGATTTCCTCAAAAGATTAAAAATCTACTTCTTTCTATATTTGAATTTGTGTCATTGATAGGTTAGATAAATATCTATCAGGAATGATTTAGATGGTGCTTAGTCCTGACATGAGGATAGGGGACTGGACGTGATTATCTCTTGAGGTCCTTTCCAGTTCTAGTGTTCTATGATTCTATGATTATAGATAATAGATCTAAAGACTTTTTAGTTTCTGATTTTGTCTTGGGAGATTTATTGATGCTGGGATATGTATCTACTACAGCACAAGATACATAACTTTCAGTAGTTTGAGATAGAGCATCCTTTTAACTAACTTAACTTTACTACTTTGTATTCACAATTTAAGAATTGTCATCAATAAGAGAGAATCAATGGCCTATACTAGTTCAACAGAGAAAGGGTTAGTGAAATAATATTTTTTGGTGAGAGGGACAAGCTTCTGAGCTTACATGGAGCTCTACTTCCAGTTTGGGAAACTTAATCAGTGTCACAGCAAAATGCAACATTGAGCAGATTGTTTAGCATAAGTAGCTAATACATTTGAAGGGACAATTCAAGATGAAATGGCCTGTTTATGTATCTTGAGTCATAGGAAATCAAACAAGCTAGGTGATAGGGCATTGTTAGTGGGTGTTGAATTGTTGTTGTAAGCCATAAATCCAGTGTTCCTGTTCAGTCCATGACATTTAGTGTCTAGCAGTTATGAATTTAAGTTTCCAGGGTTGTCTTTCGAAAATGGTGTGCAGATTTCCTTGGAGCATGAGGACTGAGAGGTCAGTTATAGAATGATCACTTTGGGTATGTCTACACTGCGGAGCTATTTTAGGATACTGGAAGTATCCCAAAATAGCTATTCCATGTCTATTGAAGAAGACTTTTTATTTTGAAATAGATTTTGAAATAACAGGTGGCTTATTCTGATATCCCGATAACCCTCGTTCCATGAGGGTTAAGGAGAATTTTGGTATAGCGAGTTATTTTGAAAATTGACGCTGTGTAGACAGCACCAAATTACAAAATAAGCTATTTCAAAATAGCATTGAAATAAGCTATGCAATTTATGGGTGCTGTGTAGATGCACCCTTTGGGAACACTATACTGCATATAGCCGTGGTCCCCAACACGGTGCCCGCGGGCACCATGGCGCCCGTGGGGGCATTTCCATGCGCCCGCCAGGTGCTCGGGGCTGGCCTGACACCGGGCGCATGGCGGGAGGAGCGCCGGCCCTGGGTGCGCGGCGCATGGCGGGGGGAGCGCCGGCCCCGGGCACGCGGCGCATGGCGGGAGGAGCGCCGGCCCCGGGCGCGCGGCGCTTGGCGGGGGGAGCGCTGGCCCCGGGCGTGCGGCTATGGGGGGGGGGCCGCACCGGGCATGCGGCTATGGGGGGAGCCACCCCCGGGGCACAAGTGTCCCCGCCCCCTGGCGCCCGGCGGGCGAACAGCCACGCCCCCTGGTGCCCGGGGGGCGAACGGCCACGCCCCCTGGCGCCCGACAACCTTGAAAGGTTGGGGACCACTGGCATATAGCATTGTGAGCTGCTTGCCATAGCTGTGGCTCTTGGAAAGAAAGTAGTACCTTTTTGTGTATCGTTTTGTTATCAACCTGTCTGTAGCTCTTTACATTCCTCTGAGGAATTAGCCAAAAATAATTTTTAATTTCTCCTTTTTCAGTTTCTTTTTCTGTTTCTACTAGAGAGGCTCTGGCATTGCTGAATGCACCCTTCTTTTCTTCACAAGCAGTCTAACATGGATGCTTTGGGGTTCAGAGAAGTCTCTCAAGCACTTACACTTCTCAGAACAATGCATGCACATCTCTTTGGCTTTCTCTCTGTATTTGTTCAAAATTTCTTCAGTTAGACCACAAATGTATTTTCTAATATGGGAATTTCAGGCTCCTGTCTACCAATTGTTATTGGATTGGACCCCACAGAAGACATTACTCTGTAATAAGAGCATCCTACCATGAAGTATTTCTAGAGGTCTGTTCCATTAAACCTGTCCCATTCAATGAGAATATTATGGGACAATAGCAGAACTGGTCAGGATTTTTTTGGTACCATAGGTTTTCACTGGAAAATGCAATTTGTTGCAAGCCAGTCTTTTTGTGGAAACATACCAATTTCAGTGAATTTTTTGTTGGGAAATGTTTCTTAGATCTAGAATAGAATCTCTGATAAGAGTCACCACACTAGCCATTAATCCACTAGTGAGGGTTTTCACCTGAGAAACAAGGAGGTCCAGGTTTAAGTCTTTGTTTTGCCACTGGTCCACATTCCAGATGAGTGCCTCAATCACCAAGCTATTGGTTGTTCTGGGGTGGATTTTAATATTCTTGTTGGAAATGTTCCACTTTAAATATTCATTGGAGCAAGGGCTTGAATTTATGTCTCCCATATTCCTGGGAAGAGGCCTAACTACTTTGTTTCTCTCTCTGGCCAAATGAATATGAAATTCATGATGCATGGTGACAAAAGGCTAGCGATGGAGGGTTATTAAACCTTGATATTCAAATGGAGGCACCCTTGGACAATGAGGCGGACAGATCACAAAAAGCTGTCTGCCTAGATCAGCCAGTCACTAAGGCCACATCTCTACTTACCAGATGATTGACGTTCTGTCAATTAATCTTTCGGAGTTC
Organism: Pelodiscus sinensis; assembly: GCF_049634645.1. Taxonomy (NCBI): domain Eukaryota; kingdom Metazoa; phylum Chordata; order Testudines; family Trionychidae; genus Pelodiscus; species Pelodiscus sinensis. The sequence goes on from NC_134712.1 coordinate 159,136,254, forward strand.
GATTTAGCAGGTCTAGTAAAGACCTGATAAATCGAATACTGAAGGTGTCCCATCAGTGCCCATATTCCTTGCTATCATGAGGAGTAAAGGAAGAGAATGGGAGCATTTCTCCCGTCAACCTGCCATTATGGGGCTGTTCCAGAAAATCAGTGCGAGGTACATTGATTCCAGCTACACAATTCACATAGCTGGAATGATGTATCTTGCATCAATTTTCTCTGCAGTGTAGACCTGACCTAAGAAACAGATCAATGATGTTAGTCCAAAACAGAGAGACAGTGCTGGAAGGGAATCTTAAGAAAGCATGTGTCTAGTCTGTGGGATCTAAACATGCCAGTCTAGTCAGTATTCAGCATGGCTGTGATGTGTTTAATAACACATGCAGAATAGGGAGCACATCTAAGCCATTTACCCAGAGCTACTCACACCTCAGTGGTTCAGGATCCAAATTAGCAATCAACTTTACCCAAAAGCCACAGATGTGTGAATTCATTGTTTCATATACTATAGTACTATTCACATTTAAAGATTATGATGGGAAATATTTAGTTTATATATAATTTATTCTCACAGTAAATAAGTTAGCAAATTAGTGCAAATTGAAAACTCAATTAGTCACCGAGGGTATGTCTGCACTGCAAAGTTAATTCGAAATAACAGCCGTTATTTCAAATTAACTTTATTATCATCTATCCATGCAAACCGCTATTTCAAATTTAATTCGAAGTAGTGGAGAGCTTATTTCAAATTTGGTAAACCTCATTCCACGAGGTGTAATGCCAAATTCAAAATAGCTATTTTGAATTAAGTGCTGTGCCACTTAATTCGAAATAGGGGGCCTCCAGCCCTTCCCAGGGAGCCTTGGTGGCCACTCTGGGCAAAACCAGGAAAACTTGTTCTTCTCTCCTCCATCCCTGGAGCCATTAAAGGGGTAGACCCTGGCCACAGTGCCTGTGCCAGCTCCAAGCTTGCAAGCCCAGAGCCAGCAGTGGCCACCGGGGCCCCTGACCCAATGGCCCCAAAACATGAGCCAGCAAGCCACTGGCAGCCAGCCCTCCACCGCTCCCCAGGAGCAGTCTGCCAGCTCCCAGGAACCTGACAGGGGCTGGAGAAGGAGGGTGCCTTCCTGGTCCAGGGTGGAGATCACATGGACCTTATTCAGGTTTGGGGGGGGGATGCCCCCAACGTCCATGATCTCCACACTAGACGGAGGAATGCAGCCGTCTATGGCAGAATAGCTGCCAGCCTGGCCACCAAAGGCCACATGCAAACCCAGGAGCAAGTCTGCATGAAAATCAAGTTGGTTCAGCGAGACCCCAAACCCTGAATCCTGAGCTTCCCCTCCTCCTCCTTCTCCTTGCTTCCCCCTTCCAGCTCCCTTCTCCTGGGTTTCCCCAGAGGTTCACCCCCACTAGTTTCTCCTCTCCCACCTCCTTTTCCCAGTCTCCCCAGAGGTTCACCCCCCCTAGTTTTGTTCAATAAACCCAGTTTCTATTTTTGAACATACATGTCTTTTGTTTGACATCAGGAAGAGGGGCTAGGGAGGGGTAAATGGAAGGACATGAGGGAGGAATGGGGCATGAGCCCCCGGTGGGGAGGACCGGGGTGGCTCTGAGGGCTCCTTGGGGTGGATGCTTTCCTGCAGGGCCTCCTGGATCCTGACAGCCCCCCAGTGGGCCCCCCGGATGGCAACCTGCAGCAAGTGCAGCCGGGCTGATGGTAACGACCCCACGAGATGCACCGGCATGCCCAGGGGCAACTCTGGCTCCATGTGGCTGAGTGCTGTGGTGTCCCAAGTGCAGGCACTCAGGGAACTCCAAGATAGGACTGATTTGCTGACCCTCATTGAGGTAGACAAGCAAGTAGGAAACCCCGAGAACTGTCTGTACGAGGTGGGGGGTAGGGTCCCTTTAAGCATGGAGCTCAGTTAGCCTCAGGCAGCAGCCCCACACAGTAAGTTCTAACCTGATGCCCTGCTGGCACTGGTTCCAGCCAGCCTTAACTTCGGTTCAGGGTCCACTCAGTGTGGACGCACTATTTCGAAATAGCAAAATGCTATTTCAAAATCGGTTTTGAGTGTAGACGCATTAATTCGAATTAACTATTTTGAATTAAGTTAACTCGAATTAATGCTGTAGTGTAGACATACCCAGACATTGTAAAAGCATATTTACTGGCTAGGAACTGAGATTGGTTAAGAATTAAGTCACACAGTGTTCTGCAAAATTTTGATAGAGATGCAGCCGTGTTAGTCTAGTCTAGCTGAAACAAAAGACAGAACTACGTAGCACTTTAAAGACTAACAACCCATTACAAAGACAGCTTCCCCAATTATCACCCCTAATGTCATTACCTCACAGAAACTTCCCCTCTTATCACCCCTATGTCATTACCTCACAGACACTAACCTTCCCCCCTCACCCCCACTCTGTTCTAAAATTTGATTTGTCAATTTCACATGCCTTAATTTTTTTGATTGTATCACTTTGGTATATATGGTTGTGCCGATTTTCTTCCACATATTGATCTGAGGAAGTGGGTCTGGCCCACGAAAGCTCAGTGTTCTGCAAAGAGTCACAAGAGGCACATTGGAAAGTTACTTGCAGTTTGTGAGCGGCGGGCTGAGTATCACTCGTTTAACCTAACACTTTACTCTTCTTTCATTGCTTTTAATCAGACACTTAAAACTGCATCCCACACAATGTGCAGCCAGGCACACAGGAAGAACTAAGCTTTTTTTTACTGGTGCTATTTTTTTTTAACTGTCCAAGTCAACCATCTGTTCTACCTATGTACTCTCAAAAATACAGTTTTTCCTTTGGAGGTATCTCATGCAGAGATTTGAAAATTTCTGTCCTGAGTGGATGGATGTTGAAGTACTGAAATATTTTTTCAATTTATATTTCCAGAACTATATAACATTGAAGGAATGTGGTCACATAATTTTTCCAGTTCTTTTTTTATAACAAATCCTTCCGTTTCATGCATTATTCTCTAGTAATTCCCTCTAAATATCTAGTAAAATGGACAGATCTTATTGTTATTAATAGCTTTACTTAAAAAAGAAGAGTAAGTTAGGGGCACAATTGCATCTTTTCTATCTGCACTGGAATAATTATTGGGACCCCAGGCATAAATGGATATTTAGATTCCTAATTATTTACTTACACATACAACTTTCTGAACATGTTACACAACAATTTTAGCTGAGGAACAGGAGGAGAGAAGTGTATTTGAGCCTTTCACATGTATAAGTGAAACTGATATATTCTGTGTAAATTATAAACTGTTTTGCTCTGGGATACACATTTTTATGGGTACATGATTTCTATACCAACAATTGCTAAACTTGTTTTTAATCAAATTTATCAATCTTCTTGGTGCCAATAACCCAAGTTTCTTGACAGTCAGATTTTGAGTAATTACATTTGTCGTAAACTTATAAATCTTACTGGATACTGGAAAGGATTTGGCCATGACTTCAGCTTGTTCCAGGAGAGATGATGTAATCTATTGTGATTATCTTGAGCTTATATGAGTCAAGTGGCAGGGTGTTTTTATTGGATGTAGTGACAGTTTTGTTCATATGTAGAAAAAATTTTTTGCAGTCATCTTGTAAAGTGATTACCATAACTTTTTTATTTATGGGCCAAATCTTGAGCCTGACTTACACGGGCCTAAGGGGCAGTGAAGTCCCTTATTTCTGATTCTTAAGGTTCCCCATTGGTACTGACAGATCATCTGAACAGCTAGCAAGATATGGGAGTAGGCATGGTGCTTTTCTGTACTAATTTCAGGAATGTAGTCTGTGGAATTGCAGAAAGGGGGAAAGGAATGCATGCCAATAAGCTCTAAGTCACTATCACCTATATACCCCAAAGACTGCAAGAAAAGAAGAGCTAGGGATTGGAGAGTGAAGAAGTAAGGGAAGGGGCTTGGCATGTGATGTTCTGTTCCCCTTATCACTTACTACCTGGATGAATGGGACAATTTTATCCTGACAATTCCATTTTGAAATCTAAGAATCTCTGCAGCTGACAGTCAACCTTAGCAAATTCCCCATCACACCCCTCCTTCACACCTCTAGAGAGTGAGGCAACTCTGCATATCTGTGGTCAGGCTTCCTAGAAATAATTCCCAAGAGCTTATATAGTCTCTGGATGTTATGTATCTATTGTGAGAGCAGTTTGAAGAGGAGCAGCCCCTGAACAATTTCATTCATGTTTCAGGTATACATAATCCATGTTGTCATGGAGAGCTGGGAAGATGAACTCTTGAGCCCTACCTTTCTATGATTCAGTACTGTGGAGTCTGGCTCAGCCACTATATGCCAGCTGACTTCATGAACACCACAGAGTTCTGGAGAGTCACATTTGCATTTTTATATGTATTAACTGTAGAGCTGGTTGAAAATTTTTTGCTAGAAGAATTTTCCTTTGGAAAATGCTGATTTGGCATCATTGAAACTTTGCGTGGGAATGTTAATTCTGTCAGGATTGTTCAATGACAACTTAGTGAAGTGTTTTGTGTTGATAAAGTTGAAGACATTTGCTTTTAATTTATTGACTTGATTCCATATTATAATAATATCATTCCTTTTCTTCATTATAATATAAAAGTCAGATAAAGTGACTATAAAACAAGCCAATCAGGTTAATGACAGATTGCAATAAAAATAAGTGTCAGAGGGAGAAGCTGACTGAATCACTTAAAGCAGAGCAGAATCTTCTTCAGAAGAAATCTGAGTTACTGCTTGAGAAGCCTAACAGGTAAGGGTGCAGTTGCAGCACCTGCATAGTCAGAAGAAGTTTAAAATTCTCCCAGATGTTGACGAGGTCACCTGAACAAGGTGTCAGATGCCAGACACAGCCTGACTGGGAACTAGTCATGGCAGTATCCAATATATAGGGTCAGGGAGCCACAATTTTAGAAATAAATCATGATTTAGATGTTGGCATAGCTCAAATTGAAGAGTCAATGCAATAGCATCACTGCATGTGACCAGTTTAGGAAAGCTAATATAGACTCAAAACCATCTGGAGATGTTAGTGTATCTGAATGTATGTATTTCCTCCTTGGTTTAGAGGCAAGAGTTGCATGGCGGGAACAGCTATGGAATTGAAGGTTTGTCTATACCGGCATGCTAAATCAGCCTTGCAGTGATCAACTATAGGCTTCAATTATAGCAAGTATGGTGACGATTCAGTGAGTTGATGGCAGAGCACTCTCCCATCAACTTAAGCACTTCATCTCCCTGAGAGGTAAAAGGTAAATCAGTGAGAGAGCATCTCCCATTGACATTGCATGGTGTAGACACCACATTATGTTGATCTAAGTTATGGTGCTGTGAGGAGGGGTTATTTTTTCACACGCCTGAGTGATATAACTTATATCAACTTAAGTGTCAGTGTAAAGTAGGTCTCAGAGTTCAAGAAGTACCAGGTAAATGTGTCACTGGACAGCTAAGGGGAAGAGGGAACACTGAAGTAAAATACAGCAAGACCCTTTGTTTTGGGCTCCAGGTGAAGAGATTTAAGTTGAAACTGCTTCTCTTGCTGTGTTTTACATCAGTGTTCACGATCTGTTACACAGAAAAAGGATCAATCTCTTAGCTGCCATTTCTTTACCTAAGATCCAAAACCTAGGGCCCCAAAAGTTCTTGCTATGTCTTACCTTAGTGCTCTTGATTGGTTGAGACACTCCAGATTTATATGCAAAGGAGCTAGATGTAGAGCAATTTCATTGGAGGTATATGGCTTTGCAAATGGCTTCCCCTGAATTGGACACAGCACAATGCTGCTAGAATCTATGACATACTTTGGGTTTTATTTGTTTCTATTTATATCACCTTATAAACATTTCTGAGTAAGTGGGCAGGATCTCTCTATCTCCCTTTCACTCTCTTTTTAAATGTCTGTGTGAAAGGGAAAGTTAGTTACTACATTTGTTGCATTGTGCTTAGAGAGTTGGGACAGGAAAAACACACGTGTATAATATTTATATATAAAACATGTAAATGACAAATCTACTTACTTACTTTTTACACAATGCTCTTTTGGAAAATAGGCATATAAATCACATTTGGCTTCACTGAACCTGTTCTCTGCAATGACCTTATTTTATATGTCATCTTATCACCAAACAAATTAATATTTTTGACAGAAAAGCTTGGACTAATCTTAGAGTTAATGCAGACATTACTTTCCCTGGCTTGAATTTAAGAGTGAGGTCTTTGATTGTCAGAGAAAGAAAAATGTGAACTATTATGTAATTTGAGTAGGCGCATCAGAATATTTCACATGCAAACATAAATTAAGACCATTCTCAACTACTGTATTTTTTTTGTGAGGCAGCAAAATGAATAATCACATTCTTGTTTCAGAATTTCCTAGTAGTCCCTTTAATCCTTTCTGATAGGTTTGGAATAACAGCGTGTCTCAAGATACATGAAAACTCTACAGTGAAGAAAATATAAGGTAATATATTATTACATTTTGAATCTGAGAGGGAGCTCCTATAAACATGACTGGAAAAATTTGTTGTTGGTTTTAATGGAATCATGTTTAGTTCCATGATCAACAGTTTGTTTCTTTGTAATATGAAGACCTTAACCAACCGTAAAAGTCCAATACTGCAATCTTTATTTTTTGTTCATATTCTTAATGAAGGTCTTAAATTTGATTTCATTCGCTGTCATGCTCCATTTATTTCAAGGAACTGTTCCCATTTAGATCAGTGTAAACAAGATCAGTAAGGCTCAGAGCCTGGAGTATGGGATTATTTGTGGAACGACTTGCCATGCGTCAGGATTATTCATGACACAAGATAGGCGAGGTAATAACTTTCATTAAATCAACTTCTGTTGTGAAGGAGACAAGGTCAGGCCTGAAGAGATCTGTGCAGCTTGAAAGTTTGTCTCTTACTCCAATATAAGTTGATCCAATACAAAATATTACCTCACTCACCTTGGGTGTGTCCAGACTCAGGGTTTTTTTGGGGAAAAGTAGCCTTTTCCCGAAAAAACTTCCCCTGCGTCCAGACTCAAGCCGCGTTCTTTCGAAATTATTTCGAAAGAACGCGGCTTTTCTTTCGATGGCGGTAAACCTCTTTTCACGAGGAAGAACACCTTCCTTCGAAAGTTCTTCTTTCGAAGGAAGGCGTTCTTCAATGTAAAGAGGCTGTCTTCGAAAGAGAGCATCCAGACTCGCTGGGTGCTCTCTTTCGAAAAAGCGGATTTTTCTTTCGAAAGATCCGCGTGCAGTCTAGACGCGATCTTTCGAAAGATGCTCTTTCGAAAGATGCCTGCAGTCTAGACATAGCCCTTGTGTCTCTAATAGCCTGGGAGCAACATGGCTGCAACAACTCTACATACAGGGTTCCTATATGCGAGTTATGGTTGCACTACTGGACAACACAGCCTTCCCAACACACAAAAGTTGACCTCATGAACTATACAAATATAATTTAATCAGTGCGGTACCCCTCCCCTGAGTGTGGATGCAATTATACTGATATAATGGTGCTTTAAGAAGTAAAACTGTCCATTGGTATTGGCAGATAAAAAAGTTAACTATAACATTCATACTGATTCACTACATCCCTTAACGGGGCTGTACCACCAACTCTGTACCAATAAAAAAAAATCATTCCATAACATACATAGTTATACTGATACAAAAATTAAGTGTAGATGAGGCCTAAATCTGGACCAGCTTATTGCTGTGGCTTCCAGCCTTTTTATTTGGGGAGTCTTTTTGGTTAGGTGTTGGTGGGTGAATCTCCTACAATCTGACTGGACACTATAGCTCTCATCTTCTCAAACTCTCGGTTTTCAGTCTCGTTTCTTCCCTCCCCCTTCTTGTTTCCTTTTCCAGGTATTTTTACTCTCCTTCATTTTTGCTCTTCAGCATGTCTTTTGCTGACTCGTCTCCTCTTCCTGTCTCTTAGCTACAACCCAACTACCCTCCTTTCCCCCATTCATTGGAAGGCCACTGAAAGCAGGGCAGAGCCAAGGCTGAGCTAAGAGCCAGGGGATAAGTAAAGAGGAGCCTGGGCCAGTGGATTCCTGTATCAGCTGGTACCCTTCTATTTGTGAACTATTCCTACAGCCAGCTGTATTGGGGTCAGAGTGGTAGCAATGAAGGAAAGTGGGTGGCTGAAGAGACACTCACGTTTATGTGTGCGTAAGCCTCACATAACTCAACGTTAGTTAATGGGATTTCCATCAAAGTTTCTAAAAATGTTCACCTTTGGCCACACACGGAAAATTTCAGCTCCAAAGCATATTTTTCTCCCTGAAAGCTATCAATATGTGAGCTATAATGGAAAGTATTCTAAGCCTTAACCATACCATTTGCTATCAGTGAATAAACGGTCTAACAAAAATCACAAATAAATGATAACTGGAAATGGGTATAAATCAAAAGCTGATATCTTAATGCCTTAAATTCTGGGAAAGTTTGAATCCAGATACAAAATATACTTTCCTGAGTCCCTCTTCAATAACATTTGGGCTGATTGATTTTTCTTATTTTCAAACTCACCCCCTCGGTCCCCACACACAATTATTTTAGAAACGTGTAAAGGGAAATAAATAAAAGTATTTGTTTGGAAATAAACATGGGATTTGGCCCATAATATCTAAACAATGCCACATGGTGGACATAAAAGAGAATGGAAAAAAAAACATTCTAACAACAGATTGTAGCTACAATACTGCCAGACACCAAAATATGAACCACTGTTATGTTACTAGAAAAAAAATATAAAAAAGAAAACAAGTTTTTCCAAAACTGTGTCTATTCTCTTTCCCACTGCTTCACTGAATGTACGTTATGTCTAAAATTTACGTAAGTCTGTATTTTTGTTTTTGCACAGGTTAGCATATATTTAAATTTCTTAGCCAAATTCATCTTTTTTACACCAGTGGGCTTGCAGCCGCAAAAATAAGAAAATAATTTAATCTCTGGAATATTACAATTTAATAGAGGAGTTACTTTACTTATAATTTAATACCGTGTTTAGCACAAAAGTTCCTTCTATTAGCACTTTGAAGAACTGCCTTGCCAGACTGTCACTTCATAATACACTTTTTGATTAAAGGTATTATTTTTCTGCTGTGTCTATGAAATTCAGTTTTGAAATATATATTCCTGAACAAATATGCATCAAAATGGCTGCTTGCCTGCTCTTGTTAGATACTTACAGGAGGTGTATTTCCCAGCTCTGTCAGACATTTTGTTGGCCCTGTCAGCAGTGAACCTGGTCCTTCCAGCTGCACCTCATCCCTCCGACATTTTCCCCTGGCTGCTCCCATCTCCCTAAGGAACTTTCCCCCAATCCTTCCATCTGCTTCCCCAGAATAATGTTTCCTTGGCATTTGCAGACATTCCTCTAATCCTCTTGTTCCATATTCTAGACACTTTGTAATATTGGGAAATTTGCCGGAGTAATCAAATGTCTGGCATAATGCTGTCCAACCTATTGAGGCAATTTTTGCATATTTTAAGATCTTTTATTTGACAAGACCAGTCATTCAAAAACACTGGAAGAGAAACACTCCAAGTACTGCATGTAACCTTTACTTTGGGATTGGCCCTTTGCTGCTCTGGGGGTGGTGTGCGTTTGAGGGAGAAGGGAGATTAGGTAAGAAAAACACAAGGTTTTTTGAACATGCTCAGCTGAAGTCTGTGAAAAGCCTGAGCTTTTGAATGCTTCCAGCTTGCACTGACTCCTCTTAGAGCTGTGAGTTCTCAGCACCATTGTTCCATATAAGCTGGGTGCCTGGGCAGCCACCCAAGAGAGATTCAGATGCCACCCAGTTGATTAGCAGAGCACCCACAGGTGTTTCTGCTGGTTGTACCCATCTACACATGTCTCAGAACACATAACATGTATTCCACACATGGATGGAAAAAAATAGAGGGAACATTGCTCAGAATTACCAAAAATGATTTCCATTTAGCACATTCCTAAATTCCTCCCTAGTCAGCACCAGCACTTGCTTTGCTGAAAAGAAATGGACTTAACAGTGCAATAAACAACAAGTCAGGGGACTTAAGCATGGGCTTATATGATTTGCTAAACCATTACCTAGGGATTTAGCAATTCTTAGTGATCCCTAACCCCTTGTGGTAACATCACAATGAGGTTTCTCTGATTGGCCTATCATACCAAAAGCAGTTGCTGGCACAAACTGGAGGCTGGGAATTGTAAATGTTTCTTTTAAGTAACAGCAGCGTCTTGGGAAAGATGGGGTATACCTCGATTGTTTACTTTTTGGGAGGGATATCTAGCTATCATCTTCCGCACTGGCTTTACCTCAGTGAAGTGAAAAGGCCATCCTCTGCAGCATTATTCAATTGATTATGAAACTTCAGTGCTTATTGGATCAATTTGAAATGCTAGCTAATACTCCTCTTCTTCCTTTTTCTCTATGGAAAAGCAACAAAGGACCACAAAAGTAAAAAATGATGGTAAATGCAATATTAAAGTGACATATTATGACACAGCAAAACCAGGAAATACAGGAGTTCAGTTTCCCATATTAGCACAAAGAGGTCATCAGGGTGAACAGCATCAGCTGAGGCCAGATGATGTTCATAAGTCTGAGTAGGAACTACATACTCATGAATAACAATCTCAAAAAAGGAATAATAAATCTCAAAGAACCATAGATCACTTGTAGGCAATTTGTGAGACGAAAATGATGCTAATTTCATCAAATGGAGTCTCTCTAATCTGAGAGGGTATGTTTACACTACAGCACTAATTCGAACTATCTTAATTCAAATTAGTTAATTCGAACTAAGCTAATTTGAACTAGTGCATCTAGACCTAAAAACTAGTTCGAATTAGCATTTTGATAATTCGAACTAGCATGTCCACATTGAGTGGACCCTGAACCGAGATTAAGGATGGCCGGAAGCAGTACTGGCAAGGCATCAGATTAGGATTTAGAGCGTGGAGCTGCTGCCTCATGCTATCCAAGGGCTGTGCTTAAAGGGACCCAACCCCCACCCCGGACAGACAGTTCTCAGAGGTTCCCCGCTCACTTGTCTAACTCGATGAGGGACAGCAAAGCAGTCCTGGCTTGGAGTGCCCTGAATGCCCACACTCAGCACATCACAGCACTTGGCCATCAGCCCGGCTGCACTTGCCGCAGGCTGCCATCTGGGGAGGGTGTGTCAATCGGGGAGCTGCAGGAGAGCTTCCACTCCAAAGAGCCTGCAGAGCCACCCCAGTCCTCCTCATTGGGGGCTTGTTCCCCATTCCTCCCTCACCTCCTTCCACTTACCCCTCCCTAGCCCCTCTTCCTGATGTACCAAATAAAGGACACGTGTGTTCAAAAATAGAAAGTCTCTTTATTGAACAAAACTCGGGGAGACAGGGAAAAGGAGGTAGGAGAGGGGAAGAGAGAGGGTGGGAGAGGGGAGGGCAACTAAAATGATCAGGGGTTTGGAACAGGTCCCATATGAAGAGAAGCTAAAGAGACTGGGACTTTTCAGCTTAGAAAAGAGGAGATGGAGGGGGGAATATGATAGAGGTCTATAAAAGCATGAGTGGTATGGAGAGGGTGCATAAAGAAAAGTTCTTCATTAGTTCCCATAATAGAAGGACTAGAGGACACCAAATGAAATGAATGAGTAGCAGGCTTCAAACTAATAACTAATAAAGTTCTTGTTCACAAAGCAAATAGTCAACCTGTGGAGGTTGGGTCCATGGAGTGGTATTAGCCAGGGGGTAGAAATGGTGTCCCTGGCCTCTGTTTGTGGAAGGCTGGGGATGGATGGCAATGAGACAAATGGCTTGATCATTGTCTTCAGTCCATCCCCTCCAGGGTACCCATTGTGGGCCGCTGTTGGCAGACAGGCTACAGGGCTAGATAGACCTTTGGTCTGACCCAGTATGGCCATTCTTATGTTTTTATGTTCTAAGCTCAGGGCTCAGGGTCTGGGGTCTCACTGGACCACCTTGATTTTCATGCAAACCTACTCCTGGGTGGCCAAGCTGGCAGCTATCCTGCCCTAGACTGCCACTTTCCTGTGCTTAGTGTGGAGGTTGTGGACGTTGGAGGCTTCCCCCAAAACCTGGATGAGGTCCACGATCTCCGCACTAGACCAGGCAGGCGCCCACCTCTTGGAGCCCCGGGCAGGCTCCTGGGAGCCGCCAGCCTTGTCCCGGGAAGAGGCAGAGGGCTGGGTGGCAGCGGTTTGCTGGCTCGTGCCATGCCAGGTGCAGTGTCTGCTGGCTGGGTGCTGGCAGGCTTGCACTTGGCACGGGAACCGTAGCCAGACCGTGCCCCTTTAAGGGCTCCAGGGCCAGGAGGGGGGCAGACAAGTTTCCCTGGTGGTGCCCAGAGTGGCCACCAGGGCAAGCTGGGGAGGGCTAGCCTCCCACTAGTTCGAATTAAGTGGCTACACAGCTCTTAATTCGAACTAGGTGTTAGTCCTCGTAGAATGAGGTTTACCTAGTTCGAATTAAGTGCTCCGCTATTTCGAATTAAATTCGAACTAGCGGTTTGTATGTGTAGCTCCTATTAAAGTTAATTCGAAATAACGTCTGTTAGTTCGAATTAACTTTGTAGTGTAGACATACCCAGAGGGAGAGGGAGATTTTGGAGTCATTGTGGATAGTTTTCTGAAAACATCCACTCAATAGGCAGTGGCAGTCAAAAAGACAAACAGAATGTTAGGAATCATCAAGAAAGGGATAGAGAATAAGTCTATGGCATGCCCATGTCTTGAATATCACATGCAGATGTGGTCACCTCATCTCAAAAATCGTATCTTGGCATTGGAAAAAAGTTTAGAAAAGGGCAACAAAAATTACTAGAATGTATAGAATGGCTGCCATATGAAGAGAGATTGAGACTGGGACTTTTCAATTTGGAAAAGAGACAAGAAAGAGGGACTATAATACGGTACGTCTACACTACCCTCCTAGTTCGAACTAGCGGGGTAATGTAGGCATACAGCACTTGCAAATGAAGCCCGGGATTTGAATTTCCCGGGCTTCATTTGCATAAGCGGGGAGCCGCCATTTTTAAAACCCCGCTGGTTCGAACCCCGTGCAGCGTGGCTACACGGGGCTCGAACTAGGTAGTTCGGACTAGGATTCCTATTCCGAACTACTGGTACACTGTTCCACGAGGTGTACCGGTAGTTCGGAATAGGAATCCTAGTCCGAACTACCTAGTTCGAGCCTCGTGTAGCCGCGCTGCACGGGGTTCAAACCAGCGGGGTTTTAAAAATGGCGGCTCCCCGCTTATGCAAATGAAGCCCGGGAAATTCAAATCCCGGGCTTCATTTGCAAGTGCGGTATGCCTACATTACCCCGCTAGTTCGAACTAGCGGGGTAGTGTAGACATACCCATAGAGATCTATAAAATCATAACTGGCTTAGAGAAAGCGTATAAAAAAGAGTCATTTACTTATTCCCATAATACAAGAACTGGGGTGGGAGGGTTCACCAAATGAAAGTAATAGGTAGAGGTTTAAAAGAAAAGGAAGTATTTCTTCACATAATACTTAGTCAACCCATAGAACTCCTTGGCAGAGGATGTTGTGAATGCCAAGACTATAACAGGGTTCTAAAAGAGAGCTAGATAAATTCAAGGAGGATAGGTCCATCAACAGCTATAAGAAAGATGTCCAGGAATGGCATGGGCGACAGGGGATCACTTGATGATTGCCTGTTCTGTCCATTCCCCTGGGGCACCTGCCATTGTCCATTGTCCCAAGACAGAACATTGGGCTAGATGGACCTTTGGTCTAACCCAGTACAGTTGTTCAGAGGGCAGCTCAGTTTGGTTCCAAACAAGAACTCCTTAAATTCACTTCAGTCTTCATAATCACATTATGAAACACTGATTACCATACTTTTCTTTTTCTTTTGGAAACAAATTAACCAATGCACCGAGCCTTTAATCAATGCACAGAGCTTTATGATTTTTTTTTCTGAACCAAAGCCAGATTATATAATCCATTTACTTCTGTTCTGCCCACCAGCAAGCTTGAGAAACATTACAAAGCCTGGACGTTGTATAAACATCAATAAATTTCTTCTTGCAAATGATATCTTTTAGAGGGGAGTTTTCAGGGACATTTGCCTCATTCCTTCTGGTTTGATGATTGTCATTCATGTTGGTCTAATGAGTCGCTCTTTCCCTTTGGCCTGACCATTTCCCTACTGCCTATTTCATTCTGTAATAAAATGTTAATTGATCTAGAATAAAATATTCTCAGTAAATATTTTTGTTAGAAGCGTTGTAGTAGAAATCCCCTCTTCTGAAGAAAATAATATATAATATTGCACATTTGCCCAGATTCATTCAATAGTTTTTTTGGTATTTCTCAAGCATTGAGCTAAAGCTGATTCTAGAGAGAGATACTGAAGTTTATGGGCTAATGAACAGATTTCGTATGGAAAAAGTCTATGTTTTGGTGTTTTTGTTTATGACTCAACATTTCTTAGTTTTGGCTTGCCTGGAAAGGAAATTGCCAAAATCTAGTGATAAACTGCTGTTCTTGTGTTATTTGCAGCCTAGATGGAAACAAGAAGTACAAACAATTTGACATGACTTCCTGTCCTTGCAAGATTTCCTAAATTTTTTTATAAAAAGATTCTGGTAGCTCAAATGAACATCTAAAATTCTGAATGCTTATTTGATGCAAAAATTCAGACTTCTCCCAGAAGGGTCACCAAGCAATGGTAATAAATTACTTTGTTGGATTTTCATTTAAAAAAGGCAAAGAAGATGATAAATAATAAAAGAACTTTTAACTTTTCTTAGTGATTCATGAATCTGGCACCAGTTTTCCTTATAAGTGTTCCAAAGACTTTATTTACATAAAATTGTACTGTGTGAGATTTTTGAGAGGAAATTTTTTTTCTGAAGAGTTGAGTTGCAAAAAAAAAAAAAAAAAACCACTACACATCTGCATATCAAAATCCACATTTTCTTAGCTTTTAAGAGTGCAAAGTTCAGTATATTTTTTGTAGCTTTAATTATATGTCATGCAGATGAGACATAGCCATCAGGGTCTGTGGGTTTTTCACAGCATGAACATTAGATTATAATTTGTCTGCTGCCAGAAAAAAATAGTGCTGAAAAACAGATGGCTTAAAGAGTATATAGTTTCTTTTAATAAATATTCAGCATTATATTCTTCAGTGTGCATAAAAATATATTATATAGTGATGCATTTTTACCCACTTCTTATAGCAGTTCTGAGTGAAACAGGGAGAGAGCTTTTATGCAGCTGTGTGCTGTAAGAAAGAAAATCAGGGTATTTGGCAAATAAGCATAGAGGGAAACAGGATAAACCAACTTGAGAGAGGGAGGAAATGAGATGAAGATTGCAAAGTGATACATATGGTAGATGTTTAGGGGAAATTAAAAAAAAAAGATATGGAAGGTGCTTCTATGTAATAATGATATAAAAGATGGAAGGATAATGGAAGGATCCAAGGAGGAGGCAATATGGTGGGAAATTTGGCTGGGGAAGATGATTTTAGCAGAGGCATTGTAAATTGACTTGAAGGGACCATTGAAATGAAGGGAGGCCAGAAAGGAGAAGGTTCTAGTAATCAATGCAAGAGTAACCCACATACCTTCTGAGTGCAGTGTACTGTCCCATTTAGTAGCACCGAGCTCACTTACGGAGAATGAGTCTGCTCTACAGCCTTAGCTAAAAGCCATTTGGCTTTTAGCTCATGGCAGAGGCTCATGCATTAAGCTTCAGAAATCCCAGAATTGGTTCTGCCCACAAATGACTGGGGTCTGTCAGCATAAGCTATGAAAATATTAAGAGAGAGAAGTGAGAGCACTTAGTGTAGGACTGGGTATGTAGGTGAAAAGACAGAAACTGGCAGATATGAGGCTAGAGCATCTCTCTGTGATCCTTTAAGCCTGTGATCTGATTGAGAGTCCTCCGAAAGTGATTAAACCTTCGGATCGCTACCCCTTCCTGCTTCTCCATGTAGGAACTAACGATATTGCCAAGAATGACCTTGAGATTATGTAGCACTGGGAAGAAGGATCAAGGAATTTGAAGTGCAAGTGGTGTTCTCGTCCATCCTTCCGGTTGAAGGAAAAGGTCGAGGAAGGGATTGTTGAATTGAGGAAGTAAATGCAAGATTGTGCAGGTGGTGTTGGAGAGAGAGCTTTGGTTTCTTTGACCATGGGACTCTGTTCCATGCACAAGGATTGTTAGGAAGAGATGGGATCCACCTAACCAAGAGAGGAAAGAGCATCTTCGCGGGCAGGCTTGTAAACCGAGTGAGGAGGGCTTTAAACTAGGTTTGTTGGGGGATGGTGACCAAAGCCCCGAGGTAAGTGAGGAAGTCAGATGCCGGGAAGAATCACAAGGAGGAACAAGCAACAAAGGAGAAATTCTGATTCAGATGGAGAAGTCAGGGAGATCAACTGGTTATCTAAAGTGTTTGTACACCAATGCGAGAAGCCTGGGAAACAAACAGGAAGAATTAGAAGCCCTGCTGCAGGGCTATGATTTGATTGGAATAACGGAGACTTGGTGGGATGACTCGCATGACTGTAGGAAAGGTATAAATTGTTCAGGAAGTACAGGCTGGGGAGAAAAGGAGGAGCAGTTGCATTGTATGTAAGAGAGCAGTATGATTGCTCGGAGCTTCAGTACTTAGAGGGAGAAAAGACTGTTGAGAGTCTATGGGCTAAATTTAGAGGTGGAAGCAACAGGGGTGATGTTGTGGTTCGTGTCTGCTATTGACCGCCAGATCAGGTGGATGAGGTAGATGAAGCTTTCTTTGGACAACTGAGAGAAGCTTCCAGATCGCAGGCCATTATTCTCATGGGCGACTTTAATCACCCTGATATCTGCTGGGAAACCAATACAGCAGTTTTTGGAGAATGTTGGGGATAACTTCTTGGTACAAGTGCTGAAGGAACCGACCAGGGACCATGCGCAGCTTGACCTGCTGTTCACAAACAGGAAGAAACTAGTAGGGGAAGTAGAGGGGGGTGACAACTTGGGAAGCAGTGATCATGAGATGATAGATTTCAGGATCCTGACCAAAGGAAGAAAGCAGAGTAGCAAAATATACACGCTGGACTTCAGAAGAGCAGACTTTGACTCCCTCAGAGAACTGATGGACAGGATATCCTGGGATGCTTTCATGAAGGGGAAAGGAGTCCAGGAGAACTGGCAATATTTAAAAGAAGCCTTATTAAAGGCACAGGAAGAAACCATCCTGATGCACAGCAATAAACACAAATATGGTAGGCAACCAAATTGGCTTACCGGGGACATCCATGGTGAGCTTAAACACAAAAAAGAAGCTTACAAGAAGTGGAAACTTGGGACTGATGACTAGGGAGGAGTATAAATATATTTATAAAAAATGCAGGGGAGTTATCAGGAAGGCGAAAGCACAATTGGAATTGCAGCTGGCAAGGGATGTGAAGGGTAACAAGAAAGGTTTCTACAGGCATGTTAGCAAGAAGAGGGTGATTGGAGAGGGTGTGGGACCCTAACTGGATGAGGGAGGTAACCTAGTGACAGATGATGTGGGAAAGGCTGAAGTACTCAATGCTTTCTTTGCCTCTGTCTTCATGGACAAGGTCAGCTCCCAGACAAATGCACTAGGCAACGCAGTATGAGAAGGAGGTGAACAGCCCTTGGTGGGGAAAGAACAAGTTAGGAACTATTTAGGAAAGCTAAACATACACACATCCATGGGCCCTGATTTAATGCATCCAAGGCTACTGAGGGAGTTGGCAAACGTCATTGTGGAGACCTTGGCCATTATCTTTGAAAACTTGTGGAGATCGGGAGAGATTCCAGATGATTGGAAAAAGGCAAATGTAGTGCCCACCTTTAAAAAAGGGAAGGAGGACAATCCAGGGAACTACAGACCGGTCAGACTTACCTCAGTCCCTGGAAAAATCATGGAGGGGATCCTAAAAGAAACCATTCTGAAGCACTTGGAAGAGGGGAAAGTGATCAAGAATAGTCAACATGGATTTATGAAGGGCAAGTCATGCCTGACCAATCTGATTAGCTTCTATGATGAGGTAACTGGCTCTGGTGAGGCCACATCGGGAGTATTGTGTCCAGTGCGGGGCCCCCCACTATAGAAAGAATGTGGATGCATTGGAGATGGTCCAGCAAAGGGTGACCAAAATGATTAGGAGGGCTGGATCACATGACCTATGAGGAGAGACTGAGGGATTTGGGTTTGTTTAGTCTGCCGAAGAGAAGAGTGTGGGGGGGGGGGGGGATTTGATAGCAACCTTCAACTTCCTGAAGGGAGGTTCCAAAAAGGATGGAGAGAGGCTGTTCACAGTAGTGATGGATGGCAGAGCAAGGAGCAACTCAAGTTACAGTGGGGGAGGTCTAGGTTGGATATTAGGAAAAACTATTTCACTAGGAGGGTGGTGAAGCACCGGAATGGATTACCTACGGAGGTGGTGGAATCTCCATCTCTAGAGGTGTTTAAGTCTTGGATTGACAAAGCCCTGGCTGGGTTCATTTACTTGGGATTGGTCCTGCCTTGGGCAGTGGGCTGGACTTGATGACCTCCTGAGGTCTCTTCCAGCTTTATGATACTATGATTCTATGATTTCAACATATCATAGTCACTTGTTGATTTAATTCCCTAGCCCACAGGTCACATTCATGTGCTTCTGTTCTTTTGTATTGAATTTTTCCATTCTCTTCAATTAACACAGAAAAATAGTGACTTCCATTACACCTCAGCTATCTGAAGCACTTGTTTTTTGCTAATCTTAAAATTGTATTCCACCAAACTATTGTTACAGAGTTAGGTATTGAGTCTAAACTTCTGTAACCTTTTTCCATGTCTGCCACTGATTTATTGTGAAATCTTTGAAATCTCTTCCATTGACTTCAGCAGGGGTTGTGAACATTCAGCTTTTCTGAAAATCAGTTACTCAGCTTCTCTGTGCTTTGGTTTACTCATCTGCAAAATGGCTTTTCTGGTGCTTGCTTATCTCCTAGGCTCAATCAGTATTCAGTACCTTACTGCACTAGGGTTTCACCATATATTCTATTGTGATGTGCATGTGTCTTATTCCTGAACCAGGAGAAAAATGTTAAAGGTGTTTTGACAAATACTAAATTTCTTTGGAAACACATTGAACATTTGAAATGTTTATAATGTGCTCACGGGCTGAATTTGAAATGTTTTGTCCTTAATGTGTATCTGTGTCTATTCGGTTAACATGTGGATCAAATCCAGACTGCAGAAGATATCACGGCAATAATATTTGTGAGTTGCATAGCTCCCAAGTGTGCTTACAAACTTAAAATGTTTAATAGATTGATATTTAGGTTATGTAACTTGTCTATTTGGAAGGCAAATTTTAACTATTTTTTTCTTTTTCTCTTTTCCTTTTTTTGAGTGTTGCTTGAAGAATGTTCATTTGATTAAGATGAGGTAAATGAAACTATTCTTTCTCCTTTTCTCTCATTTTTATTTACTTTTGTATTTCAGGCCCTCCCTTACAGTTAACCCTAAGGGCTTCTTGGCCTCTGCTTACCACATCGTCTTACATGTCGGTTTTGAAAATATTGCATAAGAATTTAAGGCCACAGGGGAGCAACAACCAAAATCATTGTGTTAAACAGAGTGGAACCAAGGTAGTAAATTCAAGTAACAAAGGCTGTTGGCAGATCTGTGCTTACTGTTATAGTTTCACTTTGCAGAGGTTGATGTGAGCATTTGCTTTTAATTCAACCACATGGGTTCACACTCACTGAATTTCTCTTTAACAGTAAGAAAACAAACCCTGAATTCATTAATAAATCTTAACCAGAAATAATTCTTTAATAATACAATTTCACATACAGCAATATTCCATTTATCTTTTGTTTATTCTCAAATTATGTGTTAGAAGAATATATGAGCCAGTACAAACTACACTTCTCCTGCTCAATCATCAGCTATGCTAAATGAGAAAAATTGATTGCTGCCCTTTCTCTCCCTGAAGCTGGTCTGGTTTGCAGGGCCTGCCGCCCAAACATAATTTTTTCAGGCCCACTGCAACCTGGGCCCCAGTAAAGTGTACACTTCCCCTCCATGCAGGGGCCCTGCTGGTTGGAGACCAAAATGAGCCCCAGCATATAACAGAGGAGCTGTCAGGCTAAATTAGTCACTATGCCAACCAAACATCTGTCTAAGCACCATGCCTGCAGCTCTTGGCATGTCTCCATATGAAGCAGTGGAGGCGGAAACATGGATATGTAGGCTTGGTGCCAACCACAGACTCTCTTCTTTAGTGAGAATGTTTAACTACCATGCCGTAGAATTGAGTCAATAGTTTACATTAAAATACTCTATCCATAGCAGTTCCAAACTGAAAGGTGTTTATAATCAATACGTTATTCCCTTCAGAAACTTCATTTTACTTGAAGAAATTATGGCTTGTATCTTGATGGATCTCATGTAGGAATTCCAGGCCAGGTTCTTACCAATGGGCCAAATCAGTGGGTGACTGTGTGCAAAGGAGGCTTTATATTCCACCCTCCCCCAATCCTGCTGAATCCTCTGTGCAGATATTCTCCCGCACCAAGTTAAAGCAACAGGAGGGTTTTATTTTTTGAAAGATCACCCCTAAATGTGGGCTTTGAGTTACATGAGGAGCATTTCTAAGAGAAAATAGCTTAAAATACTTCAGGCTGGTTTTCTGATTCCAGAGCAAGAGGAAGGAAGGGAGAAGATGAAGAGCTGGAGCTACTACCATTTACCGATAGAGGGACAGGGTTTATGTGGCGATCAGCAGCCCAGCCACCTCCAGCAGCTAAAGTGAACTGTCGCAGAGACATGTGTTAGACAATACCTGGCACTGCCCCTAATTTTGTGTGCTGAGACCTGCTGGACACAAAGCCTTGATCTTATTTTGCTTACATGGATTTTTTCCAAAGAGAGAGTATTATGTAAACAAGAATGGATGGAATAGACTGGATTTTGTATGATTGTGTTTATGCATGTGTTATTGATCAATTCAAAATTTCAGTCTGGCTAACTGATCATGTCTGACTACTTGTTCTTTATTCTAAATTTGTGTATTGTTCTTCTTACTTTAATTCTGCAGAGATGGAACGGACAGCCAGGAAGGGAAGCCTGTCTCTCTTGAATTTAGGGTGGGGTTACTCTAGCTCAGTGAGGGGCAACCTAGGCTAGTGAGTGGGCCTCATTAGTGGTCCTCCTCCATCTCAATGGGCTGCCCGACTATCATGGGAGCGCGACCAGAAACAGCTAACAGCAGAGTTTGGAGAGGGAGTTCTCCAGGTAAAAGAGGAGTAAAAACGGGACCCTTGCGGTAAGTGGCTGTCTGGAGTGTGTGTTTGTGTGTGGGGGAGTTATTTGCAGTGTGCTGAGCTTGTGTTTGTCTGGTTTGTTTGTTTGTTTGGTTTGTTTATTTGTTTGAAGGAGCTTCTAAAAGGTTTGAAATCTAGAAGCCTCTGTTAATTGGCTGAGCCTCAGTCAGGGGGAGGGGCTACCAGAGCTTGGGCTTTGGAGGACAGGGTGGCTGAACTGGAGGAGCTAAGGGAGGTAGAGAGCTATGTTGACAAGACTTTCTGGGACACTGTAGTACTGTCCCACCTCCAGTCTGAGAGTCCCAGTGTTCTTAAGGAGGATGAAAGTCTCAAGGGAACAGAGCATTTAATGGGAGCAGAGGGAAACCATCCCGTAGTTGGGACCCTCCTCCCAGAGGATGTTGCGGTATCCTCTTGCACTGAGGATACCTCTGATGGGGAGGGAATGCCAGTTAGGAAGAGGCAGGTGTTAGTAGTGGGTGATTTGATCGTTAGAAACATAGATAGTTGGGTTTGTGATGACCGGGAGAACCGTATGGTCACTTGCCTGCCTGGTGCGAAGGTTGCGGATCTCTCGAGGCATCTAGACAGACTTATGTGTAGTGCTGGGGAGGAGCCGGTGGTCGTGGTACATGTAGGTACCAATGACGTAGGGAAGGGTAGGAGAGATGTCCTGGAGGCCAAATATAGGCTGCTAGGAAAGAGACTGAAATCCAGGACCTCTATGGTGGCGTTCTCGGAAATGCTTCCAGTTCCACGCGCAGGGCCAGGTAGGCAGGCAGAGCTTCAGAGTCTCAATGCGTGGATGAGACAATGGTGTAGGGAAGAGGGGTTTAGATTTATTAGGAACTGGGGACACTTTTGGGAGAGGGGGAGCCTATATAGGAAGGATGGGCTCCACTTAAACCAGGGTGGAACCAGACTGCTGGCACTAAACATTAAGGCCGTAGAGCAGTTTTTAAACTAAGAGATGGGGGAAAGCCGATTGGAGCGGAGATGCACGTAAATCGGAGAGAGACTTCTCTTAGAGGAGAATCCGTTGATAGAGATTCTCTAAGCTGTAGTCGGAAAGAGAGGAGGGGAGAGGGCAAACCATCGGCCAGAGCTGACAAACAACCGCATACAAAGGAATCCAATGCATCAGGGAAGGGCAGACAAATAACCAGTGGCAAATTTTTAAAGTGCTTGTACACAAATGCCAGGAGTCTGACTAATAAGATGGGTGAACTAGAGTACCTCGTATTAAATGAGGAGATAGACATAATAGGCATCACTGAAACCTGGTGGAATGAGGAAAATCTGTGGGACACAATCATACCGGGATATAAAATATATAGAAAGGATAGAGCAGGCCGGGTGGGTGGCGGAGTGGCACTGTATGTGAAAGAATCAAATGAAATAAAAATATTAAGTGAATCAACATGTTCCATAGCATCGCTATGGATAGAAATTCCATGCTCCAATAATAAGAAATTAGCAGTAGGGATATATTACCGACCACCTGACCAGGACAGTGATACTGACATAGAAATGCTGAGGGAGATTAGAGAGGCTACCAAAATAAAGAACTCTATAATAATGGGGAATTTTAATTACCCCCATATTGACTGGATACATGTCACCTCAGGAAGAGAAGCAGAGATAAAATTTCTCAATGGCTTAAATGACTGCTTCTTGGAGCAGCTAGTGCAGGAACCCACAAGGGGAGAGGCAATACTTGATTTAGTCCTGAGTGGAGCGCAGGATCAGGTCCAGGATATAACCGTTACCGGACTGCTTGGGAATAGTGACCATAATATAATAACATTCAACATTCCTGTGGTGGGAAGAACACCTCAGCAGTCCAGGATCCTGGCATTTAATTTCAAAAAGGGGAATTACGCAAAAATCAGGAGGTTAGTTAAACAGAAATTAAAAGGCACAGTGACTAGAGCCAAATCCCTGAAAGCTGCATGGAAACTTTTTAAAGACACCATAATAGAGGCCCAACTTAAATGTATGCCCCAAATTAAAAAACATAGCAAGAGACCTAAAAAAAAGTCACCGTGGCTTAACCACCATGTAAAAGAAGCAGTGAGGGATAAAAAGGTATCTTTTAAGAAGTGGAAGTCCAATCCTACTGAGATAAATAGAAAGGAACATAAACACTGTCAAATCAAGTGTAAACATGTAATAAGAAAAGCAAAAAAAGATTTTGAGGAACAGCTAGCCAAAAACTCAAAAAGAAATAACAAAATGTTTTTTAAGTACATTAGAAGCAGGAAGCCTGCTAAAAAGCCTGTGGGTCCTATGATCGAGCTATAAAGGGAGCAATCAAGGATGATAAAGCCATTGCGGAGAAACTAAGGGTATGTCTACACTAGAAAGTTAGTTCGAACTAACGGACGTTAGTTCGAACTAACTTTCCTATGCGCTACACTAGCGCTTCGCTAGTTCGAATTTGAATCGAACTAGCGGAGCGCTTAGTTCGAACTAGGTAAACCTCATTTTACGAGGACTAACGCCTAGTTCGAACTAGCTAGTTCGAACTAAGGGCTGTGTAGCCCTTTAGTTCGAACTAGTGGGAGGCTAGCCCTCCCCAGGTTTCCCTGGTGGCCACTCTGGCCAACACCAGGGAAACTCTATGCCCCCCTCCCGGCCCCGGACCCCTTAAAGGGGCACAGGCTGGCTACGGTGCCCGTGCCAGGTGCAAGCCTGCCAGCACCCAGCTAGCAGACCCTGCACCTGGCACGGCACAGAGCCACCCACCCGATGCCCCCCAGCCCACCCCCTCTTGCCGGGACCAGGCTGGCGGCTCCCGGGAGCTTGCCCTGGACCGCAAGAGGCGGGCACCTTCCTGGGCTAGTGCGGACATCGTGGACCTCGTCCACGATCTCCGCACTAGGCACAGGAAAGTGGCCGGCTAGGGCAGGAGAGCTGCCAGCCTGGCCACCCAGGACCAGGTGTGCATGAAAATCAAGGGGGTCCACTGAGACCCCCGACACTGAGCCCTGAGCTTACAATGGCCGTCCTGGGTCAGACCAAAGGTCCATCTAGCCCAGTAGCCTGTCTGCCAACAGCGGCCAACCCTAGGGACCCTAGAGGGGATGGACCGAAGACAATGACCAAGCCATTTGTCTCGTGCCATCCCTCTCCAGCCTTCCACAAACTTTGGGCAGGGACACCACTCCTACCCTCTGGCTAATAGGACTCCATGGACCCAACCTCCATCACTTGATCTCACTTCCCTTTAAACTCTGTTCTAGTTGTAGCCTTCACAGCCTCCTGCAGCAAGGAGTTCCACAGGTTAACTATTTGCTTTGTCAAGAACAACAACTTTCTCTTACTAGTTTCAAGCCTGCTACCCAGTCCTTTCCTTTGGTGTCCTCTAGTCCTTCTTTATGGGAACTCATGAAGAACTTTTCTGAATGCACCCTCTCCACCCAACCCCTGCTTTTAGAGACCTCTATCCTGTCCCCCCTCCGTCTCCTCTTTTCTAAGCTGAACAGTCCCAGTCTCTGTAGCCTCTCTTCATCTGGGACCTGTTCCCAACCCCTGATCATGTTAGTTGCCCTCCCCTCTCCCAGCCTTTCTCTTCCCCTCTCCCACCTCCTTTTCCCAGTCTCCCCCAGTTTTTTTCAATAAAGACAGAGTCAATGTTGGAAGAAACGTTATCTTTATTTTGTACATCAATAAGAAGGGGGGCTAGGGAAGGGCAAGTGGAAGGAGGTGAGGGAGGAATGGGGTACGAGCCCCCGATGGGGAGGACTGGGCTGGCTCTGCGGGCTTCTGGGGGTGGAAGCTCTCCTGCAGCCCCCCAATTATTCCCTCTCCCCAGATGGCAGCCTGCGGCAAGTGCAGCCGGGCTGATGGCCGAGTGGTGTGATGTGCCCAGTGTGGGCACTCAGGGCACTCCAAGCCAGAACTTCTTTGCAAGCGGGGCACCCCTTAGAACTGTGTGTCCGGGGTGGGGGTCGGGACCCTTTAAGCGCAGCCCTCGGCTAGCCTGAGACAGTATCTCCATGCTCTAAGTCCTCCTTTTATGCCCTGCCGGCACTGCTTCCGGCCATCATTAAGCCCTGTTCAGAGTCCACTCAATGTGGACTTACTAGTTCGAACTAGCAAAACGCTAGTTCGAACTAGTTTTTAGTTCTAGATGCGTTAGTTCGAACTAGCTTAGTTCGAATTAACTAATTCGAACTAAGTTAGTTCGAACTAGCGCTGTAGTGTAGACGTACCCAGAATGATTTCTTTGCTTCAGTCTTCACGGCTGAGGACGTTGGGGAGATTCCTGAATCGGCATCGTCCTTTGTAGGTGATGAATCTGAGGGACTGTCCCGGATTGAAGTGTCATTAGAGGAGGTTTTGGAACAAATAGAAAAACTTAATGTTAACAAATCTCCGGGACCGGATGGCATTCATCCAAGGGTTTTAAAAGAACTTAAATGGGAAATTGCTCAACTATTATCTGTGGTTTGTAACCTATCCTTTAAATCGGCTTCCGTACCTAATGACTGGAAGGTAGCCAACGTGACACCAATATTTTAAAAGGGCTCTAGAGGCGATCCTGGCAATTACAGACCGATAAGTCTAACTTCAGTACCGGGCAAATTAGTCAAAACAATAGTAAAGAATAAAATTGTGAAGCATGTAGAAGAACATAATTTGTTGGACAAAAGTCAACATGGTTTCTGTAAAGGGAAATCCTGTTTTACTAATCTGTTAGGGTATGTCTACACTACCCTCCTAATTCGAAATAGGAGGGTAATGTAGGCATACCGCAATTGCAAATGAAGCCCGGGATTTGAATTTCCCGGGCTTCATTAGCATAAAGCCGGCTGGCGCCATTTTTAAATGCCGGCAGTTCGAACCCCGTGCCGAGCGGCTACGCGCGACACGGAGTAGCTAGTTCGGATTAGGCTTCCTAATTCCACGAGGAGTACAGCTAGTTCGGATTAGAAGCCTAATCCGAACTAGCTACTCCGTGTCGCGCGTAGCCGCTCGGCACGGGGTTCGAACTGCCGGCATTTAAAAATGGCGCCGGCCAGCTTTATGCAAATGAAGCCCGGGAAATTCAAATCCCGGGCTTCATTTGCAATTGCGGTATGCCTACATTACCCTCCTATTTCGAATTAGGAGGGTAGTGTAGACATACCCTTAGAGTTCTTTGAAGGGGTTAACAAACATGCAGACAAGGGGGATCCAGTAGATATAGTATACTTGGATTTTCAGAAAGCCTTTGACAAGGTCCCTCACCAAAGGCTCTTGTGTAAATTACATGGCCATGGGATAAGAGGGAAGGTCCTTTCTTGGATTGAGAACTGGTTAAAAGACAGGAAACAAAGGGTAGGAATAAATGGTAAATTTTCAGATTGGAGAGGGGTAACTAGTGGTGTACCCCAAAGGTCAGTCCTGGGACCAATCCTTTTCAACTTATTCATAAATGATCTGGAGAAAGGGGTAAGCAGTGAGGTAGTAAAGTTTGCAGATGATACCAAACTGTTTAGGATAGTCAAGACAAAAGCAGACTGTGAGGGACTCCAAGAAGATCTCACCAAACTGAGTGATTGGGCAACAAAATGGCAAATGAAATTTAATGTGGATAAGTGTAAAGTAATGCACATTGGGAAAAATAACCCCAACTATACGTACAGTATGATGGGGGCTAATTTGGCTACGACAAATCAGGAAAGAGATCTTGGAGTTATCGTGGACAGTTCTCTGAAAACTTCCACACAGAGTGCAGCGGCGGTCAAAAAGGCAAATAGGATGCTAGGAATTATTAGGAAAAGGATAGAAAATAAGACCCAGAATATCTTACTGCCCCTGTATAAAACTATGGTACGCCCACATCTTGAATACTGTGTACAGATATGGTCTCCTCACCTCAAAAAATATATTTTGGCCTTGGAAAGGGTCCCGAAAAGGGCAACTAAAATGATTAGGGGTTTGGAACGGGTTCCACATGAGGAGAGGTTAAAGCGACTGGGACTTTTCAGTTTAGAAAAGAGAAGACTGAGGGGGGATATGATAGAGGTCTATAAAATCATGAGTGGTGTGGAGAGGGCTGATAAAGAAAAGTTATTTATTAGTTCCCATAATAGAAGAACTAGAGGACACCAAATGAAATTAATGGGTAGCAGGTTTAAAACTAATAAAAGAAAGTTCTTCTTCACACAGCGTGTAGTCAATCTGTGGAACTCCTTGCCAGAGGAGGCTGTGAAGGCTAGGACTATAATAGAGTTTAAAGAGAAGCTGGATAAATTCATGGAGGTTAGGTCCATAAAGGCTATTAGCCAGGGGATAAAATGGTGTCGTTGGCCTCTGTTTGTCAGAGGCTGGAGAGGGATGGCAGGAGACAAATCGCTTGATCATTGTCTTCAGTCCACCCTCTCTGGGGCACCTGGTGCTGGCCACTGTCAGTAGACAGGATACTGGGGCTAGATAGACCTTTAGTCTGGCCCAGTACAGCCGTTCTTATGTTTTTATGTTCTTATAACCAAGACTGTCTCTTGGGATAGGATAGTTTTGCTTGTGTACCTAGAATTTGCAGGTTATGCCAATTGAATCATGTCAGCACTTTGACTGGATGCAGAGTAAGCATATGGCTCTTACAGTCAATGTTGTGTGCAATCAAGCACACACCTCACTCCACATGTCCTTGCATTGCATCCATGTAACTTTAATAATCCAGGTTGACACACTCTTAACTGGGATTCTCTGGTCAGGCAAATTCCATGATCTGGCACAAATGTTGCAGGACCAGAGCATCTCAGTGAAGGACCAGTGGCAAGGATCCCTGTGAGGTGGGCAGGGCAGTGGGATGCCCACAAGGAGCTGACAGTGGGATTTTCAAGCATGTGGTAGAGGGGCTGCCCTGTGGGATTGGGAGACCTGGTGTGTGGCTATCCAGTGGTGGCGGGGACCTCATGGCATGTGCAGCAGGGAACTGCAGCATGCACTGTTGCCCAGGGAACCCCAGTGTTGAGGCTGCCCAGGGAGCCCCAGTGCACAGTTGCCCGGCAGGTCCCAGAGCCACAGCAGCAATGGCTGCTCAGAGGGGTTGGCAGGGCAGTGGGCCCAGCAGGAGGTTAGGAGCTGGGCAGAAGGCCAGTGATTGGGCTGGGGGGGCCAGTGGTGGGAGTCCAAAAATGACCTCTCCTAGTCCAGCAAAATCCCTCATCAGGGACTGGTCATTTCCTGAGGGTACTGGACTAGGGATGTTCAACCTGTACTATAAGAGAATAAGAATGGCCATACAAAGGTCCATATAGCTCAGTATCCTGTCTTCTGACAATAGCCAATGCCAGATGCCCCAGAGGGAGTGAACAGAACAGGTAATCATCACATTATCCCTCTCCTGTCATCCATTTTCAGCCCCTGACAAACAGAGGGTAGGGATACCTTTCCTACCTCTTCTGGCTAATAAGTATTGATGGACCTGTTGTCCATGAATTTATCTAGTTCTTTTTTGAACTCTCTTAAAGTCCTTATCTTCACAACATCCTCTGGCAAGGGATTCCACAGATTGACTGTTCACTTTGTGAAGAAAAATTTCCTTTAGTTTGTTTTAAACCTGCTACCTATTAATTTCATTTGGTGACCCCTAGTTCTTATGTTATGGAAACAAGTAAATAACTTTTCCTTATTCATTTTCTTCACACCAGTTCTGATTTTATAGACCTCTATCTATTTTGTCTCTTCTAAGCTGAAAAGTCCCAGTCTTTTAAATCTCTCTTCATATGGGACCTGTTCCAAACCCCTAATCATTTTGTTGCCTTTTTCTGATCCTTTTCCAATACCAATGTATCTTTTCTGAAATGAGGCGACCACATCTGTATGCAGTATTCAATATGTGGGCATACCATGGATTTACGGAGTCAATCAGTGTTTTATTCTATATCCTTTTTTTTAATGATTCCTAACATTCTGTTTGTGTTTTTGACTGCTGTTGCACAGTGAGTGGATGTTTTCAGAGAAGTATCCACAATGATTCCAAGATCGGAAAAAAACTATGCAGCGATATAGAACTATGGGCAACGGTAAACAAAATGTCTCACAGGTCACACATAAAACCCTGATGGGCTGCATGTTGTCGACCACTCCTCTAGCTAATTTGGGCACAGGTTCTGTAATGGACTTTGTGTGGGTGAACTTCATACAGAGTCCTATTATCTACAGCAGACTTCTGCATGAGCACAGGAGTCCACCCATGTTTATCCAGTTGTAGTTCCAAGGCCCAACACTCCCCACCCTGCTTTCTATGATATTTCTCTCAGCAAAAATACTAGAATTTCAATTGTAAAGCTGCGAAAAGATAACTAACTACGCATTAACAAAAACTAATTTCTAACATGAGTGCATCAGTGGGTAACCACAATGCAGTAAAACAGCCAAATATTGATTATATGCAGTGAACTCAGGAGGAAATATGATAAGTAGTAAGCATCAGAGCCCACTCAGTCGCAACAAGCAGAGGCATACAATCTGTAGAAGCAATGGAGGCTCACTAGGTAAAGTAGAAAAGCAGATGGAACTCTATATGCAAAAGTAGCCATCCTTGTCTCGATACACTATGTACTATAGAGTCATTTGACTTCAGTAATGGCAATGTACACCAAATAATTTACTCTAAGAACATCCAACAAAACTACAAGTATTGCACTGGAAACTGTTACATTAGTAGATATGACTAATTTCATGCTAGTACAGGTTGATCCTTTATAATCTTGTACTCTTTGGTCCAGCAACATCCATGATCCAGGATGATTTATTAGCCAGGTGTAAACTTATCATGGGTGTGGCCCAGTTTCCCATGGTCCCATAAAGTTTGTTTACAGCCACCATTCCTGGCTCACAATGTTCTGTGCTGTTATTTAACTCTAATTTACCCCTAAAAGTCTTCTAAGAGCCCAGTAAGCAGTAGAAGTGTAGGTAATGATTCTAGACAATATTGATCTCCTGTGGTCTGGCAAATTCTTGGGTTCAGAATCCATCAGGTCCTGAAGGTGCAGGAATAGAGAGGTTCAATTTGTATCAGCTAATTCAAGTTTATCACAACTTGTCCAGGCTCTTATATTAGT
The DNA here is from genome assembly GCF_049634645.1 of Pelodiscus sinensis. NCBI lineage: Eukaryota > Metazoa > Chordata > Testudines > Trionychidae > Pelodiscus > Pelodiscus sinensis. The sequence continues at coordinate 159,166,639 of NC_134712.1, forward strand.
TCCCATCGCCATAGGATCTCAATGCTTCCGCATATATAACCACATTTTTCTCATGGGGCATTCTAAGGGCCATCCCGCCACCCCAGAGAACAAGCTAAGTCTTCTTCGTGCAACTATTTTCATCTGTACAATGTGAGGATAAAATGCTACATAGAACATAGATCATGCCAATTGACTCCAGTTCTGTCCCGAGGGATAATACTTCTGTTCGCATCAGGACATAATGATTGGCACAAAATTTTACTGTGTACAGTTCAATAAATGGAATCTAGACAGGTCTAATGATTCCCAGGAATTTATTCATAAGAATTGTTGCAAGTTTGATATATACTTACTGTTTGATTTGTTTGATGGGAGTTGTATGCTTTTAGTTTAAAAACTGAGACTATAGCACAGCCTCACAACTTGTAAGAACGTCTCTCTTAGCTACTTAAAGAAACCATGGCTCTATAATATGTACAGACAATTCAGGCTGATATCATTGGGATCTTATGCTTCCCTGCTCTTCTTATCTAAATTGAATTCCTTACTTGATTTTCAATTGGGGCAATGGCTGCATCTAGCAAATATGTTCACATACACACATACGTTAAAACAAATCAGCATATAGTCTGAATCTAATGTTTCACTGCTGAAAATCAAGAGTAACCTCATTAAAATTGGTACTTTTATAACAGTTGAAATTGGTGTGGATGAAAATAGAAGTGGACCAAATGTTTCTATTTACCATTGTGCATCTGTCATCCATCTCTGCTGTAGTTGGATCTTGTCTTATGTCTTAATTGTATTGCAAAGACAACAAAACAAGAAAAATTGTTAACTCAAGCATATGCTTCATTTAAATTAGGAATAGCTACCTAAAATATATAGCCATTTAAAAAAATTACAATGAGATGATTTTATAGAGCAGATTGTATTCTTTTTCATTTAATTCTAGCAAACTGCTTTGGTAATTAGGAATGATGTTATATGTATGTATGCTATGAGGCAGGACTTGCTGATGTTTTTTTCAGCAGCAGTATGTGAAAGCTGAGAGGAGCTTTGCTAAAACTGAGAAGTTTGAGCTGGTGAGCTGGAGGAAGAGTAATATACAAGAATAGCAAATAAAAGTCAAAGCAAAAGATGGCCACATGGCGACCAGTTTCCTTATGACTGACAAGTTAAGAAGAAAGCAAATTAGGAAGAATATTTTATTTATATATTTACACACGCACAGAGGGTGTGTCTAGACTACATGACCCGTCAGATCCTGCAAGCTTCATTTCACATGATATTTTTATATCCTCTTCAGAGAAATATGAAATATATTAAGGCTCCCACTTAAGTTATTAGCATTGTCCAGGCACCATTGCTTTTATGACGGTGCCTCGATTTTTAATCAGTTGCCACCTCTCATGATTTTATTGGAGTCTCATTGTATCTAATGTTCTTAAAATTCTTGGATTCATGTGATTACAGAAGATTTTCATCATTCAGTTAGAAAGAAGATTGGTTTCTAACCCTAATGGCTGAAGAGAAAAATTGAAAAGACTGAACCCAAAAGGCTCTAACACCAGATGACAAATTAAAAATCAGCCTCCCTTTAAATCATAACTGTTTTTAAGCCAACATCATGATTTTGAAATCTGGTGTTAGCAATGCTGCAAGCTGCATTGCCACCTAAAAGCAAACCTCTGTGTCTGCCTTACACCAGATCCCTGTAGATGAACAATAATTTTCTTCTCAGACAATTTAGTAGAATGCAATATGTTGTTTAATTTGAAGGTATCCCATGCATACAGTGATCAAACTTGACACCAATAATTTAGTTTAAGGCTTCATTTCCAAAGGAGAGGGCAAAAGATTTATTCTGTAAAAATGTGTATGAATTTACTGTGTCCATTGCTGTATTTGCAAAAAATAATTAAATGCCTTTTCAAAATAGATAATTTGTGCACGCAGACAAATATTTAGGAGCCAATTGCAAATATGGGAGCTTAGCAGCCTTCTTTCAAAAAATCTGTCACCTAAGCAATATGTTTTAACTTATATACTAAGGCAATGAACTCAAACATTGCAGCTTATAATAGTTACTGTAGTGTTTTTTTGTTGTAGGTTCTGGTATTTTAGAGATTAAGACTGACTTTTTTTCATTTCACTGCATATTCAAAACTGGGACACATTTCTGTGACCATTTCTGATTCTGATGGCGCCCTTTTGAATTGACACGAACCCGTTTTGCAATGTAAATGGGCCTAGTGGAGTGCAAAACAGGAACCCAGGGCCCTAGACACAGGCAAAGCAGAGGAAAATATGGAATCCCACCAACCAGAAATGGCAAGCAGCACAGGACTGTTATAAGCCACCTGCAGCTGGCCTTTAGAGCCCGGGCACTGAGGACAAAGATGCACCTGAGAGGAAGAGCAGCTCATAGAGTAGTTCTGGGCACTCTCCACAGTGACACATAACAGTGTCCTGAGGCTAGGCAGTAGCTGAGAAGTGGGAAAACAGCAGGAGTGACCACTAGGGAGAATGGCCGCACCACACAGCCCCCACTGACTGCAGCTCTGCTCCCTGGGACCCAGCCTGTGGGGAGGAGGACCACGTGGGGCTCATGGGGCCTTTGCCTTGGAGGCACCTTAGTGCCAGCAGCCCCCACCTGGCCTGGCACAGGCACAGAGTTGAAGCAGAGCCAGGCAGCAGCGCAATGACTGTGGGGGCAGGAAGCTGTGGGGAGAGTCCCATATCACTCAGTCCTGCTCCCCTCCACCGCATTACTCCTGGGAGAAGGGGTAGGGGAAGATCAGCCCCAGCAATTTCCCGTCTGACTAGAGCACAGGGGAGGGAAGCTGTGGCAGTGTGCCACTCCAGCCTGGCTGGAATCAGTCTCATGCAGGACCATGGGCATGTGCGTTCACATCCTTCACACACCCACTGCATACTGTCCTGTATTACTGTGCAAACATATGGCTCAGTTGATCTGTGTCAAGGATGGAGGAAAAATAGCCTTTTCTAGTTGAATTTTGGCTGATCTTTTTTGTGGAGGGTCTAGAGTTGCTTGTGGAACTTTTGATATTGACCGGTGGCATAAAATCCTATATGCTAAACACTGTTGACATCAGTCAACAAGAGGTTGTTAGACCTGTGCTCAAAAAATCATCTCTTAGCTCTAACAATCTTGTTAGCTCTAACCCGATGTCTGGATTTCATTTTTGAGTGAGATTATTGGGAAGGCAATTACTTCAAGTTCTCAGACTTCATTTCATTCTGATATTTCTTTGTGGAATATGTTCCAACAGGTTTCAAGTTGTTGTGTGTTTCAGCAATTAATTCATTTGCTAAAGATCCTCAGTACAATTGTGATGACTATAAGGACATGTCTACACTAGGAAATTAAGTCAAAATAACTAAATTCGACTTAATAACTCCCAATTTTACAAAATCAAAATACTGTTGTCCCATTACAGGGAAGCCTTAAAATAAGCCAGGGGCAGGCTCCATTAATGTGGATGTGCTCTGTTGACTTAGAGCCCCAGGAAGCACTGGGGAATAATTAGCTCAAATTACTCTGAGAGGGAGGGGTCGTTATTTCTAAATAGCAGCATTGGAGTAGCCACACTAATGCTATTTTAAAATAACTATTTTGAAATTAGCATTATTCTCTGAGGAAAGCAGGAGTTCAGATTTCAAAATAAGTGTCCCATTATTTCAAAATAACGAGCTTGGTAGTGTGCATTCTCCACTTATAAATTCAGTGTAAGGAGGCTTATTTTGAAATAATGTCTTAGTGTAGACCAGAGCTAAATGTGTTAGTTCTGATATACTTGACACAATTTTGTGAGCTTTCTATTACTGTATTGATTGTGAAAAAGTGTATAGATTGTGAAAAGTTTGCAACAAGTATTGAAAACTTAATATTTTAGCTATATTGGTTAACTGTGATAAGTCATTTGTATTGGTTCCCTGATTGGCTGTGTAGAGATCTTATGATCAGGCAGAGGGCTTGAAGAAGTCCTTGTCTCATGCTTCTTTTAGTATGAACTAGCAAAGTAGAGACAAGGATCAAATAAACGAGACTGGAGGATATTTAAGATAGTGCTAGACATTTTCCCTACTGTATCATTTAGGCTTTGCTCAACACATCATTCCTAGATACAAAATAGGCTTCCATAAAGTTTATTGGCTGGGGACAGAATTTAAATTTATTTTTTGCTCATCATTTTCATAATATTTTCAGTCCCACCCACTGAAAAAACCCATGAACTGGATCCTAAAAGATCATGACATTGACTTAAAAAGTTGCGAGAGTTTAAAAATATAGGTTTTTCTTGGATTCTTTTTATTTGCCTTTCATGTTTGGAAGATTTGGAGTTCGTGCCTTGAAGCTTTTCTCTGCAGTCATGATGGTAAGAAACTTTTAAAAATGTTAGTTGGATTCTCACTAATCATATGACTCCTTTCACTATTCCAAGACTTGTGAACTCTCTGCGCTGGTTATGTCATTTTCCCATGTAGGTACATGAGTACAAAAACTTAATAGTTGCTAGATGAGCCTTTATGCAGGTGAAACTTCATTAGTTTCATGATGATGAAAAACATAAACAAAAAAGGTGTGATTGGAGCCCGTGGAGTCAAATACCTGTGACTTTTATATTTTTGTGGCAGATTCTGGCTCCAGACTTCACATGACACTCTAGCACACAAGGAAGAAAATAATGGTACTGAGGTTTAAGTGGCCTTCAATAAAAGCAAGATTTGATTTCCTGCTGAAAATACAGCTGAGGTTCATCTGTTCTTCTGTGTTGATACTTTTATCAGACAGGTCATTGTGGTAATTAAAGCTGAGAAATATATAAACATGGGAAAGTATTATGTTTCATGTTTTATCTTTTGCAGACATTGTGGTGATAGGATACAAATGTCCCTCACAAGACATTGAAAACAGTGGGAACATTTTGTATTTTAAACTTGCCAATTGCTTTGCTACTACTTGTTTTGATGGGAAGCTGGTTTCAGAAAGATGCTGGGACAAGGCAGAAAATAAGAAATATTTTTGTAACTTTATTTTAATAGTAATGCAGGAAAAGTCATCACAATTATTTCAGAGATGAAAGCATATGCTTCCACCAAATCATTTCATCTCATTCCATTTTGACTTCATCAAATCGAGTTGAGGTATTTTGGATAGCATGATATGTATTCTTCTAAGTGCTGGGTATATAGCTATAAAAGTGGACTAACTTCCCTGAAGTCAGTGTATTTAGGCTGGTGTTACACTGGTGTAACTGAAGGCAGAATTTGGTCCTTTGTCTTTCTCATTGCTTCATATTCTATCAAAAGATGGAAATGCCATGCTGCTGGCTAATATTCCATTTTTTTGACTGTTACAAAAATGAGGCAGCACTTCTATTAAAAAGTATATTAATCGAGTTTTTGGAAGTGCATGGAGAGTGTTTTGGTGTAATAGGTATAGATGTAGAAAAGGTCAAAAAAATTCTGTATATTGTTTGTTTTGGCCTATTCCACATATCTCATAGGAGAACTGGTCTTTCATTTTATCTTTGGCTAAATGTGGCCATTTAAAGCAAATGTTAAAATAAATATGCTAGTATAAATTAAATACATCATTAATAAAAATAAATTCTAATGTGAGGAACAATTTTCTGCAATTATACATTGATATTTTTCAAAGAAAAAAGAGACGCAAGAGCAAAACACATGACCCTTAGTTTTTTTAGCTTTGCAAGAGCAACATCTGAAAAGCATCTGAGCTTCCTTTTTCTAGAAACCACACACCCATCCCATTAGCAAAATGAAGTCTGGGAACATCCAAAAACACATGTCCACATGACAGTATTCTTGACAAGAGAGAATGAGACAAAAGCAAGTTGAATGAAAACAAAATGTTCCTTGGATTGCTCGGCAGAAGTTCATTTTGTTGATTTCATTGCTATTACGTTTGCCAAGCTCAAGGCAACATTCTTGTTATAGCTGTTAAGTTCACAAACTGAATGAAGATTTACTTTGTGATGCCACATGTGTTGATTAAACACAGAGATGTGTAGGTTCTTCCTTCCTGAATATTAAAGCTATCTTACTTTGTATGTTGTTTATATTTTTCTTTTTATTGACCATCACCCATATTTTTGTATAAGCAGGCAGTTTAGCCAGTACACATCACCGTTCCCCAGTGCTTGTCTGTTATAAATAAAACTAGATAGAAAAAAATGGCTCTCTTCTCTGCAGCTGACTTCTTTATGGATATCATCTAGTAGCCCTTCAGTGTGCACCAGAACTGAAAGAACCTGGGAGTACAGAGTGGTGGACAGTACAACTTGGGAATCAACTGATTTTTAACAACTGTGCTATAGAGTCAGCCTCACTTAGTCAAGTCTAGTAAGTAATTACTTAGTCATTCAAAATGGAACATCTTCAACAGGAAAGGCTATGTGTGTGTCTCTCTCTGGGTATGTCTACACTACCCTCCTAGTTCGAACTAGGAGGGTAATGTAGGCATACCGCACTTGCAAATGAAGCCCGGGATTTGAATTTCCTGGGCTTCATTTGCATAAACTGGGCGCTGCCATTTTTAAATCCCTGCTCGTTCGAACCCCGTGCCACGCGGCTACACGCGGCACGAACTAGGTAGTTCGAACTAGGCTTCCTAGTCCGAACTACCGTTACTCCTCGTGGAGGACTACCACGAGGAGTAACGGTAGTTCGAACTAGGAAGCCTAGTTCGAACTACCTAGTTCGTGCCCCGTGTAGCCGCGCTGCACGGGGTTCGAACCAGCAGGGTTTTAAAAATGGCGGCGCTTCGCTTATGCAAATGAAGCCCGGGAAATTCAAATCCCGGGCTTCATTTGCAAGTGCGGTATGCCTACATTATCCTCCTAGTTTGAACTAGCGGGGTAGTGTAGACATACCCCAAGTTATCATAAGGATGAGTGTTTTACTTAATATTCATTTATATATTTTGTTGTGTTTTACCACATTGATGTTGTGTCATAAAGTCTTTCCTTGTTTCATATGAGGACTTGGTACCTGTAAGTGGATAGTGTTTCTGTTTAAGATATTTAGTTTTTCTCTGATAGGAACTGTCCCATCCATAGGACAGTTCAGGGTGGCTGCCCCAGGGCCCATTCTTTTTAGGCTCTTGAGGAAGCCGCCTCAACCATCCTATGGATGGGTCCTAGGGCAGCCTGAGGGATCACCTGGGGAGAGGAGCCTGGCACCAAGTGGCAGCAAGAGTCCGGCTTTCTCTGCACTCACTGTGGTGGCGAGAGCTGAAGTGACCCAGCAGCCTGCTCCGCCCCACCCCTCTGCCCTCTCCCAGCCTGCTGTGCTAGACTTTGCCATAGCAGCAAGAAGCAGTCCTTAGTTTCTCCCAAGTTGTTTTTCAGTTCATGGCTCTGCCTGTACCAGTATGGTTTTGATTCCATCTGAAACTAGCCATGGATTATTTTACAGTTAGGATGGCAGAAATCTCACAAGAACAGGTACATTTTTGAGATTTTTCACTATTCAAGATGGCAAAGATTTTGTGATGTCCCAGTTTCTACATTTTGGAGATACAAATTTGCAAGATTTGGGTATAGTTCCAATAGTCTCTTATACTTGACAGCAATTCTTTATTTCTTCAATTATCAATACTTTAAGGACTCCAAGCTGTTCATCTTTCTCCATTTTCTCTTTTATTTGTTTGTCTCCTTTTAGCTAAGGGAATTGACTTGATAATCAGATCTATGTAGGCTTGTGTGTCTATCTAAAGACTCTAAAGTCATTTTGTAGGAGCCATTGTTCTAGAATGTGGATATTCAATGAACATGAACTTACTGGTCATGTAGGTCAAAACCAAATCATACTTTTGCAGCTTTATCATCATTCTTTGAATGCTTATGCTATAGTCATTTAATGGTTTAATATCTGTTTCAACTTCCATAAGCAAACAGTATTCCTAAGAGTTCCTGTTTGTTTTAAGTATGTCTGACTTCTGCCTCAGTCAGTGACTTGATTGTACATGTCACCGATTGCCAATAATCTTTGTGATTCTGTAAAATCACTGCACCTAACCCAGACTGAGAAGCATCTGCTGATATTTTAATAGGTCTTCTTGGGCATAAAATGTCAACATTGTTTCTTGTATCATTTCCTCCTGTTCTGCACCCCAATACCATTTATTCCTATTTTCCAGGGCCAAGTCTACACTACATATAAGATCAAAGCAGCTACAGTCAGTCTTCAGGATTTGAATTAGCAGGTCTAGTGAAGACACACTAATTCGAATTGGGAGGGGTGATCCTGTCAGTGCTGATAGTCCTTCTTCTACAAGGAGTAAGGGAAGTTGAAGGGAAAGTGTGTTCCCTTTGACTTCAGGCAGTGTGGATGGCACCAAAATTCAAGTTAAGATACTTTGACTTAAACTACACAATTAATGTAGCTGAAGTTGTGTTTCTTAATTCGAACTTATCCCCCAGTGTAGAGCCGGGGTAGGTGTCTTCTCAAAGCTGCTAATTTGGTAGATAGATTAGGTTTGACTTTCCAAGATAATTAACCATTCCCAGGAATTTGATATCTTTCTTTGACTGGGGATGGCTGAAAATCTTCCTTCTATCAGGTTTTATGCCATCATTGGAAATAATGTCCTCCACAAAAGTTAATTCTGTAAACCCTAAAACACATTTCTTCCTATTAGGGGATGATCGCTCTAGATGCATCCAGGACTTAATGTATATGAATATGCTTCTCTTTTGTTGAGCCCCAGAAGATGATGTCATTCATTTATGTGCCAATATCGTTAATATGTTCGTAGATCATATGTATGTTTTTATGATACACTTGTGATGCTGAAGCTGTGCCAAAGAGTAAACATAAGAATCTGTATCCTCCACATTGGATATTAAATGTGCATAGTTTTGAGCCTTCTTCAGTTAATTTTAGCTGCCAACAACCTGGGGAGGCATCCAATTTACTGAAATATTGAACATTTGAAAATTAAATCATAATCTCTTTTCTGATGAGTAGCTTGAAATGTTCTTATTTATTGTTGAGATCTCTGGGATCCAAGTCGATGAACAGCTGGCTGTTGCTTTTCTCTGCAATGACTTGGGAGCTCACCCATTCTGCTGTCTCCCCCCAAATTTGTATTGCTTCATTGCTTCCACCCTTGCAAGCTCAGCCTTGACTTTGTCCCAAAGTGAAAATGTTACCTACCTTCCAGGTTGGATAATTGGAGGCACCTGCTTGTTTACCTAGATTGTATGTTCACCCTGCAAGCAACCCAACCATTGAAACAAGTCATGATAATCCTGAAAGAGTGCCTCATAGCCAGATTCATTCTGATCTTATAGTGAGAGTATCCATTTAACTAGACTGAGTTTCTCACATGCAAGCAAGGCCTACAATTTGTGTCAACTTTTTGGACACTGCAGTGAACAGGAGGCTATATATGGTGTTTTTATGATTGATGCTAGCAAATTACTTCCCCTCCCATTAGTATATTTGTTCCAGAATAACCAATTACTTTTATTTTTGTTGGTTCCACTTTTGGTCTTATTTTTAGTCTTGCATAATCTTGTTCAAACAGAACTTTAATCTGAGCTCCTGTGTCTAATTTGTTGCATTCACTGTCATAGGCAGTATCCAGTCCCTCAAATCAGGCTTTTTAGGTACCAAAATATCTATAAAAAAAACTCCTTCATCAGACTGTCTTTATCTGAATGCACTTGACTTTTCTGCTTTGAGGATCTGCAGCATTTTTCAAAAATATTTATTTTTTCATACATTTATGACAGTTTCCCAAACACAACACACTGTTTGGGGATATATTGCGATCCATACCTTCCACATGACAATCTGTATTCGGTCTTCACCCTAGCAGTAGTTCTTATAATGAGTGGTTCCACTTTTTTATTTGACATACACTGGCCATCTTCTTTTGTACTCAGTACATGTATAAGCTCTTCTGGTGAATTCAGCTCTTTGGCTTGTGTTTTCACAATTTCTGCTGCCCTGCATATTTGGAGAGCACTTACTAAAGTGAAGTCTTCTTCATGGAGAAATCTGCCTCTGAGGACATTATCTTTAATGCCCCCAAATGATTCTGTATCTGACCAGAGACTGTGTCAACTTACCAAAGTCACAGGTTTTACTGAGTTTCCCTAATCCTGTGACATGTTGCTCTACAGAGTTATCAGATTTTTTTTGCATGCATGTACAAAAAAAATCTCCTAAAGTTCCATTCCTTTTCAGCATGCACTTTTCCTTGGATTTAGTCAGTATGTTACTTAACTTCATGTTTTCACCCTATTGAGGCTCAGGGCTTTCTCTCTCCCCCGCCACAACTGCTCCAACCTCATGGTGGGGGTGCAAGGCTGGAGCACCAGTGCGGGCTTTTTGCTGTGCTACTATAGCGTCTAATCAATGAAGCATTTAGTCATGTGTTGAATTCCAACTGAAAACAACGGGATCTAAATGTGTATTTCAAATTCAGCATGTGCTTATGTTCTTTGCTAATTAGGGTTGGACTGCAGAATTCGAGCCATAGAGCACATTCCAGCAAATGCTTGTTACCAAGCATAATGCTTATTGTTCACTGTATTAGATACTCTGTTTGGTCAATGAGACAACTCATGCAATGGATCACTATGACTGATGGTAAGTGTTTTTAAAATGAGCCCATAGCTTATTTTGTGGTGTAGGGTTGGGTTTTTTTAACTATAAATTTCCTTTGTTTGAAAAACGTGTGTAAGAGAGAATTATAGAAAGTTAAGCAAATTTATTTCTGTATAATTATAGTTCCTAATGCTCAGCTGTGTAAGTATCACTTTATCACATCCCTACAACATTTTCATAAAATATTTTGTAAAATGTGTTTGATTTTTGTATTCATAGATGCACATTTATTTGGTTGGCAGCTATTTAGATTAGTTTGAAAGGCTTAGACACACTAAGCAAAACATTTAAATCAAACAGACTGTTTTTATAAAATAATGTGTTATATTTGGAGTTAAGTTACTAAATTATGCAGCCTCTTCTCATAGTGTTATCTTTTTTATAATGTGTGTGGTAACTTTTTAGTCTTAGACATAACAGTTACAAAAAAGCATATAAATAGCATCTTATCAATTGATATTCAAGTCATTAAATCTTAACCAAGGCCAAACATTACTCTTGCAGCTATTGTAAACTAAACTATTTCCATGTGAAGGAAAAATTGTCTATTGGTTAAATTCAATTTTATCGATCTTCCATAAAAACAGTTCCTTTATTCCAATTTGCTAGTACAATTCCTCTTTTGCCAAAAATGAGCTATGCTAAGGATCATACACAATGACTGGGGATCTGAAAGTTTTTGCCCATTGTAAAACTTCAGTTGGTTCCCTTATTTACTGAATCGTAAAATTGAAGTCTAAATATAATCTGAGTAATAAGTAATGAAATGGTGAAATGAGACCATTAGTCTTCATTATGATATTTGGAGAGTATTATTTATTTTTAAACTTTCCTTTATTGCAAATTTACAATAAAATTTTAGCGTACTACATAATACATTACAAGTAATACATTAATTATTCAAAGTCAGGTTAATATTCAAAGAACCTTGCTAAAGATTCTGGTTGCTGGCTGGGGAGCAGCTGGCTGGTTGCTTCTCTGATTATGGAAAGAAAGATCCACATTTCTAAATATACATTCTATCGTTGGCCTATTTCTTTCCTGCTTACTTGGGCAGGCTTCCATGAATGTGCAAAAGTCCTTGTTAGTGGATCCTAATGCATGATTGAATCCAAAGCATTTTCCCTCCCTGCTGCAGATTTTCCTCTTCAGATCTCTTTCCATGACTTATGGATAAAAGCAGCCCAGGTTTGGACTATGCAGATGTACAACCAAGGATCAGGGAAATCCAGCATGTTCAGGCAGAAGGTGTCAGAGAGGAGCCAACTACTTGACTGGAGAGATACTTACAGCTAATATTCTAGATATGAGACTATATAGATAAAGGATCACAACTGTGACATGTAAACCTCAGAAACAAGTGTCTATGACTTAAGGGAGGAAAGGCTGCAATCAGTAAACTATAAACAATCTAAAATGTTATACCTAAACAATATAAGAAGCCATTGAGGAAGCTTCAAGCCATGCTGGAATTTATAGCCACTGTTGGTAAAAAGATACTATATAGCCAAAGGCACAAGAGGGTGTCTCAGTTTGAACATGTCTGATGACTTAGAACTGCCACAAATGATTCATCCTGTCTTCATGACATGCAGTAGTTCAACGACTTGTGTTATTTGCTGCTTAAAGTGAAATTCTCTTTGCAGGACCTGGAAAATTGAAAGGATTCCAAGAAAAACTTTATATTAATGTCACTTTACCTCCAGTATTTCTGTGTCACAGCAGGAATTTTCTCCATGTTTGCAAAGTTAGAAAGTCAGCTGGAATGAGGTAAGGTTCTCACAGTTAGTGAAAAGTTTGAATTCCTATCCTATTAGTATGTTTGTCCCCCCCAAAAAGGTATCCAGGGAACATTTGACCCTTTCAGGCTAGCCTCAAAAGTCAACAGAAGAGATGTCTTTACCCACATAATCTTAGGACACCCTTGACCTTAGTAAAAGTATTGTATGCAGCAGTGCTACAGTAAATTGTAATACATTTTCTACATAGAGATTCATTAGAAGATACTAGCACCCTGGATTTGGGGATCTTCAGTGAAGACAATACTTTTAAAATTATGCTACATGAAGTTCCACATGAAAGCCACTTTGAGGAAATCCTGGTGTTTAGGAAAGCAGATGTCAATCATCTGTCAAAGCAGAGGTCATATTTGAACCCCCCAAGAAACAAAAGCTCATGCTCAAAACCAAATATATTAGATTGATAGTATTCTTTGGCTATGCTTCCTCAGACGAGTGTTTCACTAATTCCAAATAAGACTTAGGAATTCACAGTTTCTGCAGCCTCAAAATATAGCTGAGGGAATTAATGCTGTGCTAAGAATGACAGACTCCTGACACCCTTTTAGTATTGAATAATGTTTTTTTTAATTTCCACTGAAGAAATGTAATCCTTTAATGAAATCTAATACCATTTGTTTATCATATTAACAGTTATTCCAATAACACATTATGAACAGCTATTCAGCTTCACAGAAATGCAGTAGTTGTAGTCATATAGTTCAAGGCCAGAAAGGAACATCAGATCACCCTTTCTGACCTTCTGTACACCAAAAGCTGCCAGAACTACCCAGAACATACACATCTAAATCCAACAATGAAAATAAGTCTTACATGCCACAGGAGACTGAACTATGATGTTCCACAGGCAGAAAACAGGAGCTGATGTAAACCAACAAATGAAAACTTGAAGTTTGATTTCTTAATATAAGCAGGAACGAGACACTTAGACATGTTGAACTAGTGCAGTCTATGAAAAATACAGTATACCCTTTTTCATATTGTGCTTTTTCTGGGTGATTTCTTTTGTTGTATTCTTGAAAGTCTACTTACATAGGCAAGTTTCCTCCATTATTTGTCTTTGGGGAAACCTGTAGATCTCATCAGAAACAGAGTCTTCCACACATGATATTGTACAGTTTGTGGATCCACGTCAACAGAAAATACCTCAGATATTCTACTCTGAATCAGCTAGGAATTTCTACATATATAAATACATGGGCCTGAATTTAGTTTCTTAATTTTAAATGGTAATGACTTAATCATTTATACCATGCTTAGCACAAAGGTTTCCAAATAAAGGTTCCTGTCCCATGAGTGTTCATCTTATTCTCACTGATGGGATGGTACCTGGAGGGGTAAGGGTACTTATCCCTTCCCCCCTTCAATTGTTTGTGATTCCAAGAGGAGAAGGTTGGCCTTGGTGTCTAGATTGGCTTTCCAATGAACCTGGCTGGTAGTCGGCAAGGAAAGGACAGCAGCAGGCTCTAACACAGAGATGTTGATGGCTCCCTCCATGCTCACAGGAGTTAAAATGGAGATCCACTAGCAACAGGAGGTATTTTTGCTTTTTTTTTTAATATCCTTACATGCTCTTCCCCTAAGGTTGGCTGAGTAGAGACCTTTTAACCTTTATTACCCTAAGTCAAGTTTTAGCCTAAGTATTATATAACCAGTGATGTCCCCGCATTGAGGTCATTCAGACTTACCAAAGAAAAAGCTGAAGTGCTGATAATGTAGAATGGCACATCATAATTGTTGCAGATGAGTTGATGGTAGTCCCAGTGAAAAATGGCATAAAGGTAACTGCTTAATTCCAGATAAGTCCCTTTTCTTGGCGCACTTATGCTACGAAGCTGGCACTGTTATTTTTTTAATGTCTGCAATTTGGGGGTGTCTTGAAATAAAAGTTGTGAAATAATAGCCACCTTTCCCATGATTTCTGTACAGTTTTAAGGTCAGGAATGGTAAGGATGATGGGTCCTAGAGGTGAACATAGGGCAGTGCAAGGAGTCTGTAATGCATAGGTATGTCCCTTCCTTCCTTTGGAAGAAACAATACTCAAGCTTGTTGCTACCTTGTTGTGAAAGAGGGGGAGGCAGCTGGCAGGCTATTGTCTGTGAGAGCTCTGAAACTTGCTCTCTCCTCTCTTTTAGTCTGAAATTGCCTCAGATTTAGTGAACTTTTGACAAAGCTGCAAAAAGTATCTGTTTGAGAATGCTGTTGGGCAGGCTGAGGGGATACTTCCCACAATAATGAAGGGGTGGAAGGGAATTTTGTGTAGGTGGTTGGGTGACTGAGTCTCTGTATTTTGTTTTTGTTTTTATTTAGTTTAGGTATTTATCTGTTTATTTGTTTGTTTGCTATTTTGTTGCTGCAGTTTTACTGACTTGTTAATTATGTGAGCAGCTACAGTCCTATATTGGCATCTTCTCCATTTAAATCTAAATAAATATGAAATAAATAATATTCCTTCCAGTAGCTTATAGTTTGGAAAATTCAGCTTGAGGATCATGCCTCTTTGGTGCCCAGGGTACATTAATGCTAGAGTAGTCATTATACCAAATGTAGAGAGGGGTTAAGAACAAATGTAAAAATATGTAAAAACTGCTGCATCAAATCAGGATATCCTGTCTCCAACAGTGGACTGGAGCTTTCAGAAGAAGGTAGAGGAATCTCCATAATAGTCAAGTATTCAGTAGCTTATCCATAGAGTAAGTTTCTTTCTAACCTTCTGCTGACACATGCATTGTGGAATTGAAGGACTTCTAAATTATATTCGGAGGCAAGATGCCAAACAATAATATTATTTAAAAATTAATTATGCTTATTTAATCTACTTAACACTTTAACTGTCATCTTCAAATCTTCTTATATGTTGTTTCACTTAGGGATGGATGAACTGGTTCTGATAAACCCTAAACTTAAATACAGATCTTAAATTAAGTTTCTTTCTTTCTTTCTTTCTTTCTTTCTTTCTTTCTTTCTTTCTTTCTTTCTTTCTTTCTTTCTTTCTTTCTTTCTTTCTTTCTTTCTTTCTTTCTTTCTTTCTTTCTTTCTTTCTTTCTTTCTTTCTTTCTTTCTTTCGGAATTTTTTAATGCCTAGAAACAGAGATATGCCACAAGTAAAATGAATCTGCAGACAAAAATGTGATTTGCCTCAAGCCAAAAGACATTGGAAAGCTTGCAAAAGAGGCACGTCATCTGTCCTTTCTAGACCTAGTTTCACACCAAAAAAGTATGGATGCTTCAGATAGAAATTTCAATTTGAGGTTGATCCTTCATACAACTCTTAAAATTAGCCAGTGACATTTCTCTTTTTTTACCATTCATCAACAACAACATGGATAGGATGATAACTGAGTGATGGTCAGTATAAAGAGAAGCTGGCGAATTTATTACATCTTCAGCTTGGAGAGTGCAAGATGGATTTTTTTTAAAAATGGGCCTCCACTTGTACAAATTGCTGATTTATGGATAACTTAAGGCACTTGCCAGTTTATTCAAGTCAAGAGTCACCGTGGCTTAACCACCATGTAAAAGAAGCAGTGAGGGATAAAAAGGTATATTTTAAGAAATGGAAGTCCAATCCTAGTGAGATAAATAGAAAGGAACATAAACACTGTCAAATCAAGTGTAAAAATGTAATAAGAAAAGCAAAAAAAGATTTTGAGAAACAGCTAGCCAAAAACTCAAAAAGAAATAACAAAATGTTTTTTAAGTACATTAGAAGCAGGAAGCCAGCTAAAAAACCTGTGGGTCCCCTAGATGATCGAGCTATAAAAGGAGCAATCAAGGACGATAAAGCCATTGCGGAGAAACTAAATGATTTCTTTGCTTCAGTCTTCACGGCTCAGGATGCTGGGGAGATTCCTGAATCTGCACCGTCCTTTGTGGGTGATGAATCTGAGGGACTGTCCCGGATTGAAGTGTCATTAGAGGAGGTTTTGGAACAAATAGAAAAACTTAATGTTAACAAATCTCCAGGACCGGATAGCATTCATCCAAGGGTTCTAAAAGAACTTAAATGGGAAATTGCTGAGCTATTATCTGTGGTTTGTAACCTATCCTTTAAATCGGCTTCCATGCCTAATGACTGCAAGGAAGCCAACGTGACACCAATATTTAAAAAGGGCTCTAGAGGCGATCCTGGCAATTACAGACCGGTAAGTCTAACTTCAGTACCGGGCAAATTAGTCGAAACAATGGTAAAGAATAAAATTGTGAAGCATGTAGAAGAACATAATTTGTTGGACAAAAGTCAACATGGTTTCTGTAAAGGGAAATCCTGTCTTACTAATCTGTTAGAGTTCTTTGAAGGGGTTAACAAACATGCGGACAAGGGGGATCCAGTAGATATAGTATACTTGGATTTTCAGAAAGCCTTTGACAAGGTCCCTCACCAAAGGCTCTTGTGTAAATTACATGGCCATGGGATAAGAGGGAAGGTCCTTTCTTGGATTGAGAACTGGTTAAAAGACAGGAAACAAAGGGTAGGAATAAATGGTAAATTTTCAGATTGGAGAGGGGTAACTAGTGGTGTACCCCAAGGGTCAGTCCTGAGACCAATCCTTTTCAACTTATTCATAAATGATCTGGAGAAAGGGGTAAGCAATGAGGTAGTAAAGTTTGCAGATGATAAAAAACTGTTTAGGATAGTCAAGACAGAAGCAGACTGTAAGGGACTCCAAGAAGATCTCACCAAACTGAGTGATTGGGCAACAAAATGGCAAATGAAATTTAATGTGGATAAGTGTAAAGTAATGCACATTGGGAAAAATAACCCCAACTATACGTACAGTATGATGGGGGCTAATTTGGCTACACCAAATCAGGAAAAAGATCTTGGAGTTATCGTGGACAGTTGTCTGAGAACTTCCACACAGTGTGCAGCGGCGGTCAAGAAGGCAAACAGGATGCTAGGAATTATTAAGAAAGGGATAGAAAATAAGACCCAGAATATCTTACTGCCCCTGTATAAAACTATTGTACGCCCACATCTTGAATACTATGTTCAGATGTGGTCTCCTCACCTCAAAAAAGATATTTTGGCCTTGGAAAGGGTTCAGAAAAGGGCAACTAAAATGATTAGGGGTTTGGAACGGGTCCCATATGAGGAGAGGTTAAAGCGACTGGGACTTTTCAGTTTAGAAAAGAGGAGACTGAGGGGGGATATGATAGAGGTCTATAAAATCATGAGTGGTGTGGAGAGGGCCGATAAAGAAAAGTTATTTATTAGTTCCCTAAATAGAAGAACTGGAGGACACCAAATGAAATTAATGGGTAGCAGGTTTAAATCTAATAAAAGAAAGTTCTTCTTCACACAGCGTGTAGTCAACCTGTGGAACTCCTTGCCAGAGGAGGCTGTGAAGGCTAGGACTATAATAGAGTTTAAAGAGAAGCTAGGTTATTTCATGGAGGTTAGGTCCATAAAAGGCTATTAACCAGGGGATAAAATGGTGTCCTTGGCCTCTGTTTGTCAGAGGCTGGAGAGGGATGGCAGGAGACAAATCGCTTGATCATTGTCTTCGGTCCACCCTCTCTGGGGCACCTGGTGCTGGCCACTGTCGGTAGACAGGATACTGGGCTAGATGGACCTTTGGTCTGACCCAGTACGGCCGTTCTTATGTTCTTATGCTATCAACTTAATATCTGGTTGGATTCCAGTGAGCAGCTGGAATCCAAACTGAAAAACATTGTGAAGTTTTATGGAAAAAATAAGCATAGAAGGCTCCACTCCAAAGTGGAGCTTTGACTCCACTCCAAAGAGGTAAAGTCACTAACACTGGTTTTAAACACTGAAAGAGATAATGTGTTTGGATAGGCTGGAAATTATACGTCAGGCTTGGAGAATCATTCTGTTAAGGTTGTCATAATTTGTCATTTGTATATGTGTTTATTGCTCATTTGCATGTTTTCCTAATCAGTCATATGCAAAATCTTATTTTATTTTAACTTCCATGGGTCATATAATCAGCTGGTGTAAATCAAGGAAGTTGTATTGACTTTAATGGAGTTGTGCTAATTTACAACAGTTGATGTATATTAAGTATTTGTTTTATTAACAATTTTGCCATTATGGGGGTCTTCTTTGTTTCATGAATGCAATGTAGCACAATATCAGGTGTGACCATAAATATTTTAAAGATCAAGACCCTGAAAATAATTTGCTAGAGCCATGGTGTTTTAAATTGCTATTATTCTCTGAAGCATACCTGAAGCCAAGACATTATCAGAAGCATCCTGATTTTTATGATTCATTATTCCTCTTTTTGAGCCTGTAGAATATTCATGGGCAGACTGTGACATTTTGAAATGTATCTAATGTTCAAATAAATTCAATGAATCATTTTACATAAATGAGTGTTTCTCTGTGGATTGAAGAACAATGATTTACGATAAATTCACTGATCAGCTCCACTTATGCATGTGTCCATGAGCCAGTATTTGACTTATAGTGAGAGCTTATGAGATGGTCAACTTCAATGCTAAATGTCTTTCAGGGAAAGGAGGGAAACTCTTTACTTATGGTTATCACAGTATTTTGCTAAAGACAATGATTCTAAAGACAAAGGACAAAGTCTTCAGTTAATCATACAGAACCAGCTTGAGTAATTCCGGGGTAAGGTACAGTGTAAGTAAATGAGGCAAAATCTGGCCCACAATTATTTACCACAGAGTACATAACTGCTGTCCACAAGTGTAAAATATTCATTTATTTTTATTGTAGGCAAAAAAACCCACAAAATGACATATATGAAGTCATAGATTAGAATATTATTGAGGATCCAAGGAGAATGTGCATCCAGTTTATCATAAGATCTTTTCTACTTTTATCTGTTTATGGTACAATTGTTTTTTATAAAGAGCAAGTAAACCATACAGTATTAAATGCTGATGGAATTATGATTTTTAAACTATGATGTTTAACTGCTTCCTGTCTATTCATATGAATGTCTATAAAATGATAGCATTTAATAAGTTAAACATCATAGTTAGGCCAAATTTATACAGTTTTCCACCTACCCCAAAATGTCCAAAACCCCATATATTCAATTCAATTTAATTCAGTTCAGTTCTGTTCTGTTCTGTTCTGTTCTGTTCTGTTTTCTTTCTCTCTCTCTCTCTTTTAGTAAACCTCATTTCATGAGGAAGAAGGGATGGCTCGAAAGAGAAGGTTTTTCTGAAATTTGGTGCCGTGTAAAAGCGCAAAATTTTGGAACAGCCTCTTTTGAAAGAAAAGAAGAAAAATATACGACTTTTCTTTGTAGTATACATAGCCTTACACACACACACACACACACACACACACACACACACACACACACACACATTTTACTCTGACATGGATCTTTTTAAGCTAAATATTTTTCAACTTTGATAGATTTTTAAAATTCACAGTTTTGAAAGACAAAACACTGAGCTTTACTTTAGATATTTAGGAATCTCCAATCAGCCAGTAAATTGTCTATCTGACTACTTTGCATTTCTGAGATAGCAGGAAGCTTGTGGAACTGTCCAGAATGTGAGCCTGTATTTATATTTATATATCTAGATTCAAACATTAAGGGCAAATATTTCAAAATATGGTATATGAAAATCAGTTTCTCTTTTACTTACCTACCAAGATCTAATTTCTGGTTCGGTGGCTCTCCTTTTGAAGCTGATCACAGTGTTCCCTGTGAGCTGAGCACTTGAGTGACCATGCAGGAGAGATTCTGATGCTGCCCACCTAATTAGCAGAGTGACCATTGCCGGTGTGCACATCTGTATATGCATAGCAATGCCCATAACAAAATGTATTCTGCTCATGGATGGAAAAAATTAGCGGAAACACTTATCACATCTCTAACATTTGTAAATCTTTCATTTTTTTAAATACAGGCAGTCCCCGACTTATGTGGATCCAACTTACGTCGGATCCGCAGTTACGAACGGGGATTTTCTCGCCCCTGAGGACACGGACTGCGGGACCTCGCGGTCCCGCCGCTCGTGTACTCCGGGACGAGAAAAGCTGCTCCACATCTCCCTGGTCTGCAGACCAGGAAGATGTGGAGCAAAGCCGCGGAGGGGCTCGGGCAGCCGGGCAGCCAAGGCGTGCCTGGGCTGCCTCGCAGCCCCAGCCCCTCCGCAGCTTTGCAAAGCCTCGGGGGAAGCCGGCGGCGGGACAGCCCAGGTGCGCCTGGGCTGTCCCGCTGCGGGCGTGCTCCAAGGCTTTGCTCCCCGTCTCCCTGCAGACCAGGGAGATGGGGAGCAAAGCCGCGGAGCACGCACGCAGGGGGACAGCTCAAGCGCGCCCGGGTTGTCCCGCTGCGGGCGTGCTCCGTGGCTTTGCTCCCCCTCTCCCT
Organism: Pelodiscus sinensis; assembly: GCF_049634645.1. Classification (NCBI taxonomy): domain Eukaryota; kingdom Metazoa; phylum Chordata; order Testudines; family Trionychidae; genus Pelodiscus; species Pelodiscus sinensis. The sequence continues at coordinate 159,187,418 of NC_134712.1, forward strand.
GGTCTGACCAGCAGACCAGGGAGAGGGGGAGCAAAGCCTCGGAGCACGCCAGCAGTGGGACAGCGTGGCGCGCCTGGACTGTCCCGCTGCCCGTGAGCTCTGTGGCTTTGCTCCGCGTCTCCCAGGTCTGACCAACAGACCGGGGAGATGGGGAGCAAAGCTGTGGAGGACTTGGGCATCCTGCCACCCCCGTCTCCCTGGTCTGCTGGGGGGGGTGCAGCTAGTGCCCCCCCCCTCAGCAGACCAGGCTTTTCTTGCCTACCCCGGGGTAGAGCAGCTGGGGGCTGCCGGGTTGGTCCCGCAGTGCCGCTCCGGACCAACCCGGCAGCACCCCAACTGCTCTGCCCCAGGAGTCCTGATTCAGCCGCTGCTGGTCAGTTTCAGCAGCAGCTGAATCAGGACGCCTGAGGCAGAGCAGCTGGGGTGCTGCTGGGTTGCTCCAGTAGCGCCGAGGAGCCGCGCTACTCGAGCAACCCAGCAGCACCCCAGCTGCTCTTCCCCAAGCGTCCCCAAGTCAGCCACTGCTGAAACTGACCAGCTGTCACATTACCGAATTGGAGAGAAGCAGCCAGATCGCTGCTGCACTCCTAGGTGGGGGTGTTGGCCCCAGAAATTGGTATAAAAGGGAGCCATGTGGAGTATTGAATGGGAGCTTATTGTTTGCTGATCTTATGTACGCTATTTATGTGAGTGTATAATGTCTGTGTGTGTAGGTAGGAATCTGTAATCTGTGTGGAAGCTGAATATTTCTCTGAATGTGGTTAAGCATTGCTATGGACAGGCTGATTAGCCAGGCCCTGTTGGACAATGGCACTTGATGGGCCAAAGACACACCCAAAGAATGGGGGCAGTCACCTGAGAAGAGCCAGCAGGAAACACAGAGATTGGCCTCTGACCAGGTGACCTGCTGCATACAAGAAGAGGCCAGGAAGGAGGTATAAAGAGGCCATGTGGTCGATGCCATTTGGTTCTCAGCTCAGCACTTCATCCCAGAGGCAGCATTGCAGGGATCGAAGAGCCCGGAAGACCTGTGAACCCATCCTGACCCTAGGATGTGCAACAAGAACTTTTAAACCAGCAACTGTAACATCACTGCTAGAGCCTGCATCGAGGACTGGGAGATTCAGTGCATGTAACGTACTATTCTTTAACAACCTTACTCTCATGCTTTTCTTTACTGTAATAATAAACCTTTAGATATAGATTCTAAAGGATTGGCCCAGCGTGATTTGTGGGTAAGGTCCAGAGGGTAAATTGACCAGGGATCTGTGGCTGGTTTCTTGGAACCGGACAGAACTTGTTCGGGGTAGGTGGGATTGGGTGCTAGGACCTCTCCCCCCCCCCCCCCACCTGTGTATAGGCCCGGGGCCATCTGGGGCACGGATATTGCTGGGGTGTCAGAGGGGTTTTGCTTGGGAGGTTTCAGGCAGGTTGCTGAAGCGCTCTGTGGGACTGGTTTTTGGCCTGTTTAGAGAGGTCACCAGTCTGGGGGCTGTAAGGAGCCCCGGATTTGAGCAATTCGCCCTGAGCGGATGCCCTCAGCTGTGCCCAGACACGGCCCGGTCTGTCACACCAGTGGCTGACTACAGGAAGCCCGAGGCAGATTTGCTCTGCCCCCGGCTTCCTGGAATCAGCCGCTGATCAGTTTCAGCAGCAGCTGACTTGGGGACGCCTGGGTTTCTTAAGTTGAACCTGTACGTAAGTCAGAACTGGCGTCCAGATTCAGCCACGGTTGAAACTGATCAGTTTCAGCAGCGGCTGACGCCAGCTCCGACTTACATACAGAATCAACTTAAGAACAAACCTACAGTCCCTATCTTGTACGTAACCCGGGGACTGCCTGTAGTACATAATGCCATCTTTTCTCGTAAGAGAAATGCTGAATTCCTGTCTCAGTAATATAGCCACAGTAATAGATCTCCTGTTGAATTAGGCTACATCTAGACTGCAGAGTTTTTCTGAGATACCAGACGTACCCCGGAAAAGCTCTGCTGCATCCAGGGAATGCATCCGCTGTTTCAGAACAGTTTCCGAAAAAGCCGTTACGTTCTTTTGGCACCCCTGTAATCCTCTTGGTGAGAAGAATAAGGGATGATCCAAAAGAGGAGTTTTTTCCCCAGAATTTGGCCCTGTGTTGATGGTCCAAATTTTGGAAAAGTCTCTTCACAAAAAAAAAAAAAAGGCAGAAAAAGATACTCAAGTTGCAGTTCACAATTTATATATCTTTTTCTGATAAAACTCTGCAGTCTAGATGTAGCCTTGGAGACCACTAGCAAAATAATCCAATTCTCTTCCATAGAATATTTTGAATATTCTTAAATTGCAATGTCATCTGATGAAATAAAAATTATATTCTCTTTAGAACATTCTGGAGTTAGCAATGATTACAGTTTTTTCTGGAAGAATAACACAATTCATTTATCATTTCTAAAACTGATATCTGATTTAAAATGTGCTACATGTTTTGACATATATTTAATCACCAAAACATGGTGACAAATTATAAATATTGAATTATGGGCACTTCTTTTCTGTAACCAATTTACAATCTTTGAGAAACTACCTTTGAGTGATCACATTATCAGAAACTCTTGTTTTGTGAATAACATGATGCCACCTTCTTTGTTTGTTTGTTTTTTCAGAAAAAACCTTTCATGGAAATGTTTTAAAAAAATGTGTGAGGGCAAAGAAATGACATCAGTTAGTTGAAATGTGACCTATTTACTCCTTAACTATCTGCATTTACTGCAATTGATGGGGCAAAGAGATTGTAGCTGAGGAGCTAGAGAGCTGTCACACATTTCTCTCTCAATAATGTAGTGCTAAGACGTTCTGGAATCCAGCTTCAAAGTCTTGCATGAGCACATGGACACGCCCATCTATTATGGCACTAAAAGTGTTTGGCAAAGTAAGATGTGTATCATCTGACACACAAGATGAATATCTTTCCCTCAGAAATGTACCTGCCCTAGATGCCTAATTAATTTGTTGAAAGGATCAACTGAAGCTTAATTAGTTTCTTCTTGAGTGTACAAATTTCACTGGCAAGTAAAGCATGTGGCATTACATGGGGTGAAGATTAAAAAGGGTGAAATAGGTGATGTTCATACATTTTTCTCAAATATAATTGAGGATTCAACTGACAGCCCTCATTGTGAATTGTCATCTCTCATTCTAATGTTACAACTCACCTGAATATTGAGTTTTCAAACTGGAGTCAGAATAAGACCTTGGAATTGGTCCAACATAATACTTTCATTAAGTTGTCATGAATGCAATTGAATGGGAGGGACTAGATCCCCCTAAATCCCTGTGTTAAGACCGAGAAACTTCAACCATAGAAGCACAAGAGAGGAATTCAAGTATTCCAACTGACTTATCCTTCCAGCCCATTGTTACATTATCCTAAAAGAGAAACGGACTCCAATCTAATAGTAATATAAAAGTAGAGTGATCATGATTTTCAAAATTTGGTGATAATTTGAGACCCTCCATTTTTGTGTGCCCAATTTGTTACATCTGAAAGGGGACTGATTTTCAGAGAGCAAGTGCATGGCTCTTTCAATGGGAGGTTGGGCACTTAAATGTTCTTTGAGCCTTTGCATCCAGAACCCAGCTGGTTATGAGATTTTATGCTCATGGGATATTTGTGTTAGTCCCATCACTGGACATCAGATGTGTAGCGACAGAGAACCCCAATCTCTAGAATCCTTCCTTATAGCATGTGTCTCAGTATATAGCCATAGCCTTCCACTCTGCTGACTTTCAAAACCCTATCCACCTTGAAAAATAAACTTGGGGATCTCTGCAGCCCACAGTGACAATCTTCTGATGCAACTTCCTCTACTGGTTGCTGAATCTTCCCACAGGTGTGTTACAGACTGCCACATAGTCATTAGACCATTTAGGCAGAGATGGGCCTTGCTCCACTTGTAACTAATAAGCTGTCTCCATCTTAGCTGGGACTAAGGGTCAAGTGACAGCCTCAAGAATATCTGGTCCTTATAAAGGCCAACAAGAGTTCAGTTGATATGGAGAGCTGCAGGGAGCAGAAAGTTCCTGAAGAAGTCCGAAGACTAGGGAAAGAACCCATATATTATATGACTCCTAGGTAGGTAGCACAAGGAATCAGAATTTCAGAAGTAAAATGGCTCCTGCAGGAGTCCTGGAGTCAGGAAAAGGACAGAGAAGAGGGTTAAGAGAGATGAGGAAAAAAGATTCAAAGAGCTGCAACTCATGTTGGTCAGAGGAGCGGCTTTATTTTGGTTTTAGGCCTTTATGTTTAGTGTTCAAATACTAAATTAATCTCTGATGCAAGGGCCTGAAACAGATTCATGTGTGGCATTGATCTTTCTTTGTTTATTGAGATAACCTGCTGTCTTACACAGAGTTCATAAAAGCTGCTTGAAAATAGTCCCTAATCAAACGCCATATTTTTGATTGGCAAACAAAAGTCTAGGGCTTATCATACTGAAACATCCTTTACCTGGAATTCTATTAATTTCCTATGGGTAAGGACAGATTCAGTGATCATTTTAAGATGTACTTTTTATATAACAGTTCCATGAATTAATTTAAATATCAAATTACAGTGTTGAAGTAATTTGTGATAGTGGTAGCGTTATGAATAAAACATAAAAGCATATATTGGGAAAAGATTGGAAATAAAAAGTGACTAATACATGCAATTGCTTAGATAGCAAATTTCTGACCTATATTTATATGGAATGTTTAATTTAATATTGTCACCTTGTTGAATGAACAGGGTCTGTCTATTGCAATTAGAGTCCATGAGTACTTACATTGAGGGGACGTCTAAGTTACCAGGAAGATTGATGCTGTGGTGGTTGAGCTTACAGTTTGATTTAGTGGGTCTAGTAGGGTTTACTTCCTGGGGAATATTGTTAGAAAAGAAGGAGGAATACTCCTATGTCTTCTTTTAGTTTGAGTGAAGATGTAAGGCTGATGTTTGCAATCAAGGTTGCTTGTGCTATCAAATTAGTGAAGTACAGGCAGTCCCCGGGTTACATGGATCCGACTTACATCGGATCCCTACTTACAAACGGGGTGAGGCAACCTCGCACTAGCTGCTTCCCCCCAGCAGACCAGGGAGACGCGAAGCTAGCGGCCCTCGCTCCCCCCCCCCCCCCCAGCAGACCAGGGAGATGCGGAGCTGCTTTTTTCAGCAGACACCTCAGTTTGAGAATAAAGGACTGAGGGAAGTGAGGTGTGGGAGAATAAAACTGAGCTCTGGAGAAATGTTTGGCTAGAGTTTCCCCTACAATATGTACCAGTTCCGACTTACATACAGATTCAACTTAAGAACAAACCTACAGTCCCCATCTTGTATGTAACCCGGGGACTGCCTGTACTCCAGTGTTGAAAAAGTGGTTACATAAAAATAATTAAATCAAATAATGTTTATAAGAAACTTGACTAGAGTGGACTAATCAAAAACATAACTGTTTGCTTAATAATGCACAGTCTCAGCTCAGCCACATACCAAAATCTCACCATTGCTCTTAAAACAAGGAGAATAAAAATAGAAGATACATAGCTTCTCTGGCCTGCTGGAGAACAACATTTTTTTAAGAGACTTTGAGTTGTATAATGGCCTATTAAAACAACTGTAAAGAGCATCAAAGAATATGGAAGGAATATAAAGTTCATAAATGAGATGAACTTTAAACTGGACATTTCAGCAACAAGCAGCATGGAGAAGCTGCAGTTTGATCAAACAAACTTCAAAGCTGGTAAAGGATTCATTACAAATGGGTTCATGGAAACTAATTGTGGTAGTAATAAGTGACTTACCAAAGCAAACCTGCTGGTGTTCAAAGCATGTCCCAAGATTGGTGTATTAACAGTTATGTTCCAACTTGTCTTACACAATCTGGTACAACAAAATGGGTTGCACATAGAGATTGGAAAATATCAGTCCCAGTTGCAAGAACTCAAAAACTGATGTCTCATTACCTGATTGGATGGTAAGAGAACAACTCTTATTTTGGTTGGACATTTTCAATTTTCAAAAGTAGCCTGGGTTACCCTCTGATTGATCCATTCCAGCATCTCCAAGAAGAGTGACCAAATTGGACCACCCCTGCCCTCTCTACCCTATTGCACCCCTATCCTCAAGCCTCCTCCCAGAAGGGATGCAGCCTTTGGGATTATTAAGGGAGCCTGGCACTGGGCAGCGGCAGAGGTTGGGCCCTCCACACCCAGTGTGGAAAGGGGCGAGGTTTGGGAAACAGAAATGGACACAAACCTCAGGCTGCAGGGACTCCCAGGCCAGATTGCAAAAATGCTTGGGCTGTAGGTAGTCTTCAGGCCATGAGTTTGAGATTCCTGGTTTAGAGATTTCCTCATCCATTTCTTTAAATATCCTAGTAATTATTGATTTCTTCTTTCCCTATTTTAGTCTCAGATAGTGCACATCTTTTATAAATGGGGTACACTATTAGTTTTCAGATAACTGCTGACCTTCTTTTATGAAAACTGAAATAATATGTGTCTCCAAGTCAAAGCTATCTCAGATAACCTAAGTCATGCTGACCTGGAACCGTTATAGATTTTGTTTTATTTGAACATAATCTTCTCTTGACAATTACTGCTATAATGTGAACCACAAATATGCTTTTCTTCATGAGAAGAGATTTATTTTTTGTTCTTTTTCTTTTGTCTTAAGCACACAGATATACAATGCAAGGTCTCCAGTTGAAATCTTTTAACATTCAATACATGTTTTAGGATCATATTGCAAAAACGTGCCAATTTTTCTTTTTGTGTTTTTATTTTCTTTAATATTTCTATATAATTTTCAGTGCCATAAAACAAGGAGAGTTTAGAGAACCCGTGCATGAATAGTTCCAGTTGCTTAACTTTTGAAATTGGTTTCCTCTTTTTAGTATAGATAAAGTAATAGGGATATAGCATATTCTTCTGTTCATGGAACCTGGGCACTTGTCTTGAGAGGAAATTACTCCCTGCCCTTAGAACACAGTATAGTGGTCATTGTTTCACCAAGGAAGAGTGGATAGTAACACCAGAAACAAGGAGTGTGAATGCAACAACCTCAGGCCATTAGCCCTCATTTGTAGATTCTAAGGGTACATCTAAACTACATCTCTTTTCTCGAAAAAGGGATGTAAATGAGACGTATCGAAATTGCTACCACCTCATCTGTCTGCTCCCACCTCATATCTCTCTCTGTCTCTGTCTCTGTCTCTGTCTCTCTTAAATACACATGCAGCCAAACACTCTATGTTGAATTAATCTGAGAAAACCAAAGAAACGAGACACTAATCCCAGCTGTGCAGGAGGGGATGCAAATTAATGGTAAGAAAGGGCTTATAAGGACACAAAATGCTTAGCAAAGCCCTTAGGCTATGAAGCAGATACTTAATTATGTATTTGAAAACTGTCATTTGCCTAATTTAATTTAGCTTTTGTTGATCTGTTTCTATGTTAACATACAAATTACATAAGTCGAGTAAAGCTATATCACCTTTAGTGTTTTCCCCATCGCTCACTTTCACCGGCAAGTAATATTATTCTGTCAACAGTTTGAACTTTGCCAAGCACTCCACTCTTGCTTTTTCCAACAAAAAAGTTGATTATTGGAATACTAATAAAATAGCTTAAATGGGTAGTGGAATATGCTATCAGTGTTGACATTCCGTGAGCCAAATCCACTGCTTTCTAGCATGATTTACCTACTTGTTATAGCATTTTCTATTTTCCCATTTATAACTGCTGACTTTGTCAATGGAATTTGCCCAAATTTCTCTTCAAATTATCTTACACATTCAAAGTTTGGCTTTCAGCACGTGTCCTGTATTTAAAATTGGTTGGAAAACTTTTGGTGGAATGTATTCTAGTGAAAAATACAGATTTGTTGATACTGAAATATTTTGTGAAAACATGTCCATTTCAACTACATTTTCATGTGTAAGGCTTTGCAGGGCTAAAAGATATCTGTCTACTCTTTACAGTCTCTTGTGGATTTCCAGCTCCCAGAGCTATGGGGGACAGAAATTGGAACACTGATTCCAGAACAGCCTTATGAATGCTGCAGCCATACTTCTAACATCTCCAGGCATCAAGCTCAGCTCTTGGTACACTCTCCCTTGTTCCTGGGAACTATCCCTCCATTTGGAGCATGCCTGGCAGCTTCAAAGGGGTAGGGTCTGTCTAGACTAGTACTGCTCTATGACTTGTGATGGTTTAAACGAGGACTCTCTCAACTCCTCCTATCAACTAACTTTTTCTGAATATCCTTTTTTCAGAATTCTTTTCAGAATTTTGTTTCTAATGGGAATGAAGACAAATTTCAGATTATTGGATTTCTCTGTGCAATATAACTTCTGTCCTCCACACACCTCTGGATGTTTTTATTCTATTCAGTAAATGAGTGGCTTCATTCTCCAGGGCTGTCAGTCAGTCATGGGCACTAAATTGAATGAGAAATTTAAACAGAAAAGAGGAGTGCAAAACCTCGGCAAAAAATCTCACACGTACATTTGTGACACTGGCAGTTTTCAGGAAATTTGAAAGATCTGCCTTTCTCACAGCATAAGAGAACTATAATTCTTCAGAACATTCTGAAACCAGGAAGAGCAAAACTGCATAAAAACATTTGGTAAGAAATGCCACTAAACTTGTACCTCAGAGATGATGATGGTAAATTTTGTGATAAAATAACAGAATTTAAGGTCTTACTGCTCTCTTTGGGTATGTCTACACTACAAAGTTAATTCGAACTAACAGCCGTTATTTCAAATTAACTTTCATAGGCTCTACACAGGCAAACCGCTAGTTCGAACTTAATTCGAACTAGCGGAGCTTAATTCGAACTAGGTAAACCTCATTCTACGAGGACTAACGCCTAGTTCGAATTAAGTAGTTCAAATTAAGGGCTGTGTAGCCACTTAATTCGAACTAGTGGGAGGCTAGCCCTTCCCAGCTTGCCCTGGTGGCCACTCTGGGCACAACCAGGGAAATCCGTCTGCCCCCCTCCTGGCCCCAGAGACCTTAAAGGGGCACGGTCTGGCTACGGTGCTTGTACCAGGTGCAAGCCTGCCAGCACCCAGCCAGCAGACTCTGCACCTGACATGGCGCGAGCCAGCCACCCGCTGCCACCCAGCCCTCCGCCTCTTCCCGGGACCAGGCTGGCGGCTCCCAGGAGCCTGCCCGGGGTCTCAAGAGGCGGTCGCCCGTCTGGTCTATTGTGGAGAGCGTGGATCTCATCCAGGTTTGCGGGGAGGCCTCCAACGTCCACAACCTTCGCACTAGACACAGGAAAGTGGCCGTCTACAGCAGGATAGCTGCCAGCCTGGCCACCAGAGGCCACATGCAAACCCAGGAGCAGGTTTGCAAGAAAATCAAGGTGGTCCAGTGAGACCCCCAACCCTGAGCCCTGATGGCCGAGTGCTGTGATGTGCCGAGTGTGGGCATTCAGGGCACTCCAAGACAAGTCTGCTTTGCTGTCCCTCATTGAGGTAGACAAGCAAGCGGGGAACCCTGAGAACTGTCTGTCCGGTGTGGGGGTCGGGTCCCTTTAAGTGCAGCCCTCGGCTAGCCTGAGACAGCATCTCCACGCTCTAAGTCCTCCTCTGATGCCCTGCCAGCACTGCTTTTGGCCAGCCTTAACTTTGGTTCAGGGTCCACTCAATGTGGACATGCTAGTTCGAATTATCGAAATGCTAATTCGAACTAGTTTTTAGGTCTAGATGCACTACTTCAAATTAGCTTAGTTCGAATTAACTAATTTGAATTAAGATAGTTTGAATTAGTGCTGTAGTGTAGACATACCCTTTCTTTCCAGCCCTCCTAAACTAATCCAAATGTACACCAGAGCTGAATGGACCCACCCTTTTTTAATCTACAGATTATTATTTTATGAATACAGTAACTTTCAAACACATTCACTTTTTTACCAACCTATAGGCAATGGGCCCAATGCTTGCTAGTGCTCCTCTTAATTTATGAAAGGCTCATGAAATTGGGGCACATTTTAAGGTCCCCAATAACCGCATCTTTACCCTCAATCTCTTTGTTCTCATCTGCCAGCAAGATGGGTCCCACTGTTCTATATAAAACTCCCACCCATTAACTTCCGGGGAGACAGGATTTCACCCAAAGAATTCTTCAAAAGTTGCCAATATATCTGTTCTCTCTTCAGTTTGCTTGGTGATGTCCGGCTGCATTCCTTGGTCTTTGGGGACCACAGGCTGGTTTCTATGGCTGGGTTTCTGTGGTTCTATTCTGCTAACCCAACCCTCAAATCCTACACAAGGAGTTGTGTGTGCAGGACATTGGATGGGCACACATTGGGAAAGTGCATGGCAAAAATGACATTTTTTCCACTGCTGTCAGTTGAAGATTGATATGGGTTGCTGAGAGATGCCCCATGAAATTCCCATGGAGAGGAGCGACTGTTTTCTCCTTTAAAACACTGTGAGCATTAGGAAAGTGTGTGGCTCTCTAAGCAGCACCTCTGCATGCAATATGATCTGCCTATGCACTCTGATTTAATTATGCTGTGGTTTTTTAAAATGTGCATACAGTCTAAAGGTTATGGAATGGCACCTTTTATAAATGAAAAGCCAACAAATGAAGAATATGAATAATAACTTTTCCCCCACTACAAAGACTGTTAAAATGCTTCTTGATTTCAAATATTAAATTTGGAATGTGATTCAGTGGCAGGGCCAATACCTCCCTGTAACTTTCTGGTAAGACCTAGCCCTAGGGAAAGGCAAGGGAAAGAGTAAATATACTCACTCACCTGTACGAAAGCTAAATCAAGGTATGTATTGGAGTGTCTCAACTAGTTAAGAATGTCATAACGTAGTCTTGGAATGCCCAGGCTCACAGCCCTGACATGAACTGACAAGCATTGTGCAGCTGTAAGGAATCCTGCCTGCAGTGTTGTAATCAGTCAGCCTCGGTGAGTACATTTTTATGTGGGTGCTATATTTTGCTAGTCCCTCCTGACACCCTCAATGCGTTGGATACATGAGTTATTTTTCATATATAATCAGTGCAGGTGAGGCAGGTTTTCACATTACATGCCTATCAACATCAGCAACAAAAATCGAGAAGGTGGTTTTTTTTGTTTGCTTTTTTTGCTTTTTTTTACTCTTCTGGAGAGAACTTTAGAATCTGTTTCTATGACTGACCTTCCCTTCTCTTGTTGGAATCTCACCCTCATATTTTTTCCTCCACTCCTCCGAACCCACATCAGCACCCAAAGGAATTGAGCTTTAGTGAAATTGACTCTGTTCTCTCAAACTCTAAGAAATACCATCTGCTTAAAAATCACATTTTGGTTCTAAAATCATCCTGCTACCATTGTTACAAGTAGTACCTAAGATTGCTATAAATGAATGAAATAATTTGGAAGAAAATAAAGCTTTATTTTTGTCAGTTTATTTGGACATTTGACAGGATTTTATACATAGCCAGTTTCAGTCTGCCCTGGTTGGTTTTCCCATTAGTGGTCTTTTCACACAGTAACAAGGGAGAATATTTTAAAAATGGGAAAATATTATTGTAAAACTATAGCAATTGATGGAAGGAACAAGGAGCAGATAAAGGGACATTGTTAAGGGCCCAAAAGCAAGCTATTCCCATGTGTTAAAAAGATAGAGAATATAGCAAAAGACCACATTGGCTTAACCACGAGATCTTTCATGATCTAAAAATAAAAAAGGAGTCATATCAAAAATGGACAGTAGGACAAATTACAAAGGATGAATATAGGCAAACAGCATAGGAATGCAGGGGCAAGATTAGAAAGGCAAAGGCACAGAATCAGCTCAAACTAGCTATGGGATTAAAGGGAAATAAGAAGACTTTTTATAAATACATTAGAAGCCAGAGGAAGACCAAGGAGAGGGTAGGTCCACTGGTCAGTGAGGACGGAGAAACAGTAACAGGAAACTTGGGCAGAGATGCTCACTGACTTCTTTCTTTCGGTCTTCACCAAGAAGTCTGAAGGAACGCCTAACATAGTGAATGCTAGTGAGAAGGGAGTAGTTTTAGAAGGTAAAATAAAAAAAGAACAAGTTAAAAATCACCTAGAAAAGTTAGATGCCTGCAAGTCACCAGGGCCTGATGAAATGCATCCTAGAATACTCAAGGAGCTGATAGAGGAGGTATGTGAGCCTCTAGCTATCATCTTTGGAAAATCATGGGAGATGGGAGAGATTCCAGAGGCCTGGAAAAGGGCAAATATAGTGCCCATGTATAAAAAGGGAAATAAGAGCAACCCAGGAAACTACAGACCAGTTAGTTTAACTTCTGTGCCAGGGAAGATAATGGATCAAGTAATTAAGGAAATCATCTGTAAACACTTGGAAAGTAGCAAGGTAATAGCCAGCATGGATTTGTAAAGAACAAATCATGTCAAACCAATCTGATAGCTTTTTTTATTAGAATAACGAGTCTTGTGGATAAGGGAGAAGCGGTAGATGTGGTATACTTAGACTTTAGTAAGGCATTTGACATGGTCTCGCATGATATTCTTATCAATAAACTAGGTAAATACAACTTAGATGGGGCTACTATAAGGTGAGTGCATAACTGGCTGGATAACCGTATTCAGAGAGTAATTATTAATGGTTCACAATCCTTCTGGAAAGGCATAACAAGTGGGGTTCCGCAGGGGTCTGTTTTGGGACTGGCTCTGTTCAATATCTTCATCAACGATTTAGACATTGGTATAGAAAGTACGCTTATTAAGTTTGGAGATGATACCAAGCTGGGAGGGGTTGCGACTTATCTGGAGGATAGGGTCATAATTCAAAATGACCTGGACACATCGGAGAAATGATCTGAGGTAAATAAAATGAGGTTTAATAAAGAGAAATGCAAAGTGCTCCACTTCGGAGGGAACAATCAGAATGGGAAGCGATTGTCTGGGAAGGAGTACCGCAGAAAGGGACCTAGGGGTCATAGTGGACCAGAAGCTGAATATGAGTCAGCAGTGTGATGCTGTTGCAAAAAAAGCAAACATGATTCTCGGATGCATTAACAGGTGTGTTGTGAGCAAGATACGAGAAGTCATTCTTCCGCTCTACTCTACTCTGGTTAGGCCTCAGTTGGAGTATTGTGTCCAGTTCTGGGCACCGCATTTCAAGAAAGATGTGGAGAAATTGGAGAGGGTCCAGAGAAGAGCAACAAGAATGATTAAAGGTCCAGAGAACATGACCTATGAGGGAAGGCTGAAGGAACTGGGTTTGTTTAGTTTAGAAAAGAGAAGATAGAGGGGGGACATGATAGCAGTTTTCACATATCTAAAAGGGTGACATAAGAAGGAGGGAGAAAACTTGTTCATCTTGGCCTCTGGGGATAGAACAAGAAGCAATGGGCTTAAACTGCAGCAAGGGAGGTTTAAGTTGGACATTAGGAAAAAGTCAAACACTGGAATAAATTGCCAAGGGAGGTTGTGGAATCTCCATCTGTGAAGATATTTAAGAGTAGGTTAGATAAATGTCTGTCAGGGATGGTCTAAACAGTATTTGGTCCTGCCATGAGGGCAGGAGACTGGACTCGATGACCTCTCGAGGTCCCTTCGAGTCCTAGTATTCTATGATTCTATGAAAACATCTGCATCAACATTGCATTCATTGCAAAACCATGCAAAAATGAGAAAACAATGTTTTCTAAAAACCCAATAATCTTATTTATCTCCTATTTAGCAATAAATTTTCTTAATCTCTCCCCAGAACATACTCACTTCATCCAAATTTACCAATCCTAGAGTTATTCTCTCCTGTAGATATCTTTCTAACTCATAGGACTGAAATATTTCCTCCGCAGGTATGACAGAGCCATTTATGACAAATGTAGTGGGAGAAAAGTACTCACTGAGTCTTGGGCTTGGGAGCTGGAGAGCCAAGTGAATGACTCTGAGAGTCATCCTAGAGGTGTTTAACTAGCTCTATTCTTTGTCAATTAGGAAAGTTTCATCTTTTCCCCACATCACAGGAGTGTGAGGAACTATACCTGGCATATCATAGACAAGACCATAACATGTATTAGAACTGATATATATAATAGTCTCTGTAAAGTCCTGTAGCAGCAGCACATGTTGGTTTGATATGTTTTCCTGACAACTCATGTTTTCCCACATTTTCTGGTGATTAGCTGTAGACCGAGACTAAACCATTCTTTTCTACTAGAAAAATTTAGCATGCCTACATATTATTATCACACTATGGTAAAATTATAGCAAAACATTTGAAAAACATTACAAATATTATGGTGCAGAAATATATATATCTTTTGGGGACAAAAGGGAAAAACACAATGAATCTGATAACTCACTTCAATTCCACCACATTATATTACAACTAATTTCACTGAAATCAGGAAAGCTACACCAACATAAAATGAGTGGAAGTAATAACAGAATGAAACCAGTGATTTTATTTTGTAAAAGTGCGGTATACTAACCATGTCAGCAGCAGTGACTGGAAATATGAAGACTGGTAAAATGAAGGGGGAAAAGAGGGTATGCAATGTTCTCTAAGCAAGTAATCAAGTATTTCATTATGTGAACACATTTCTATTGTTTAGAAGTAGTCATAACAACAGACTGAAGCATTATAATGTATATTGTTTTCCAACCAATCAAACATTAGAATCAACAAACTGTTGTGTGGATACTTTAGTTAAGATTTAATATATTGAAGTATGTACATTCTCCATTTCTATCCTGTGAAAGCCTTTGAATTTATGAATCCCAAGTTCTTGATTTGTGACTTGGCAGAATTGGACATAAATTTGGAAAACAGAAGTCACCATGTTGGGAAGGCCTTGTATATTTCTGTTTGTTTATTATTGACCTTGTAAGACTGTTAACCACAGATAGAGTTAGGATTGTGGTTTGGTGAGATCTTGTTTTTAATCCAGATTTCTAAAATGATTTGGAATGGAAGCAGCAGTTGGACCCTCTACTCGGGTAATAATTTTTGCAGACATGCAAAGGAAAGACTATGTCAAGACTGCTTGGAAGACAAAACGACTGCTCTTCTGGCACTTGATTTTATCATTTGGAATTGCGACCATCTAACATCTGCAACTTTCCATTGGAAAGAACAGAAAAGGGTCTATTTTGAATTTACAAGATTGCAGAGCCTGTTTCTTATACTAGACTTAAATGTGAAGTGGTCAGCCAGTGAATGATCCTAAGTTAGCTGTTGTAAAAGTCAGCTGATCACCACCAACTGATGTAAAGTAAGGTTATATATTGCACCACATGGAGAAGCTCCCACAAGGTAGTTATTTAGTCCATGCGATACCCTCAGGAAAACAAATATATAAGTATAAATAAATAATGACCTAAATCATTCTCAAATTAAAATATGAAAGAGCCTATAACCCTCAAGAGGTTTTAATTGGGAGACCTTAAATCAGAAAAGAATTCAAAGCAATGTCTGTTGATCGGTATTTGTATGTGATTTTTTTCCTGACCAAAGTGTTCCCATGAGAACTTTCTTTATAAATGACAGCTAACAGTAGATTAACTATTAATAATTAATTATGAAAAGACAGGAAATAGTGACTTTTGAAGACCACATGATAGACTTTTCCCTTCATAAACTCATTATAAACTCTCTTGCATGTTCACAAATATAGTTAAACAATAACAACCTTAAAAGTTTCCAAACCATGTTCTTAATTTAAATCTAGCTATAGCAATTCAATAGAAATTTGCATAATACAAAATCAAAAATGAGAGTACTCAAGAACTTTGCTACATGAAAGTTTGTATGTGAACTGTCTGGTACATCTGGTCAAAATTTTTCAAATGGAACAGTTTTCTTCCAGAGAATGCTGAATCAACAAAATCAAACTGTTTTATGGGAATTGAGCAATCCTATCAAAATTGACAAAAATAGATTGAAACATTTCACTTTAGTAAGGGCAAAGAACTTTGTTTTGTAAAGTCATTGCAATATTTCTTAAGTTTATTTTTCAGCCGAAATTTTGACTTTTCTTTCTAGTTCAGAATGGAGGGAGATTTCAAAGTGTCAGAATTTCCTGCTGAATAGAACTGTGGTTGTTGGGTTTTTTGTTTTTTTTTGGTTTTTGGTTTTGTTTTGGACCAACTCTACTTTCTAGATAATCCCTTTCTCTGTAATGAGCTAAAGAAAACCAGACAGGGACCAGGATGTGGGCAGTTTTTTGTAATGGTTAAAGTCCGAAGCCTGAAACTAGAGCCAAGATGAGAGTCAGGAGACAAGCCAAAGACTGAGGAGTAAAGCAGGGAATGCAGCTGGAGTCAGCATCAGGAATAGGGTATAGACCTGGAGCAACTCAGGAAATCAGGACCTAGAGATGAGCAGATAGACAGGCTCAGGAGTCAAGCAAGTGAGCAGGGTCTTCAGTAGCAGCCAGACAGGATTCCTCTGCTTGCTCAGACAACTTCCTATACAGTACCTCTTTCTAGTGTAAGCAGAGCTTTTCAACCAATCATTGGGGCTGGATGGCTTCCCCCAGTCATGGACAGGGTCTTTTGTGAGCTACAGTTTTGCTGGTCCCTCTTTGCAGCCATTTAGGTGAGCTGCTGGAGGGCAGCTGTGGACTGAGCAATGCCTAGGGAGTTGTGGGTCAGGACCTCCAAGGCCTCACAAACTGCATCTCTAGGTGTCCACAACTGTGAAATACTTGGATCTGAATTTAAACTAAACATAGTAACATGGGGGCATATCATGTGTGAAGATGTGCAAACACACCAGAATGAATTGGTTACCTAAATCCACCAACCTTGTGGAATGAAAAATAATCAATATAGATTTATTTGCCCCCCTTCACATCTCCAAGTTTCAAAATATTGGCCTACAAATACAGTATAACCATAAATGTAAACATTAGGGGTACATCTAGACTACAGGCTTTTGTCGACAGAGGCTGATACTGTTGACAAAGCTTCTGTCGAAAAAGAGCATCTAGACTACAGCCAGTTCTGTCAACAAAGCAAGCCACATTTTTGACAAAGTCTAGATGCACTCTTTTGAAAAATCACAGTATGGATGCAATAGCACCTTTTTTTCGACATAACTCTATTGAAAAAAGGCGTTATTCCTCATAGAATGAGGTTTACCGCCGTCGACAAAACTGCCGCATTCTGTCGACTTACTGTTAACAGAACTCGGCGGTAGTGTAGACACAGGTATAGTTTTGTTGACAGAAGTCCACACCCTAACTGTAAGTGATAACATTGGATGATAAGGGACTATTTTATGTAAGGCTGTTTTCAGGGCTTTCTAATTTTTTCGTGTCGCTTTTCTTTGCATTCTGTGTTTGATAGATTTTCCAAAATAGAGTTCAATGACTCAGTTATTGCTGTTATGTTTAAAAGACAGAATGCTATTGCAAATAAAATGTACTACTGTAGCAACCAAAATCAACAACCACAAACTAACTCAGTCAGTTAAAAAAGCAAGGAAACTAAGATGACTTAAAGCCACCTAACAAAATGAGACATTTGTTTTGCCTTTTATCAGGCAATGATCACGAACTCCTTTCTTAAGACCTCAGTGGTTTTTTGATCACATGACCACTTCTTCCTCTCAGACTAATCCTTTCTGCTGTCTCTTGAAGTGAACCCACAACCTGACTCTGTGTCTGCTGCTCAGTGGATTTGGGGTTTTATTGTATACATTCCTCTTCCTCTCAGACTAATCCTTTCTGCTGTCTCTTGAAGTGAACCCACAACCTGACTCTGTGTCTGCTGCTCAGTGGATTTGGGCTTTTATTGTAAACTTTCCTTCTATCAGGCTACATCTTGACTTCAGGTTTCTTTTGGAAGAAGCTTTTTTCGGAAGAGATCTTCCAGAAAAACTTCTTCTGAAAGAGAGTCTGCGTCCTCCCAAACCTTCTGCACCAGGGTCTGCTTCATGTCATGCAGAACGCTCACATGCTGCCTCATCAGCTCCTCCCCTGGCCCATGAGCTCTGAGATCCCATTGGAGATAGGTCTCAGAGCACAGGCTCCAGCACAAAGTTGAAGGTCTACACTGCAATGTCATAGATCCACAGCCAAATCCCCAAGATCCTGACACATGCTCTGAGACTCAGTGCCGTTGGTATTCCATCATAATGTAGACAAGGCACAAGTGTTCTTCTCGATGCCATGGTGCCTTTTCTTTCTGACTACTATTATCCTAGTAAGGTTCCAAAAAAACTTGCAGCAGATTCATCCTAATGTCATTTTCACACCAGAGGGTAGCCCTGCAATCTTCAGCCCAAATCACGGATATACTCCTCACACCCTGGCTGTAAGTAAAGTTCTCATTATTGTCACTGAGTGTTACTCTCATAGGATAGAATATACTCTAAATACAAATGTATATAGTGGGAAACAGTGTAAAAGTGATGTAGATCTTTTCCTGCTCATCTTATCCAGGCAAAATTGAGTTAGTTCTGCCTATTAAGCCTCCTATTTTACTACTTTAGCAACATTCTTTTTTAAAGTGATAGAAGTGTAGCCGTGTTAGTCTGGTGTAGCTGAAACAAAATACAGGACTATGTAGCACTTTAAAGACTAACAAGATAGTTTATTAGATGATGAGCTTGGCCCACGAAAGCTCATCATCTAATAAACCATCTTGTTAGTCTTTAAAGTGCTACATAGTCCTGTATTTTGTTTCTTTTTTAAAGGCATTCTTTTCTTGCCATGATCAAAGATATTTGAGTTGAATTTTCAAAGCTGGGTGTCTAAAGTTAGACACCTAGGGTGTGTCTAGACTACATGGCTCTGTCGATGGAGCCATGTAGTCTAGACACACCCCTAGATACCTTTAGTTAGGTAAATTAAAATTGATAGTTAGTTGGCTGCAGATTTAGATACTTACTGTTAGGAATACGAATTCTGCTTTGTAATATTTTAATTCTCATTAGTCATAATGTAAAATGGTCACATGACAAGCAAATTCATACAAATCACTATTTGCATATTTCCAGGATATCATGAAACAGGAAACTGAAAATTAACTAAGTAAATGATCCTTTGTGGTAGAGATTCAGAGCTGGAGGGAAAATTCCCAGTATTCATTCTTACTTTATTAAATAAATAAGTACAATATTTTAAAGAGACTTTTCTGGTCTTAAATTTTGCACTAACATAACTCTCTTGCAAATCCACTCAAGGTAGAATGTGAAGATTAGTCAGCACTGCTTTTGTTTGGAATACTTTTCATATATACAAATACAGCTCTTGATCACCTCTCCCCATAGAGAACAGATGTACAATAATTTCCCCAGAACTTTTGAGATGCACATGAAAAACAAATGGGTAAAAGTTATACATTACCATGTAAAACTAAGTGACTGGACTTGAATATACCCTTGTCAATCAATTACTGAAATTGGCATAAATTGCTCTTAAAAAAAACTTTCTGAGGTAGGATTGGCTTGTCTCTTACAAGCCAGCTGGATTTACATGTGGTGTCACATTGTTCTTGGTCCTGCATAAAATTCTGCTAACAGCAGCAAAACTGGCAAAATCACTTAGATTCTTTCTTGTCTTAGTATATCAGGAAAACATACAAAAGAAAAATAATAAAAAGTTGATTTTAGTAGGGGATAAATATGAAGGTCAGTATTTTCAAAACTAGATGAAATCCTGGCTCACTGAAGTCAATGGCAAAACTCCCATTGACTGGAATGGGACCAGGATTTCACTCTGAGTATCTATAGCCAGTCTCATAAATCCATATATAGACACTTAAATAAACTCTTTGATGTTCAGAATCCTGAGCCTCCAGCAGCTCCCCACAGATTTACTTATGAAAGTCAGATAAATCATTATGGTGAGTAAATATAGATTCCAGAGCCTAACCTTATTTAGACAGGTAAAGCACCAAACTCCCTTTACAAGTCAATGGGAGCTAAATGTCTAACTCATAGACATATATATTCCACAAAGCATGTATCAATTTTTAGGTGCATAACTATCTTAGTAAATCTGCTCCCTCCCCCCTCAGTCTTGTAATTCTTGGCCATAATATTTATCTGCAACCCAGTGCTTAAAGGGAAAATGTCTTGGAGTAATATACCATTGGGAAAAGAAACACAAACAAAAGCCTGATGACATGAGACATTAATTTGTGTTTTCTCATGCTTTCAAATCTAGGAAGGTTTGGGGGGATACATACCTAAATTTTACCTTCTCCTGTACCCCAAGGCTCCACTGGCACCTCCAAAGGCATATACATGATACAGTTAAAGCAGTTTGCAAGCTCTGATCTCTATGTCTATGGGGAGTTCATATGGCTTCATTAAGATTCCATGTGTTTGTATGGTTTAGTCTTACCCAATTCTTCCAGAGCATGCCTGCAATATTATATATATCCAGATCCTTAGCTGATGGACACAAACTATTAGCGCAGATTTAACTGCTCATCCTCAAAAGAAACCTGCAGCATGCTTTTGAGAGACAACCCTGGGAGCTTAAATTCATAACTTTCCTAGATCCTACAAATCATGGGTTGAATAGAGAGACTGGATTTCTGGTGTATTACTACAATCTGTAACCCACTTACAAGCTTTCTTCCCAGATTCCTTTCCCCCCACTTTTGCTTTCTCACCCCATAACTGGAGGGGTGTTAGCAGACCACTTCACCTTGAATGGTCCCTTGAAATATACAAATAATGCTAAACAATCTATTCCAATCTTGTATTTTGTTGTGACATTCTGCATACATCTCCTAGACATGAAGAAGAACTCATGGTAATGCTTCTTCCTCTAACCATCAGAAATGGTCCAATAAACCCTATTACCACATGCACCTTGTTGTTCATTATAAGAACTATGCTCTTTTTCTCTGTAGTATTTAGTATACCTTACCCAGAAAAATGTTCCAAAGAGAATCTTGTGGTGCTGCTGTTCCTTAAAGAATTCATCTGGGGCTGCAATTGTTGAACACAAAGAAGTAAGTAAACAAAAAATGGATTCCCCCCCCCCTTAATTGGAGTCTACAGTCATTACTGCAATTCAAATAATAAACTATAGTAGTATCTGCTGAATATTTTGGAATTGTTGTAACATCCTTGTCTTATTTAATAAAAGAAGACAATAATGATATTGACCAATAATAAATATTGGATACCTCTTAAAATGCAGCACAAATGTAGGTATCTAAATGGCTGAATGAATGATACTGGTAGATCAGAAGTAAAGTATACGGGAAGTCAGCTGACTTTGGATAAGTGGTATAACCCCTTCTTGCTGACTGTTTAATTTCCAGCTCTGAATAAAAGTATTGATCTGTGGGTTTTTGCAGTGTATGATGGCAATTGCTAAGCACTTGGATTGCTATATATCCTTCGTGTGACTGACCAAAAGGTTTGCCATAAATGAACATATTTAAAAGTTTGATGCACATTTTATATTCTTAGCATAGTTAAAATTATATGAATCCACAACTAGTGGTTTTTTCCCTATTACTTGTGATAGCCTAAATATGAAATAACAGGATTAGAATTTAGGAGAGAGGATATTTCTAAACATACATAGTCCAACACATTAAATCTAAATCCCTTAAAATTGAATTAGACTAGTCATGTGAGACAGCTCTGAATTAATTGAACATCAGATTGGTTTTTGGCCCTGTGTAGGAGGGAAAATCAGAGTGACCTACCGTTTTTGCAGTCAAGCGCAGGGGACAGAAATGGGTCAACTCCTTGCATTCAGAAAACACAAGGACAATTTCACTATCATTCCTACAGCAGTGTTTGCATCCTCCCAATGAGCATAGGAAGGACAAAACTATTGCTCCCTTGCATGTTTGTCTGGAAAGGTACAGCTTGCTCAGGAAGGATAGACAGGAAAAAAAGGGAGGAGGTGTTGCCTTATATATTAAAAATGAACACAGTTGGAGTGAGGTGGAGATGGACATAGGAGACGGAAGTGTTGAGCGTCTCTGGGTTAGGCTAAAAGGGGTTATAAACAAGGGTGATGCCATGCTAGGAGTCTACTACAGGCCACCTACCCAGGTGGGAGAAGTGGATGAGGCTTTTTTTTAAACAACTAACAATATCATCCAAAGCCCAAGATTTGGTGGTGACGGGGGACTTCAACTATCCAGATATATGTTGGGAAAATAACACAGCGGGGGACAGACTATCCAATAAGTTCTTGGACTTCATTGGAGACAACTTTTTATTTCAGAAGGTTGAAAAAGCTACTAGGGGGGAAGCTGTTCTAGATTTGATCCTAACAAATAGGGAGGAAATGGTTGAGAATTTGAAAGTGGAAGGCAGCTTGGGTAAAAATGATCATGAAATCATAGAGCTCACAATTCTAAGGAAGGGTAGAAGGGAGAACAGCAAAATAGAGACAATGGATTTCGGAAAGGCGGATTTTAGTAAGCTCAGAGAGCTGATAGGTAAGGTCCCAGGGAAATCAAGACTGAGGGGAAAAACAACTGAGGAGAGTTGGCAGTTTTTCAAAGGAACATTGTTAAGGGCCCAAAAGCAAGCTATTCCGCGGTGTCGGTAAGATAGAAAATATAGCAAAAGACCGCCTTGGCTTAACCATGAGATCTTTCATGATCTAAAAATAAAAAAGGAGTCATATCAAAAATGGAAAGTAGAACAAATTACAAAGGATGAATATAGGCAAACAGCACAGGAATGCAGGGGCAAGATTAGAAAGGCAAAGGCACAGAATGAGCTCAAACTAGCTATGGGAATAAAGGGAAACAAGAAGACTTTTTATAAATACATTAGAAGCAAGAGGAAGACCAAGGAGAGGGTAGGCCCACTGGTCAGTGTGGAGGGAGAAACAGTAAGAGGAAACTTGGAAATGGCAGCGATGCTCAATGACTTCTTTGTTTCGGTCTTCACCGAGAAGCCTGTAGGAACGCCTAAAAGTGAATGCTAGTGGGAAGGGGGTAGGTTTTGAAGATAAAATAAAAAAAGAACAAGTTAGAAATCACCTAGAAAAGTTAGATGCCTGAAAGTCACCAGGGCCTGATGAAATGCATCCTAGAATACTCAAGGAGCTGATAGAGGAGGTATGTGAGCCTCTAGCTATCATCTTTGGAAAATCATGGGAGACAGGAGAGATTCAGGAGGACTGGAAAAGGGCAAATATAGTGCCCATTTATAAAAAGGGAAATAAGAACAACCCAGGAAACTACAGACCAGTTAGTTTAACCTTTGTGCCAGGGAAAATAATGGATCAAGTAATTAAGGAAATCATCTGTAAGGTGGTAAGGTGATAGGGAACAGCCAGCATGGATTTGTAAAGAATAAATCATGTCAAACCAAAGTGATAGCTTTCTTCGATAGAATAACGAGTCTTGTGGATAAGGGAGAAGCGGTGGATGTGGTATACCTAGACTTTAGTAAGGCGCTTGATACGATCTCGCATGATATTTTTATCAATAAACTAGGTAAATACAACTTAGATGGGGCTACTATAAGGTGGGTGCATAACTGGCTGGAAAACCGTATTCAGAGAGTAATTATTAATGGTTCACAATCCTTCTGGAAAGGTATAACAAGTGGGGTTCCGCAGGGGTCTGTTTTGGGACTGGCTCTGTTCAATATCTTCATCAACGATTTAGATATTGGTATAGAAAGTATGCTTATTAAGTTTGGAGATGATACCAAGCTGGGAGGGGTTGCGACTAATCTGGAGGATAGGGTCATAATTCAAAATGATCTGGACAAATTGGAGAAATGGGCTGAGGTAAACAGGATGAAGTTTAATAAAGACAAATGTAAAGTGCTCCACTTAGGAAGGAACAATCAGTTTCACACATACAGAATGGGAAGTGACTGTCTAGGAAGAAGTACGGCAGAAAGGGATTTAGGGGTTATAGTAGACCACAAGCTGAATATGAGTCAGATGCTGTTGCAAAAAAAGCCAACATGATTCTCGGATGCATTAACAGTTGTATTGTGAGCAAGATACGAGAAGTCATTCTTCTGCTCTACCCTGCGCTGGTTAGGCGTCAGTTGGAGTATTGTGTCCAGTTCTGGGCACCGAATTTCAAGAAAGATGTGGAGAAATTGGAGAGGGTCCAGAGAAAAGCAACAAGAATGATTAAAGGTCCAGAGAACATGACCTATGAAGAAAGGCTGAAAGAATTGGGTTTGTTTAGTTTAGAAAGGAGAAGACTGAGGGGGCACATGACAGCTGTTTTCAGGTAATTAAAAGGGTGTCATAAGGAGGAGGGAGAAAACTTGTTCATCTTGGTCTCTGATGATAGAAGAAGAAGCAATGGGCTTAAACTGCAGCAAGGTAGGTTTAGGTTGGACATTAGGAAAAAGTTCCTAACTATCATGTTAGTTAAATACTGGAATAAATTGCCCAGGGAGGTTGTGGAATCTCCATCTGTGGAGATATTTAAGAGTAGGTTAGCTAAATGTCTGTCAGGGATAGTCTAGACAGTATTTGGTTCTGCCATGGGGGCAGGGGACTGGACTCGATGACCTCTCGAGGTCCCTTCCAATCCTAGTATTGTAGGGTTCTATGATTTGCCAGCAAAGCAGAACCTGCATTGGGGGAAAACACACAATTCTAATGTGTATCAGGAACTGCTCTTTCACATTCTTCCCCCAGCTTATGTCCAACATTTTTCAAAGGAGAATGTGTAATGTTAGACACTGATGTCCCTATTACACACCTCCATGCAAATGGCCTTATTTTCAATGGAGGTGAGTGCCCACAATTTCCATTCATTTCTATGAGCATTGTAGGCACATATTGTTAGCTCTAAAATTAGACAAGCTAAAGCTGAGGTGCCTTATATACCGTAATTTAGGGAATATACTCCGTACCCGAATATACCCCGCGTTTTCTTCTATTTGAGTAAAAAAATCCTTGCATACCCCGTGCACGAATATAACCTGCGGGGTATACAAGACTTTTCTGTGCCAGGGGTATATTTTCTGGGGGTACATTTACCGGAGGTGTGTGGGGGGGGGAGAGATTAGCCACTCACAGCCCAGGTTCCAGTGCAGCTGCCAGCCTTCAGGCAGGGGAGCAGGAACTACCAGCCTCCGGGCGGGGGAGCTCTCACCGCCCAGTTCCTGAGCAGCTGCAGGAAGGGGTAGGGGAATGAGCGCTCCTCTGCCCCTTCCTGCAGCTGCGCAGGAACCAGGCAGTGTGCGCTCCCCGGCCCAGAGGTTGGTGGCCGGTGGGCAGGAACCGGGGGATGAGCGCTCTCCCACCTGGAGGCTGGTGGCTGGCGGCTGCGCAGCCACAGGAAGAGGCGATGGAAAGCTCACCACCTGGTGAGTAAAAAAAATTCTGTATACCCCGTACCCGAGTATACCCCGTGGGGGGGAGGCGGGGGAGCAGGGTTTGTAAAAAGGAATATAACCCGCGGATTATATTCGCTAAATTATGGTACTATCCTTCTTTACAAGTAGTTTATGTTTTTACCTTGCATTTTGGACAGAAATCTTTCTATTTAGCAGCCGCTGATCATTGAGCAGCCTGCAACAGAGTGTGTAACAATGGAAATTCTTTCACAATCCAAAGACAAAAATTTAACCTAAAGATTGGAGGGTTGGGGGAAAAAGACTTTATCTCTGATTTTTCAAGGTAGAGATTTATCTGTATTATTGCCATTTACAGCTTATGGTTCTTCCACTACACACTTTGAAAAAGTGTTAGTGCATCTGAGCAACACTCGTCTGATATAGAATTGCTTTAAAACAACTTTTTGAATTTTCTTCACTTTTTAACTTAATTGTTTTCAGCCATTAGATAAGAACATATTAGGTACCTGGGGAAGGCATACAGATGACAGTAAAAATGGATCATTAGGAATTTGGTAATGCTGCCCATTTTGTATAACGTAAGTGAAATACAATTATGAATACGAGTTGAATGGGATTCATAAGTACTTATGATGCAATTCATGTTTATTACACTTATTTACTGGGAAAGTGATTATTTTAAGAATGTGATAAAATATCCTTTGAATCAAAGCACATATGCAGGGATGTAAACTCACAACAAAATCGATGAACAAGCAAAAAGCAGTGGACCTGTTTGCTTTTTCTGTGAAGATCAGACTCATAGGAGATGGAAACAGTACAAGATTTTTGAGTTCCAAGTGGTTTGAATGATAGCATGGTGAGTGTGGGCTTGGGACATGTTGATATCTTTTGGAAATCAATGTGCACACATTCTATCACAGCAGAAATTATTGAAGCAAAATGCAGGACAATAGATGGCATTGGCAACAGACATTTCACCCAATTTCCGCTTGGTTACTTAGTCACTCGTCTAACCTGGAATATTGTGTTTTGTTAGTTTCTAAGTACAGAAAACATCTTTTCAGTGGAAACTTATGTAATCAAAAGTGTTTGTGTATTAAATCCAGCTGTACATTTAATTGACCACTGAATGTGCTTTCTTGCCAGTGTTGATAATGACCCATTTTACTTCTACCTAGTGAATTTGACAAAAAATGGAAAA
Source organism: Pelodiscus sinensis (assembly GCF_049634645.1). NCBI lineage: Eukaryota > Metazoa > Chordata > Testudines > Trionychidae > Pelodiscus > Pelodiscus sinensis. The sequence continues at coordinate 159,213,875 of NC_134712.1, forward strand.
TTTCTCACTGATCGTTTACTTTTTACTAGCAGCATATCCCACAATACTTGACATCTTGGCTCCTCTCATCTTTCTTCAGCTCGTGGTGGTGGATCAGAATTTTGAGGCCTGGCCACACCTCTTCAACTTCTGCTTGCTTCCAGATGAGTTAGTCCCAAAATTTAAACTTACATAACATCATTGTTAATGGCAGCCATATGGTAACAATTACAGTTATTAACTGACCTTTAAACTCATGAGCTATTCAGGGTGTGTAAATTTGTGAAAGGTGTGGCTTGCAGAAAGGATATTATCAGTAAGAAACTTCCCATTCTGGAGTCCAACATTGCTCACAATTCCTGATGTCAGGAAAGTAGTGAAGAGGTAGAGGAAGTTTAAAAAAAAGGTCAGAAAACGGGATTTGTAATATTTTCTGAAAGGGCAAAATCAATTCTGGGCTCCTGTCTACTACACCTTCCTGTCAAAGAATGCCTCTACAGAAGACAGGAAGAACATCTTGTAATGCTTGATAAAGGTGGTAATCTTAGGAATTTCCACTGTGTTTACATTAGCTTTTTCTACCCACAACATCATCAGGGGTCATGTCCTGTGTGTCCTGACCATTTCTGGAATCAGATTTTTTAGTGCTGTGCATAATGAATAGTATCCACCCAGCAATAGATAACTTAGTAGCTTTCAATTCTTAGCATTTGGAAGGATACAAATAGGGCTTTTGATCTTCACATAGACTCTGTGTGTTGTAGGTAAACTTTTTAAGTCCCTCTGACACCTAAGGTGTTTGGGGTTTTTTGTTGTGATTCTGTGTCTTTGGCCAGAATGAAGGTAGAACCACCTCATGGAAAGCATGGAAAGAAGAATTCACCTTTGGGATAAATGATTCTGGAGTATGAGCACCATCTTCTCTTCATGAAGCATGCAGTAAGGTTCCTGCATACAGAGCACTTCCAGCTCCAACAATCACCTGAAGGACATGGTGGCTATCAGGAAGCAAGTTTTGATGGACAAATAAAATGCTGATGTTGACCAGGGATTATTTGCCAGGTCTCTCAGTAAGGTGGCAAGTCCCATTTGGGAAAAAGGTCTCCTAGTCAGCTTGGCTAACTGGACTACCCTACTCCTCCAGATAGAGGAATATGCTTTCAAGATCAATACTTTTCAAGAAAAATGAACTGTTTTGATGACTTTGGAGGACAGATCCAATGACACAAACACATCTCTTTCATAGCCAGGCTGTTAGATGCAGCTGATTAGGACCAGATGAAGCAGATAGAACATGGTCTGTTTCTTTGGGAACTGTGATGTTGGCCCCAGTATCAGCTCTATAAGAGCTGACAACCAAGGTCTCCTCAGCCAAAGTGCCAATATCAATGTTACTGTGGCCTGTTTTCATTTTATTTTCTGGACCACTTTCCATAATAAAAGAAAGGGTGGAAACACACAGAAGAGCGAGCCTGCAGTCACCTGTGTGATTGGGTTCCACTTCCCAGCTCAAGTGCTTTGGTCTCTTTGCATTCATGTAGTTTTCATATAGCCAGTTGAGGGAAGGCCAAATGATGGGATGATTCTTCCTGATTTATCAGTTAGGCTACATCTACACTGCACCATAGTTCAATATGAGCTACCCAATTTGAGCTACACAAACTGCGTATCTTATTTTGAAATAGCTTATTTTTTAATTAGGCACTGACTACACAGCACCAAATTTTGAAATAACCTGCTATTCCGAAATGTCCCTTATTCCTTGTGGAATGTCGGAATAGTGAGGCCAAAATAACCAGCTTGCTGTGAAAATGCGGGATAGCTATTTTGGGATACTCCAGTATCCCAAAATAGCGTTACAGTTTAGATGTAATCTTAGAGTTGTTCACCTTGCACTTGCTAACTCTGTCCATCCTCTGGTTCAGGCTTTCCCCGATGGAGTAAATAGAGTGTGCCACCCACTTCATGATTTCCATTGCTTCAACATATAGTCCGGGACTTCTTGTTCTCTACTGCTTGTTCACCTATATGACTGTGATTGTGATATCTGACTGAGTCATGATATGATTCCTCTAAAAGCTAGACTTTTGTAGTGCAAACTCAGCCTCTCTCCATTCTAGACAATTTATACAATGGGTCTTTTCCTCTATGTTTCAAATGCCTTGAGTTATTTGGGACTCCAGGTGTACTCTCCAGCCCTCCCAGCTAGCATCACTTTTGTGTATCAGGGGATCTGGAAGGCCCTGGGCCATGCCTTGCAGACACTGTCTTGTGCTGACCACTGTTTTAAGAATTAATCACCTGCACTGGAACCCACATTTGATCTCTCATTTGTTCAAGGGTGTGGTCTCATGCCTTTATGATAAAGCCTTAAAGATACAAGCTGTGTAATTGAGCACATAGAGTGATCTTTATGCATAAGCCTAGGAGGCCTAGCAGTTCAAGTCTGAGTACAATAGAGGTGTATCTACACAGCAGGGCTTGACTCGAAATAATTGAGTCAAATGCAACTTGAGCTATGCAAATTGAGCTATGTCAATTGCGTAGCTTATTTTGAAATTGAAATTGGGAATGTTTACACAGCACTTATTTCAAAATAGGGCACTCTTACTCTGACTTCCCTCACACCTTGTATAATGAGGGTTACAGGAGTCAGAATAAGAAGTCCTCTAGCTTGACAGTATTTTGACATTATTTTTAAATAACTGCCTGCTGCGTAGATGCGGACTAAGTTATTTCGAAATAGTGTTGCTGTGTTGACGTACCCTAGTAGGCCTCTTGCAATTTCAGAACAATGCATGGAGGCCCTGACCCTTCTGGCACCTCCCTAGACATGGATCTCTCCTTGCTATCAAGGCATTTGCCCACTCCCAAGTGAGTTATTTGGATGGAATGAGTCAAGAGCTTTTCTTGTTGTTGACAATAAAGCCATGCACCCGCAAGGGATTCAGTATCAGTAAGCTTCTGAAAGATAAAGAAGGTGGAGTAGAACTCTGAGAATCTTTCTTCTCATATCCAGAGGGTGAGAAATCTCATATTAGACTGCATCTGTAGGTGGTGTCTGAGACAGTGGATAGGATGAAAAACAGATGAGGTAGAGCCTGTAACTCAAAGGGGTATCCCTGACTCACTATCTCTCTGATTCACTTGTCTGTGGTTGAAGCAATCCATTCTTTCAGGAAATGGGAACTCCTGAGTTCACATTTTAGCATTTGGTGGAAAGACTTTGAGTGAGGAGAGGCTACCTGGAGGCTTTCCACCTGAGACAAATTTCCCCAGCTTTAGGTGACATCTAGTCATTGAGTTTGAAGGCTTATCTCATTGCAAATCTAATTGCATGCACTAAGGCATCAGCAACAAATATTGTTGCCAGGGAAACAAAGTTGCAGTTGGGATAATCTCTATCCTTGGAACTCACAGTTCATTGATCCCGTAGACATAAAATAATTTCTGTTAATATGCCTGCTCTTGTCTGTTTTATCCCACTCATCCCGGATTACTTGCTTAAAGGAGGAGTGTGGAATGAGTCGTCTCTGAACCTGATATGCACTGCTTATCCTGATGAGTCATCCCTGACTCAGATTACCTGAGGGCTTCATGTCTACCACGCAGGACTAAGCTAGTCTACAGGCAAAGGTCTAACCAGATGACACCAAGGCCAACAAACTAGCTTCGCAGTGAGAGCAGTCACACCAGTCTGCTCAGTGTTGCTACCTTATCAGGAGGCAACTGGGCTTCAGCAAAACATATTACTTTGTTGCCAACTACTATCAAGTATTATCAAATACCGTGGAGTATACTATTGCTTGGCTTGACCTAGTAGGCACTTCAGCGGCCTTGTGGTCACTTCTTTCAGACACCATCTGAGCTGAGGCATGGAAAATATGAAACTCCACAGATTGCCTTAGCCTCGCCAAGGCCCTGTTCATTAAACCAGATTTCTCCAGAATTCAAATAGTGTCTTTAAGAGTGAAATAGGTGTAGATGACACTTTTGGACTTTCCCACTTGCTCTTCCATCTCTCTAGCCTTTTCTTTACCTCCTTTTGAGCTCTTGTAATGGCATCTGATATTCAAGCTTTCTGAGCATTGATAAAATGACCCAGAAGACTTAATTTACAAATATTTATTTATATATGAAATATTCAAATCAAAGTATATCCATGCAGAGCCTGAACACCCTTGAAGTTAATTTTAAAATACAATAAAAATAAAGCCAATCAAAGAATTAATAACATTTTTTCATCTCTACTAGGTGAGCAACCGTGGCCATTAATTGGATTGACTGACTGTGATTTATCACTACATAATCTCTCTCTCTCTCACACACACACACACACACCAGACTGCATTTGAGAGATATCGATGTCAACTTTAAGATGAGCTATGATGTAGAGATGTCAAAAGGGGTTTACAGTAGAAATGGGCATAATGATCCTATCACCACATTAAAATGACTATGTTGAAATATTATGTTAGAATCCTTAACCTATGTATTATTTCAAGACATAGACTTGGATTTCTTTATGACTGCAAAGCATCACAACAATAATTTAAAAAGTAAAACAATCTAATAAATGTGTACATTGAAATATAACAGTGCAGGAAACTTTTCTAGTCAACATCATAATCACCCTCATATCCCCCAGATACAAAAGTACTTGTGTACAGCTTCAGGGACATTTATCATATCAGGAATGTAGATTGGTATCTGTCATATGTGGGCCTGTTTGTAGAGAAGAAGTAAGGAAGTAAATGTGCTCTGTGAATGTAGGGGGAAGTTTCCAAATCATCCTCTCATTTTGCACACACATTTAGAACCAGTAGCTGCGTAACTTGGAGAAGATAAACCCAGAATGTGAGTGTAGGAGATGAGACATGTACTCATGTCTACATTTCCTTCACTTGTGGTAGCATGTGCTGATTTATAGCATCATTAAGCTCTCCAATGACATTTTGTAAAGACTGAATGTCTTTGGATACAAACACCCTTTGAGTGTCAGCCAACAGACAAATGCTGGAACTAATTGAACATCTCCTTGTTCTTCCTATTAGTTAACAAATGAATACAATCTCATGGCTTCCAATGCTAGAGCCAAGTCTTTTAGAGGATGGTTGAATTGCTTACCAGCGAACATTTAATCTGCTGTCTAAGATGCATACACATTAGAATTTACAAGAAGGTCTAGTAATTCTGTGTCTTCCCCAAATTTCTCAATAAATGCAATAGAATAGTATAGCATATGAAATTGTCCAGATGAATCACATTTGTACTAAGCACATTTGAGAAGAGTACCACTTGCTGAGTGACAAGGTACAGCTTCTGATCCATGGTCTTGAATGGGTGTTGACATATCTTTGTTTCAGAATTGTAGTCCAGACTGAGGTATGTCATCTGGTTTGGCATCCACAAAAGGTGCCTACGCAGCTAATGTGTAAATGTTTTCTTTCTTGCAAGCTTGTGACTGATATGGGTCCAAAATGTAATCACCTGTGTGCGAACAATATCAACATAATTTGGTATTGGTAGCACATTGTGAGGTAGTTGTCTCAAGACACTGGAGAGCTCTCAGACAGTGTACATTTTTCAGTGACAAGTGTCTTAGTTTCACAGCTGGCTTTTTCATGATAAGTTGGTTCTTATATATTCTAGGTTTTTCAAGTGCTGTGTACAGCATATAAAGACTCTGATTGCCCAGGGGAAATAAGGTTACATCTACACTGCAGCACTTTTGTGGGATACCAGAAGTATCTCAAAATAGCTATTCCCTGTCTTTTGAGTGTTACTGTTATTTGGAAATATAACAGACTTGCTATTCCAATGTCCTTGTAAACCTCATTCTATGAGGATTAAGGGATGTTTTGGATTACTGATTATTTTTTTAAAAGTGCTGTGTAGGTCGCTCCAAATTTTGAAATAAGCTATTTTGAAATTAACTCGAAATAAGCTACGCATTTTGCATAGCTCAAACTGCATAGCTTATTTAAAGCTTCAGATGCAGTGTAGATACACCCTCAGTGACTGTTCTTTCTCTTGCTTCAGTGATATTTCTTGTGGCGCTGGATTATCTGATGGCTGATTTTAGAGATACGACTTTACACATTGAATGGAAGGTATTCTTTCCATTTGTGAGTTCTGTGGTGTTGTCTATATTATCATTTTCAGAGATGAAAATTCTACCAGCATGAAGTGTACAATTCCATTTGCAATGAACTTACTTCCCTTGAGTTTTTCTAATTCCATTATCATAGCACTACTGTTGAAGTGCCTCAGCTCATTACTGCAGAATCGATAAAGGTAAGTCCCAAACTTATGGCATAGTAAGGCTTATGTGAAGTGCTGTGATAATTTTGGAAATGTAAATACTATAAACACCGCAACTGAGAGCCACCTTCTTTGACTGTCTGCTGAAGGTTGATACTCACTGTGGCTGAATTATATGCTTCTTTATCTATGAACCAATGGACAAACTTGTGCACCGGCATCGGGCCCAGAAGTAGCTGACCTCTCTAAAGTACAATTGTGTGACTTTGAGGAATATTTTGAGGCTTTCATTTTGGTAACAAAGATTAAAGCGTCATTACAAAGAGCCACTTGTTCATTTGCAAGCTATTCATTAGGTTCACTCACCAGAAGAACATCCACAAAACATTTGGAGACTAAAGCTCCAGCTTCAAATTGCTAGCAGGTTGGAGAACATCAGCTGATTTTATTGTACTCCACAGGAAAATGATAAACTTGCCTTGACCATGCTATGCAGGGAATGAAATTATAGAACCCTAATGTTTTTTTAAAAAAAAAATCTGTAATTTGCTATTGGAATAGCTCACTGATTCTGTATCTGAGGGAAGGAAGGTATTGTATTTTGTACTATCCTGGACAGGAGAAGGGACGCCTTATTATACATATCATTGTGTATCTTGTCAATTAGATGATAAAATGCAATATTGTAGACACGTTGTAGTGTCACTAGATGATTTTGCTTATAAGATTTGTTTTATGCAAGTAGGAAGAAAGGCAAGTTGTATTATGTTCTTAGTAATCAAGACCCACAAATGTTCCATGCAACAAGTTGTCATCTTTTCTTTGACATGCTGCCTCTCTTAGACTGTTTGCTCTCATGTTTCTATTTTAGTTTTTTATTTTAGTTTCTTGTCTGGGTTATGTTTTGTTTTGTTATTTTCTAATGCAGACAGTATGACTGGAGCAACTGCTGGAGGAGGTGAATGCTTTGGTGCCTTGAGATGCCAATGTACATGGTACTGTCTGATCTGATTTAAAAGCTTGGTTTTAAACGCTGAGTTTAATAAAACTCTGATGTGTGCCAAATTCAATTTGCTTGTGTATTTCTTAAAAAAAAAAAAGAGCTCTGTGTTAAACTGTTGGAGGCACATCATCTAAAGCAAAAACACTCATCCAGTACCTGCAAGTATAGTTCATCATTTCTTATGTCTGCTGACACCATCACAAGAATTCTGGCCAGCATTGGTGGCTTGTGACAGTTTTTACATATTTGTGTCACATGTTAAACAGCTTCGTGGTTTCTTTTAAACAATCACTTGCTCATTTCAAATGAAACAAATTTTTTTTAATTCATTGTCATTTTGAAGCTTTGACTAATAAAAATCACCTCATGGTGGTGACATAAACGCAATATGGGAAAAGCAGACCTAGAAATGTTGCAGTGTTCCTGGATATGTGGAAAAAATATCACTTTCTCATTTTGAGTACCATTGTTTCATCTTGTCTACAGACTTACAGCACCTCATCTGAATGTACTTAAAATAAACTTTCAAACTGTACAGGATGTAGATATGTGTAGGTGGATACATTAAACTCAAATAATTACAATCCTTTTGGGGACATTGCTGTATGCCAATATCACCCCAACCATATTTCATTCTGGTCATCAGTTGGTAGACCCAACATTACTTTAAAATCCCACCCCACATTATTATTTTAACAAAAACCTAACACCTAATAGGTTCAGCTTCTCGTAAATACCCTTTACTACCAAAGTGTTCATAGGATCAGAGGTAGGAGTGTGTTTATTGTTCATATTTAGAAGGACAGCAGAACCTGAATACACTCGGAAGGAGGGTGGGGGGGGGGCTTGTGTTGTCTGTGTCTGGTGGAGTCAAGGAACTGACCCACAGAGGCACAGGCAAGGATTTCTCCCACTAAGGTGATCGTCAGATGTTTCACAACTCTGAATGCTCCCTGAGATGAACAGGAGATTAAGCAATAGAAGCTGGAGTGGCAGCTTGACCCCATGGTTCTTCTCAGCAGAGGCCACTGTTAAAATTAAACTGTCAAACTTTTGAGTCACTTCTGTCCCCGATGAAAAATAGACAGCCAAATGACTGAATGTGTGTGTTTTTTTCTAGGTTGTCTATTTTTTCCCAGCTTCCTCTATAGCTGTTTACAAAATTGTGTGCTGAACTGGTCAGAAAATAAGATTTTGTTCTGCAGAAATTGTTTACATTTTAGCTAACCAAAAACCAAAATATTTTGATTCAAAATGGCACGGTTGTGTCTTGTGGGAGTTATAATCTAAGTGACAAACTATGTCTTCCATGATGAAGCATGGTCATTGATTCTTACGGGAAATGATGCATCATGGAGGACGATTTCAGTGGAAAACAGATACTTTTCATTAAAAACTTAATTGGGTTGAAAAACCAATTTTCCGTCAAAACAGTTTTGATGGATTTTTTTAACCTGCCTTAATTGTATATATGACTGAGCGGGATGAGGAGAATTAGGGAAATGTTAAGTTTATATATTTTTTTAAAGAAATATCATTTTGTTTGACATTTTCCAACCAGTTGTATTGCAGACTCACTAACCCATTCTGCACGTTTCTTGTCCATGAAAGTGGTAGGATGGGATACATTGGGACATTTAAGGCAGACCAAGAGGGAGAATAGGGACATGTGGGGGCAGCCATAGAATGGGACTTGAAGGGTTGAGCTAAGGCTCAGGGGGTATGTATGTGTTGCAGATGGGAGTGTAGAGAGCTGGGTGGCAGGTATGTGCAAAAAGTCGGGGGGGGGGAGGGAGGAGGGAGCTGATACATGGTTGGGTCCTGGAGGGATAGGTAGGTTAGTTTGTGCAAGAGGCCCACATAGGGTGTAGTTACCCTGTTCACCTGCATTTTGTGTTTCCTTGTGCCCTCACATGAAGGGAACAATGCCTTGGAGAACCCTTCCCCTGCTGATGCTTCAGTCCCAAGACACACGGCTTTGCCAACATTGCTATTGTAGGTGTCTTCTGCAGCAACACCTGGGGCACCAGATGTGTCTGTGCACAGGCAATTTATTCTTGAGAGACTCCTTATGCAACCCTGTCTACGCACTCCAGGAGACTCAAAGAGCAGCAATGAGGAGACTTTGAAGGACCAATGCCTTGATGCAGAAACATTGGGCCTCCTTTGTCACACTACTGATTAGGATGAGAATTAAAATAAATTATTGCTCAGGTTAATGGAAATGAGGCTAGGAAAGCACTAATTATTGGCACATGGATTGGGTGCTGAATTTACTAAACTCCCTATTTCCTTGTTCTATACCCTTTGTGTCAGAGAGATATCCACTCTGGCAACCTCAACTCAAAGTTAGTGAGAATTTTTGGGTGAGAATATGTGTGCTGATGTGTATTTACACACACGCGTGCATACAAACATGTTGTGCCATATTTGTACACTAGCTATTCTATTGTATTCTATTGTATCCATTGTTTTCCATGTAACATTGTATTGATAAAAGCAAATATCCACCAAAAAGGCTTATTTTGTCTTTCATAAAGTATGAATGAAAATTTTATAACCCAGAAAGAACCTTTATTGGAAAATTTATATCTGTCATTTGAACAAGAGCTCTGTGTTAATTATTGACACAGTACTTAAGAGCAGAAGAGTCACAGAGTAACTTTAAAGTACAACCCTCTGCTTGATTATAACCAATGAAATTAATCCCTCAGTTTCATCAACACAAAATTCAAAGACTCCTTTCTCATTCTCATTTTAATTAAAAGAGAAGTGGTTAATTAAAATGAATCTGGTTACAGGAAAAATTGATTACGGATGCAACTGGGAACATTCAGTGTCCCTACCCCAGGAGATACTGGTTAAGATTTTGATCTCCCTTGTACTTATTTAACCCAAGGTAATTGCACTGAAGTCACTAAGATTTAAGTCAATGGCATAACACCAGGGCTTACAAATGTGTAACCTAGAACAGTCTGTCCTATTATCCTGCATATACTACTGTGTTTTACATTGCAACAAAGCATTTGTCTAGAATACATCTTTCAGATACTGGTGGAAAGGTATAGTATATATTGGCTGAGATATTCAAAGCCATATAAGGGGATTTGGAAGCCCAATTCCAAGTCATTTAAAAGGACATTGGCTATGCAAATCCCTTTGGTGACTGAAAATCTCAGCCTCTGAAATTGAAACCAATCTTATTTTTTAACTGGTTACATTCAAATTTATGATCTTGGTAATGTCTGTTAATATAGTTTCACACTGCATGTGCTCAAAGGTGTTAGCAGGCCTGTCAATGCAAAGGCATGCAGTTTTGGTCAGAAGACAACACCAACCAATTTTATTATTAGCCACCCTGGCAACTGAAACTGGCCAGAAAACAGGAATCCCATTTCACAACAATATGTCAAGGTTTTGACATTTGGTTTTGATCTGCACTGGGATGGAACAAATGTCTTTCTACATTTTTCCAGTAAAATGATGCACAGAGAATCAGTAGAGCAGGGACTTGAAGCTGGGTCTTCCCTTCCCCCAGGCAATTGTCCTAATCCCTGGGTTATTGGCTATTCTGACCTTTCTCTGTTTCTCTTATGCACTCTCATTTTAACCAGAAATATGAGAAACGTTGGACATAAGAAATCTTTTCCAGTGTAAATTTTCTCAAATTTCATACTTTTCTGACAATAGTTTAATTTTCAGGCAAACAGCATTTTCTCACCAGAAAGAAGAAGAAAAAAGCTTTACTGAAGATCCCTGTTTGCTATGCAAAAACTTTCCATAACTAGTAACAATGTCTGTCCATCCTAATAGTCTTCTCTTTGAGATGAGGAAACTCAATAGGAGTTGACCTCATCCCTCAAACCTGAGAACTGGGGGTATGTCTACACTACAGAGTTTTGTCAGAAAAATAGCCGTTTTTATGACAACCTGAGTTACGTCCACACTGCAATTGCTTTCTTCTAAAAGTAAAATGAAAGAACAGAAGGGTTTTTCCGGCATTGGTAATCCTCTTTCCACAAGGAAGAAGCCTTTTTCCGAAAGAGCTCTTTTGCAAAAAGGCGTGTGTGGACAGGAAAGAGGGAGTTCTTTTGAAAGAAGAGGAAAAAGCACAGGTGCCCTAGTGGCCACTCCGACCATAGTCAAACGCAAAGTACTCTATGTAGAAAGGAACAAAGCTTAAATGCGAGATAGAGTCCACACTGAATAGACGCTATCTTTCGAAAAAGCAGATAACTTTTTCTCTGCATTTTTGTGTGTGGACACACTCTTTCAGAAGAAGTTTTTTGGAAGATCTCTTCTGAAAGAAGCCTGCAGTCTAGACATAGCCTGGTTGGTAAATTGACATCTTAGGGTCAATTAGAGATCTTCTGCAAAAAGTTCTTGTGCAAGAGCACATGTACACTACAATGGACTCTCTTGTGCAAGAAAGCTCTGATTGACATTCACAGAATGGCCACCAGGGCATCTGTGTTTTTTTCCCGATAGGGGTTTCTTGTGCAAGAAACCCCTGT